>NC_091827.1:122212170-122517795 GCF_038994185.2 Dermacentor albipictus | reverse complement strand
TGCTAGATGACAAGGCCTCATATATTTATGCTGTATGTGTGATCCACAAATGAACATTATAAAAATAATTTATCCCACTAAAGATACCCCTTCATAACTTGTCACATGCATAGCAGACATGTAGGGCTATGTAATGATGCATGACATGTACTTTTGCGCCGGCCACCAAAGCTAATTTGCTCACCTCCAACATGAAGGTTTTTGCGAAACACTTGAACTTTAGTTTTTTTTACGTCATGAACTGAACCTCCAAGGCTTCAAATATCTTGCGGCTATCTGAAGTCAACTACACTGCGATTCTATATTTATTTCGTGTCTTCTTTATTTCTCTGAGTTCAGAGAAACAAATTCAAACTGCAATTTTGGCAGTCACACAACTTCAGTCTCTCAACATGAACACCATATTAATATCTTACACATACAATTTCCCTTTGAAAAGAAACATGGAACAGTGCCTTCTAGCTTAGCTAGGCAAGAACAATCAATTTTTGCCAAAATTCTAGAAAATTATTAGTAAGGAAAATAAATGGGGAAATAGAGTTCGGAGCTTCAACAAACACATCGAAATTTTTTCATCTATATTGGGGATGGTAAAAAATGCTGGTTGGTTGCCATGGAATGACTCAGATGTATGTGAAAGCAACTTTTTCAAAAAAATTCGTATTGTACCTACTTTTTTAAAATAAAGCAAACTTGAAATGGTTTGCCATAATGGGACAGTTCTTGACACAACTGGGTGGTTTGGCATGAAATGATTGAAGATACTCTAAAAATATCAAAATAAGGAAACACTATCCTTGCTGGAAATATGTCAAAAACTAGCATAAAATGTAGTGAAATATTAAAAGCACAACACTTGTGTTCTGGATTAAGCAATGCAATGTGGGCTTCTCAGGAGACTAGCATAATTAACATAAATAAAATTAACATAAAAATGTCAAGGCATAGAAAGGCACAACACTTGTACGCTTGTAAGAGAAATTTGAATTGGGCTCTTCAGGACTCTAACGTAAACATAAACGAACATTAAAATGTAGAGAGTTACAAAAGCACAACACTTGTGTTTTGGTTTGAGATGTCCAGCTTGGGCTCTTCAGAGGCTTTTGGTCCGATGCGAGGAGCAAGGCCAGGGTCCTTTACATAGGGCATGTTTGTACCAGGAAATTTGCGACAGGTGATGCCTGCAAAAACAACAAAAAGCCAGAACAGGTTTTAAAAAGCAACTTCCACATGCAAGAGCGTGACATACAGTATGGCTTCATAATGAAATCAATATATGTATTTCTCTTGCTTTAGTCTAACTCTCCGCGGTTACAGCTTCACAGTATGACCATTTAAATTTATTCAATGTGGCACAGGACTCCACTAAGGATCAAATACAGAAAAGGGAAAAGAGGAACAACATACTGTAGCAAAATAACTGTATGAATATCCTCAATGTTGAAGATGTGAACTTTGCTTGCTTAGAAACAAAATGGTGAAAAACAAATTTCCTGTTGCTAAAGAAACCTAAACTATGGCAATTAAAATTATTTCTTGTAACTTTCAGAATAACATGTGCAGCACTTTACTGCACTTTTCCATGCTCCAGATACAACACTGTCATGTCACTAGAATTGAGTGTGGCTTCATTTGAAGTTAAGTTTCACGAGTTCACATGCAATTGGACTCCACTTCTCGCCTTAGAATGGCTTAGGTCTCTCTACTTTAAAGCAAATACTGCTTACTGCAAAGTGTTTTCTGCCTCAATGACTTAACAACTGTTATAATGAGGATTACCTCATTACCAAGCTGGTTGCCATGACATATGCACAGTGTGACACACACGAAGAAATTCTCAATCTTTTAAGCGCCATACAGCAGAGGACTGACTTCTTTAACCCTTTGAGGTTCACTGCCATACATCTGTGGCTGCAATAAAACATTTTGAAAAATGTGCCTTTTTAGAACAAAGTGCTGCATAGCATCATCCTGGAGGCGCTCACACCTTCTGGGACTTCTAGAAAATATTCTTGTTGTGCTGTCACCCCTTGGATTTATCCAAACTGATTTTTCACTTAGCTCCTTGGTGTCTGTCATTACAGTAGTTTAGGAGTGTTGCCACATCACCTAGTTTGCTACAAAACAAGTTTTTGTAAGTTTCATTACACAAGAAAGTTATGCTGCTTTAACATGCATATTAAAAATGAAACATGTAAAACTGCAAATAATAAAAGGGTTTTGCGGCTTTATTGTCACTTGAAACAATTATTTACCAGTCTTTTTCCGAAAAGTCACTCTGAAGAACTCAAATCTGCAATGAAAGTATTAGGGATGCGCAAATAGTGATTTTGAGACAAAACTGAATAATGCCAGAAGCAAATCGAATATTGGATAGCTTCTGAATAATGAACAGCTGATATCACAATTAATGTAAAATTATGTTCACATCCTAGTATTTTCAAAGTTAGCAAGTTTCTGTCATTGCATACTATGTTATGAATGCTGTTTATTAAAAGCAAAAATGGAGCAGCAAAGTCTTTTCACATGCACAGGACTCTTCAGTAAGTATGAATGATTGCTGTACTGCCTCTAAAGTACAGCTACATAAGTAACATAGCCTGGTCCGCTATTCGTGCAAGTTCTCACATGTTATGTCTATACTATGTTATTGGAGCTGAAAATTTACAATACTTTGGCTCAAGTTTTGTTTTATTGGTGTTTAGAAATGTTTGAATAATATTCGCGTTTACAAATAGTGACCAAGCAAAGATCAAATCGAATAGGACACTGATCAATTCGAAAGTTTCGAGCATTTGCACACCACTAAGATACATAACCCCTAAATTGCAGAGGCATATTTCTACCCAAGATGTGATCCTCAGCAGGCTAAACAAGAGCAACGAGAAAACCCATTTATTTTCTTGATAAATTTAAGCCCATATTCTCCTTAGCAATGCTTCATAATAACGCTGTAAACAAGCAAATGAAGTAAGGAAGCAGGCAACAATTCAAACAATTTCAGAATGGGAATATTGGACACGCCTGATGGTCTGTAAGAAGCTTTTAAAGTAGTATAAAGGGCCTACTCTCAATTTATTGAAGTATACGGGGAAAAGCCACATAAATATTTTTTTCATGTTTTAGAATACAAAGTGATAAAGTGCGCATTAATAAATACGAGTCGTAGGCTAGGTGCTTGAATGAGTAAGCGCCCACTAAACGTAGTACTGTTGACAGCGATGCTGGCAACTCTGTCCCTGTTGTTTCTTTTATTCAAAGAACCAAAAGAAAATTGCCACAGAACTCATGTTCCCTCTGCTGAAAGGCTTCTGTCTCGCATCCCGTGGACCTCCTTCAAGATAGGAGCAACTTTAATTGAATGTGGTCTCTCAAAATTGGTGAAGCTACTGTTTCACATCCCGGAACCTGGAGAGCTGTTTTAATTGCTGAAATTTGGTGAAAGTACTGCTCCTCGAGCTGAGCTGTAACCACACTTGAGCATAGCTTCTCCGCAATTCGTGTATTAGAATAACACTTCAAGGCTACTTAAACATGTCCTCCATGCCACTAGATTTGGAGCGTGCATCACAGACAACTCTTCGTTGCAATGACAGCCAAGTAGCACTGCTAATGCGCAAATGCAGCCTCATTTCATCAGGTTGAGCCACCAAATACTTCTGTCAATGAATGAAACATTTAAATTTTAGAAGTATGTGAGTGTGGTGGCATTAGGCACTTAATATCATATGAACAGTCATTCCAAATCGTAGGCTATTGTAGCACACAACTGCACACATGGACTACTTGAAAGTCGTTTGTTATGCCAATGGCAAGTTGCTAATTTTAGAAAAAAATGTGGATGTAAAAATGCAACCGGAAAGGATATATGGTACTTGCCAATAACAGTGTTGACCCTGGTGGAGCCCCTTTTGCCCATTTGTGTTATTTCCAAAGTGCAAGTGGCCCATAAGCTCCTCCTCTGTGAACATATGGTGAAGCAAGGCCCTTGCAAACTTTCCTGGTCCACCATGGCAGACCATGGTAAGCTGTGCCAGGACAACCTTCTCAATGTGCACTCCTCCAACCTATGTGAACCTGCTTGTGTACGTAAATGTTAGCAAAGCAGTTTTAAGCATTTCAAGCACATTTATACAACAGCCCTACTGCAAATAAATTACAAAAGTACCTGTTGCAAATCTATAATGCTAAACCTGACTTCTTACTAGCTTTTTACGCTGTCTGGATGCCACGTGTTTCAGAAAAACAATCCAGCGCAAACAAGAATAAATCAAAGTATCCAAAGCATCTAGTACATCAAAATGGGGGTACCAGCGAAACACAAAGTACGCGCACACAAGAAAACGGCATTAGACACGCACTGACGTTGGTACGGACCAGCGTCCGTCCCTGTCTAACGACTTTTCCGTGTGTTGTCAGAATTGTCGGACGATCCTACCGCTGTCAACCAGATGTAGGAGTCGTCAGACCATCTCGCCGCTGCCACCATTTGAAGGAGTTGAAGGTCGTAGCGAGGAACTCGGTGAACAGGATTTATTTACATTATTTACATCTTAGGCAAGACATATATCGACAGTCTAGCGTGACTCCCACATGGAGCCCGCAAGACTAACATACAGCAAACAGCTTACGAGCCCACAGCTCACGAGTACATTTCGAGCACGACAACGAGCACACAGCTCACGAGTACACTTCTAGCACGACAACGAGCACACCGCTCACTAGTACATCTCGAGCACGACAACGAGCACGACGACGAGCAGACTCTAGCAGCCGATAATCGCTGCGTATAAGCACTCTGCTTGACGTCACATTTCGACGTTATTGAAGATGGCCCGCGCTTTTGGAGGAGGATGAGGGCTGTCGACTTGGAGGGGAAGGAGGGCTAACATACACGTGCCACACACACACTGGCGTAAAGGTCTGGAGCCGACGTCAGAGGGGCTTCGTAGAACTCTGCGCCGTCCCATGTGGTGCGGCTGCGTAGCACATTGTCTGGTGTCTCGAAAAGCTCATGGGGAAGTTCCGCCAAAAACCTCCCCTCGAGAACTCCCCTGAGCTGATACCGCGCCACGTGGCTGCCGGTTATCCGCAGTTCTCTCAAGTGCGCCCCGTCCCGGTTGGATTGGAACACGTGCAGCGGGCTGAAATAGCTGGCACGTTGTCACCCCGTACAGCCATTCCTAACAGCTCCTCCATGGCTCGGAAAATCTCGCCTGGCCAGTGCTGGCAACCGCTGGGCAGCAAGAGAATGGCTGGCGAGCAAGACGATGGCTTTGCTCTCTGCAACCCCTGCGTACTTGGAACGCATTCAACCATCTCACAACTCGCACAGAAGAGTCGATCCCGGCAACACAATACCGCTCAGCGTTCAAACGCCCGGAATTAGCTGTTAATCTACCAGGCTTCCTATCAAAATTTAAATGCAAGTCACTCAACTGGGAAACCCCATATTTTTCCCCAAAATTTTGTGCCGCCAAAGCGAGCGTTCACGTTCTTCTTGAGTCCGACCAAACCCGACCGTCGCGCTGCACAAGAGTAAAGGTTTACGCAGAATTAAACTGAAGGCTCTTAACCACCAATACCCAAACATAACATAAGCAGTCTAAGTTCACGAACAGCCTGTTCTTATCCTATCACAGTGGCGTACTTATCGCCCTTACTTGTGCCACTGAACAGTCGGGTCAACTCCACAAGTACGTAATCACAATCGCGCTAGCTTTGTGGTCCCTATTCCGAACACGTGCTTGCGTAACACGCAAA
This sequence comes from Dermacentor albipictus, assembly GCF_038994185.2. Lineage (NCBI taxonomy): Eukaryota > Metazoa > Arthropoda > Arachnida > Ixodida > Ixodidae > Dermacentor > Dermacentor albipictus. The sequence goes on along the minus strand of NC_091827.1, from coordinate 122,512,032 downwards.
CGTTCTCAACACTCTTACATTTCTTCCTCTGGTCCATACTGGACACGTTTCTTAAACGAACAACTACCTTGCGTAACTCACGCACACCGCAGAACCCTTAAAAAATGCGTCTGCCAATAACTCGTTCTACGCACGCTCACTAAAAAAGACAGAATACGGCTGCCCTCAACACACACGAGCAACCCAGTGGTAAGTCTGCTTCCTTCCGTCCACACAGCACACGTGCTAATGGACCTAAGAACGCTTCTCAGTGCAAATCATGCACTCACTGAAAACCTACGCGGTTAACCTTAGAAAATAAAAAAATGCTTATAAAAAAAGAAGGTTACCTAAAACACACGCGCTGCGATAGGCCTCTCACCGATAACCTTGACGCTCAGGTTACTCACACACAAAAAAGAGCCTATCTACTCATTAATGAACATATCGCGAAACTACATGCTTACATAAAACTTATCTTTCCAATCGGAGCTTCTCGAACAAAAACACAAAGCTCATAGTTTTACATTTTGAAAGAAACTTTAATCGCGAAAATTATCCGATGCTCAAAAAACAAAACAAAACAGAACGTTTTACTTATACGGAAGCTGTCTTGGCCTCCCCTTCCAAACATTTTCAACTGACTCATACTTCGAGCCGTACCTGAGGTGGTCGCGGTCCGAAAGCTACTCTGGCTACCGAGGAACAACAAAAGGCCTGACTCACTATCAGCTCCTCCAAGACGTTACAGTCCCCTGCCAATTTGCGTCCTGGCGCCCCGCTTTCAACACGAACTCGACTAACCGCGTCACCACTCCCTACCACCTGGTCTCGTCTTGCCACCTTGCGCTCCCTCGTACTACACGCTGAGCTTCGAAAGAACGACGGAACGACGAGGAATATAACTGCCCCGTGCCCTTTGTCCGCGTCCGTGCAGAACATGCTTCTCGGTCTCTCTTTGACCGGTGGCTCGAACGTGCTTGATGCACACACGTCGTCAATCAAGACTGCACCTTTTTCTCCGCACCCTGCCTTTTCGCGCCTGTCGCCGTCTTTGGCTTTGCTACATTAGCCACCGCATTCCGATTTTTACGGCGCTTCTTTCTGCGGCATTTTCTCTTGAAATTCCCTCTCATATCGCCTTCTCGCGCCTCGTGCTGGCCGGTACGCAACTCGTCGGCCTGGATCGGTCACTTACCCGCACAGTCTGAATGATCCTTAACTAAATCATTCCTCTCTTGGCTACCTAGACTGGCGGAGAGCCGCACCGATCCCTGAACAATGCAGTTGTTCTCTCGTGAGCTACGGAGCTCGCCATCCCGAGAACTACTCTCAACTGCATCGTCCAGCTGGGACTTCTCTTCGGCACGGAGATCTGCCTCGACATGGGTGCTCGCGTCTTTCGGGCCAACAGTACTCTGTACATCGTTAACACTCTCGCTAACATTACAAGTGACGCACACGCGCGGTAACTGTGCCAATTTGTGCGCAGCTGGCCTAGCTGTCTCTACAGTCCTCCATTGGCACAGCACCACGTACCTCTCACTCTGGCCTTTAACGGCCTCTGTTGCCACTAAGGCATCGTTAGCTGTTAGCACTTCGAGTTCACCTGTGAACGTGCTGCTACTCTCACAGGTACTACTACTTCTGTCGGCTTTCGATTGAAATCTCCTGTCTACTTCCTCCCACTTTCGCTGCATCCAGCCTACAGATTTCTCAAGCCGCTGTTGACTTCGCTCGATTTCCTGCTCCAAACCTTGAATCTCTTCGTTCAATGCATCAATGTACTGCCTCGTTACTTCTGTTAGGCCTTCTTCCTGAGAAATTCTTTTCAGTTCCTGCCTAGCTTTTTCCTGTTCTTGCTTAAATTCTTCCTGTTCCCGTTTTTCGTTTGGAATTCATTTACTTATTTCTTCTATGAATTTCGAATCATTGTTACTTTCTAGAATTGTCTTACGAATTTCTGCTTCCGTCAAGTCCTCCTGTACGTCTACCTCGATCTCCTCACACAACCACAACAGGTCAGCTCTCGTCAAACACATTAGGACCATGGTCGATACTTTAAGCTTTGGCTCTGCTGTCACACAATACTTGTTGCGATACCCACGCAAATCAAAATACAAATAAAAGATCCCCAACGAATCAAATCCAAAAACAAGGAGAAATTGAAGCCTGGTAAATCTTACAGCCAAAACCAAACGCCGTGCTCTCAGCTCAGAAATCCAAGACCAACTTTGGGCCGTCCAGCGAGTCAAGGAAGCCGCACAGGAGCAGCAGCTCCCAGTGGCCATCTAGGCAGCCCCAGGCCCGGGCCTCCCAATCACCGGATTCCAAATAAAGTTATCACATCATCAAAACCAAATGCTTACCCACTGAAGCAGCACCATATCACTAGTTCTTCTCCGCCGTATCCAGTCAGTTGCAAGAGGTGGTCAATCCCAAGTCGCCTCCAACTTGATCAGGATACCAGTCAGTCACCATGTGCCAACGTCCGTCAGCTGCCGTTACTGTCTCCGAGTCGTAGGCCGTTTTAGGAGCCGTAGGCTGATCTAGGAGCCGCAGGCCGATCTCACCGCTGCCATTCAGTTGTCAGAGTTGGCAGTCGTAGCTGTAGGAAGGAGCTTGACTCTTCGTCGGGACTTAGGAGAGCAGGATTTATTTACATTATTTACATCTAAGGCAAGACATATATCGACAGTCTAGCATGACTCCCATATGGAGCCCGCAAGACTAACATACAGCAAACAGCTTACGAGCCCACAGCTCACGAGTACATTTCGAGCACGACAACGAGCACACCGCTCACTAGTACATCTCGAGCACGACAACGAGCACGATGACGAGCACACCGCTCACTACTACATCTCGAGCACGACAACGAGCACGACGACGAGCACACCGCTCACTAGTACATCTCGAGCACGACAACGAGCACGACAACGAGCACACCGCTCACTAGTACATCTCGAGCACGACAACGAGCACGACGACGAGCACACTCTAGCAGCTGATAATCGCTGCTTATAAGCACTCAGCTTGACGTCACAGTTCGACGTCATTGAAGATGACCCGCCCTTTTGGAGGAGGGTGAGGGCTAACATACACGTGCCTCACACAAACACTGGTGTAAAGGTCCGGAGCCGACGTCAGAGGGGCTTCGTAGAACTCTGCGCCGTCCTGTATGGTGCGGCCGGGTAGCACATTGTCTGGTGTCTCGAAAAGCTCATGGGGAGATTCCGCCAATTACCTCCCCTCGAGAACTCCCCTGAGATGACCCCGCGCCACGTGGCTGCCGGTTATCCGCAGTTCCCTGAAGTGCGCCCATCCCGGTTGGAGTGGAACACGTGCAGCGGGCCGAAATAGCTGGCACGTTGTCACCCCGTACGGCCATTCCTAACAGTGTGCGCATCCTTTCCTTTGCTCGTACCCCCCTTTTTCAAATTCATCATGCACCAACTGGCCCAAGAGCTTGCGCTAATGCACATCTAGTACTATTTATTGTGATTACCATTCTTAGGATACTTCATATTTTCAGGTGTTACTCTATTTTCCCATCCATTTGTGTCAATGGGTAGCCCATGGTATAATGGGGAGATTGGGCTGTTATGTTGAGGGAAGAGTTCAACATCAACCGTCGGAACAGCTTGGGTGTCTGGGTATGCGACCCTGCGCATATGCCACTTTTAGTAACTTGCGCTTCGCTGATGATATTGCCTTGCTTAGTAACTCGGGGGACCAATTGCAATGCATGCTCACTGACCTGGACAGGTAAAGCAGAAGGTAGGGTCTAAAAATTAATCTGCAGAAAAGTAAAGTTACGTTTAACACTCTCGGAAGAGAACAGCAATTTACGATAGGTAGAGAGGCACTGGAAGTGGTAAGGGAATACATATACTTAGGGCAGGTAGTAACGGCGGATCCGGATCATGAGACGGAAATAATCAGAATAAGAATGGGCTGGGGTGCGTTTGGCAGGCATTCTCTGATCATGAACAGCAGGTTGCCATTATCCCTCAAGAGAAAAGTATATAATAGCTGTGTCTTACCAGTACTGACCTACGGGGCAGAAACCTGGAGGCTTACGAAAATGGTTCTACTTAAATTCTACGACGCAACGAGCTATGGAAAGAAGAATGATAGGTGTAACGTTATGGGATAAGAAAAGAGCAGATTGGGTGAGGGAACAAACGCGGGTGAATGACATCATAGTTGAAATCAAGAAAAAGAAATGGGCATGGGCAGGATATGTAATGAGGAGGAAAGATAACCGATGTTCATTAAGGGTTACGGACTGGATTCCAAGAGAAGGGAAGCGTAGCAGGGGGCGGCAGAAATTAGGTGGGCGGATGAGATTAAGAAGTTTGCAGGGACGACATGGCCACAATTAGTACATGACGGGGCTGTTGGAGAAGTATGGGAGAGGCCTTTGCCCTGCAGTGGGCGTAACCAGGCTAATGATGATGATGATGCGAATTATTGCAGGAAGACGTTATTTCTGTTGTTGAGTGATGGGCTTCCAACTTTTTGCGCATTATTCCAACTAAGACACTTGTTTTTTTTATCGCAAAATGCGCCCTTTACTATATGAATACTCACTTTACAACATACCTTTGAAAAAAGCAAGTTGTACGTGCGACTCAGGAATATTGCTTGACTCCCGCATAACTTTCGAAGAACATGTTTCAAGCATCGTTAATTTATCGTACAGGAAGTTAGGCCTCATAGCAAGGATCACTAAAAAGTTTACGAATGTCAACTGCGTTATTCTCTTGTGTTCTTCTTTTGTCCGCTCGAAACTAGAGTTTAGTTCTGTTGTATGGAACTGTATTAATTTGATGAGTGTTGCAAAAATTGCATGTGTTCAGCGACGTTCCTGTACGATCGATTTCTCGGACGCCATGTATTGTATGCTTATGAGTGTGTACTGCGCATGTTAATTATTAGACCCCTAGAAGTAAGGTGGAAATACCGTGATTACTTATTTTTGTATACACTAATTCACAAGCACTTCTCCTGTCCGCGGTTACTGTCAGCTGTAACGTTCTGCGTGCCTAGCCCGAACCTGCTTAATCCTAGCAATTTCTACGTGAATTTCTCTTGCACCTCTAACGCAATAACACGTCTCGTAAAACAACAACGTGAGGATCTTCATATATTCAGCTTTACTATTTGCTCATTATCTGACTTCTGTCTCTAAATAATTCAATTTTTGCTGCAATTTGTACCACTGTTGTTTGAGATATTCTGTGTTTTTTTCTCGGTTTTATGTTCTTTGTGTAAGACAAGTGCACCAATATTAAGGCGTAAAGCTGTTCTTGTGCACTTTTAGAAAAGAAATAAGAAATACAATATAACGAAACAGATTTTTGTCTAACGTATGCTTCACCACAGATATGAATGTGGTATGCCTCTAGCAATTCCCGCGCGGTTTTATCTCTACTTCTACCTAGGATTCTCACCTCATAAGAACATGGATTACAAAAGCACGATCTGCAATGCGCAGAGAGGTGGGCGTTCACATCCTTTTTTAATTTGTTTGCGTGTACCCTTATTCCGTCATTCACTCGACGGCCAGTCCACCTGACGTAGGTTTTCCCGCAACCTAGCGGTATCAGGTAAACCACAGCAGTAGGACACTTTCCCTCGTAGCGTTTCAGTCTAGTTTCGAGCATCAGGACCAGTGGCTTTCAAATGCGAGATTTCCTCTTTTGATCATAACCTTCGGGGGAGAAACCTTGCTGCAGAAGCTCAAACTTAGCAATAATCCCAAGGGGAGTGAGGGAGGTGAGCACAATTTTCGAAGAAAGACTCAGGTTGTACCTTATTAACACAGGATGAGCCATGACCTCAAGAAGGTGGCGAACAGGTTTTGGTACCTGTTGTGTTTTCCGCCCCGACAAACAGTCTCGGCTATGAACCCAAGCCATGGGATGTGCAGTGGAAACGTACAAAGTCAAGCATACAAACGCTATGCGGAAAAGTGTTTCGCTGTTGTGGTTTACCAGACACCACGAAGCTACGGGAAAACCTACGTCGGGCGGACTGGCCGTTATGTCACGACCGACTAAGGGAACACACAAACATTTTAAACTGATTTGAACGTCCATCTCTCTGCGCATTGCGGATCGTGCTGCTGTAAGCCACGTTTTTCTGAGGTGAGAATCCTCGGTAGGAGTAGAGATAAAACAGCGCGGAAACTGCTAGAGGCATATCACATTCATATCATTTGTCAAGCACGTGTCAGTCAAATGTTTCGTTATATGATGCGGAAATAAAATTTTTGTGTTTGACGCAAACAAGGTGACCTGTCGCTTACTCTTTGCTGCCCCTGGTGTCGAGAGTGTGCGCGGTATATATGTAGCAAGTTTTGTGCCTAATAAAGAGTTGTGAGTGTAGCACCGTTTTTCTTTCCCTTCTTTCTGTCCTTTAGAATCCTTTCTTTTTCCTGTTTTTTTTTCTGCTACAACACCATATCTTACAACCTGTACCACTTTCTGCACTAAAGCTGAAAGTGCCGACTTAGGCTCACTGAAACTGTTATGTATTGCTTGGATAGTCTCGTCAAAGATTACTTTCAAACAGAAGTAAGACACATAATTTTGTGTGCCACCTCTACACTAATGCCACTGGAAGTACCTGCTCTTTCCGGTTACATTTATCGCACAGACAGATATACTTCTTTTTGCTGCCAGCACATAATAGCATATAGCCAATGGCCAATTGAACAAACAATAAAAATGCGTCAAAAATGTTTGGCGTCAGATTTCTCAGGTAGGTTGCTGTAAACAAAGCAAATTATCGGCTTTAATAAGAAAGTTTGGCAGACTTGGTGGGAATAGAACCTGGGCTATGAAACAAGCACACTTCCTTGATGCAACAGATGCTCTTTGGTTCTGGCTGTCTTAATGGGACAGAGAACAGCTCAGAACACGAATTGAGATAACCCCGCTGATGAAACGATTCCCTATCATATCGGCAATAACGAGCAATGCTTTTCCCATTAAACGTGGATTTATGCTTTTAATTCATTACTAAAAGTCGCGAAAAATGACCTTTGGCGCCTCACGTGGCAAAAACATGAGGCTGCGTAAAAGATCCGCCACGTAACCTTCTACTAGTGTGCTGGTCTGTTTATTAGTATTGAAGTGCAGTGTACCTTTTTATTGTTAAACGTTTTCCTGTCTTGTGCCGGTAATGTGCCGGTAAGCCTTCGTTCATAGTGAGCAGAGAAGGGGCGCTGCCTTCGCCTTCGTTTTCAACGAGTTGGCTTGGCCCGTCTATCGACAGAACGACGACGACGGGGGCCACCCAGCCATGACGCAGGCGTGTACTTGGGGGAAAACGCGGTACAAATATAAGAAATGTCTTTACAACAACCTGAACTTATTGTCCCAGATTTTTTCTTTTTTTTCAAAAGTGACTGAAAAGGTCAAGATGAAGGTGGTTAACCACCGTTACACCCACTCCTGTAAAAGAAGAGCGATAAGTGCCTTCCACAATTTGTTAGGCGTGCTATCGACATCGCTCACACTTCACAGCATTGATGGAAAAGGGACTCCTACTTTTTTTAGAGGCTGCTCAAATCGAACATTCCGCTTAATAAATATCCACATGCCTTTGGAAGTAAGAGCTACAGATGTAAACACCACCAAGGGTGAGCTTTGCATTGCGCAAATAAAGACCTAGGTCCTTAAAGATCGGTTGTAAGTCCCTTTAAGGTGTGCCTAGTGCATGTGCAATATTGCGCACGTCACATTGCAGCCATCTCCTTCACTAAAGGTACTATCACGTTCCCACACATAAGCAGTCTTATAGTGTCTGTGCCCACTTTTATTGCCGGTGCACCTAGGAAATGTATGCATTAACAAGAAGGCGTGGGACTTATTCCAGTGCCATGGCCGGGACTCCCCGTTTTGCAAAGAACTTGTAAAACTGGTGGGGGGGAGTGCCGGCATTCAGGATAGGAGCATCACAGGAACTATTTGTCGGCGCTTCCTGAACGATGGCAATGTCGTTGAGAAGCCGGCACTGAACCGCCATCAATCGGAAGCTGTGGGCAGTATCATTGACATTGCTTCAATTGTGTGTAATGTTTGTAGCAATACAGGTATTACACTGAAATGATTAATTTTCCAGATGCATTTGATGCATATCTTTCGAGATGTGGTGCCCCTGAGCAGGCGAAGAAATTTAGGTGCTCAAAATGATCCGTAACCTAGCCGACATTTTGAGAGATTATGAATAAGCGTGTACTCGTAAACGTGAACATGCAGTAAACCTCGTCAATTTGAACTCGTTGGGGCCATGGAAAATCTCAGGAGTAACCAAACGCGGCCAAAATGGTGTAAAATATATATTTACGTTTTGGCTCCCCCAGGGGAGCCTCGTTGGCAATGGAACAAGCGGCTCAGCCGGAGCGCTTTTTATGTGCGGCTCAAAAGATGGTTAAGATACTTCGCATACATGGGCGGAAGATTGCCTTCGTCGCGATTGAGCGTGCGCCATGGTTTGGATCATTAGGGACTCAAGATAAAGACGCGTAGAATGATTTAGTTCTGAGGCAATCACGCGAGATTTTTCCAAGTTAATTCTATGTGACGTCGTTTCTCAGTGTTCGGCCAAAACATTTGACGCAACGTTTCGTTTCTGGCCGTCATTACTGTGCTGTTTAATTCTTGCTTTGAAGTTGCCGGTTTCTCTGACGAAGACATACTGACAGTCCGTACACGGAATGACCTACTCCACACCTGGGAACTTGTTCTTTCCCAAAAGATCTCTCGTATTTAGGAGCTCGTGTCTAGGCTTCCGGGAGCAAAAGTGTGCAGCCTGTAAGTCATACGACCACACACCGCGTTCAAGGGTCTCGCTTATGCATGGGACATACGGTATCAAAGCACGTTTTTTGGACGATCCAGGGTGGGTTGGGACCATAGGATGGTCAGAACTCTAATTAGCCTTGACCTGAGGAGGCAACGGAAGAAACTGGTACATAAGAAGCCGATCAATGAGTTAGCGGTAAGAGGGAAAATAGAAGAATTCCAGAACAAGCTACAGAACAGGTATTCGGTTTAACTCAGGAAGAGGATCTTAGTGTTGAAGCAATGAACGACAATCTTGTGGCCATCATTAAGGAGTGTGCAATAGAAGTCGGTGGTAACTCCGTTAGACAGGATACCAGTAAGCTGTCGCAGGAGACGAAAGATCTGATCAAGAAACACCAATGTATTAAAGCCTCTAGCCCCTCAGCTAGAAAAGAACTGGCAGAAATTTCGAAGTTAATCAACAAGCGTAAGACCGCTGACATAAGGGAGTATAATAGGGATAGAATTGAACATGCCCTCAGGAACGGAGGAAGCCTAAAAGCAGTGAAGAAGAAACTAGGAATTGGCAAGAATCTGGTGTATGCATCAAGAGACAAAGCCGGCAATATCATTATAATATGGATGAGATAGTTCAAGTGGCTGAGGAGTTCAATAGAGATTTGTACAGTACCAGTGGCACCCACGATAATAATGGAAGAGAGAATAGTCTAGAGGAATTCGAAATCCCACAGGTAACGCCGGAAGAAGTAAAGAAAGCCTTGGAAGCTATGCAAAGGAGGAAGGCAGCGGGCGAGGATCAGGTAACAGCAAATTTGTTGAAGGATGGTGGGCAGATTGTTCTAGAGAAATTGGCCACCCTGTATACGCAATGCATCATGACTTCGAGCGTACCGTAATCTTGGAAAAACGCTAACATAATCCTAATCCATAAGAAAGGGGACGCCAAAGACTTGAAAAATTATAGACCGATCAGCTTACTGTCCACTGCCTACAAAATATTTACTAACGTAATTGCAAATAGAATCAGGAACACCTTAGACTTCCGTCAACCAAAGGACCAGGCAGGATTCCGTAAAGGCTACTCAACAATAGACCATATTCACACTATCAATCTGGTGATAGAAAAATGTGCGGAATATAACCAACCTTTATATATAGCTTTCATTGATCACGAGAAAGCGTTTGATTCAGTCAAAACCTCAGCAGTCATGGAGGCATTGCGGAATCAGGGTGTAGACGAGCCGTATGTAAAAATACTGAAAGTTATCTATAGCGGCTGCGCAGCCACCGTAGTCCTCCATAAAGGAAGCAACAAAATCCCAATAAAGAAAGGCGTCGGGCAGGGAGATACGATCTCTCCAATGCTATTCACAGCGTGTTTACAGGAGGTATTCAGAGACCTGGATTGGGAAGAATTTGGGATAAGAGTTAATGGAGAATACCTTAGTAACTTGCGATTCGCTGATGATATTGCCTTGCTTAGTACCTCGGGGGACCAATTGCAATGCATGCTCACTGACCTGGAGAGGCAAAGCCGAAAGGTGGGTCTAAAAATTAATCTGCAGAAAACTAAATTAATGTTTAACGTTCTCGGAAGAGAACAGCAGTTTACAATAGGTAGTGAGGCACAGGAAGTGGTAAGGGAATACATCTACTTAGGACAGGTAGTGACTGCGGATCCGGATCATGGGACTGAAATAATCAGAAGAATAAGAATGGGCTGGGGTGCGTTTGGCAGGCATTCTCAGATCATGAACAGCAGGTTGCCATTATCCCACAAGAGAAAAGTTTATAACAGCTGTGTCTTACCAATACGCACGTACGGGACAGAAACCTGGAGGCTTACGAAAGGGGTCGTACTTAAATTGAGGACGACGCAACAAGCTATGGAAAGAAGAATGATAGGTGTAACGTTAAGGGATAAGAAAAGAGCAGATTCGGTGAGGGAACAAACGCGAGTTAATAATATCTCACTTGAAATCAAGAAAAAGAAATGGGCATGGGCAGGACACGTAATGAGGAGGGAAGATAACCGATGGTCATTAAGAGTTACGGAATGGATTCCAAGGGAAGGGAAGTGCAGCAGAAGGCGGCAGAAAGTTAGGTGGGCGGATGAGATTCAGAAGTTTGCAGGGACAACATGGCCACAATTAGTACATGACCGGGGTAGTTGGAGAAGTAAGAGAGGCCTTTTCCCTGCAGTGGGCGTAACCAGGCTGATGATGATGATGATGATGATGATGGTGGCGGTGATGATGATGATGATGATGATTATGATGATGATGATGATGATGATGATGATGGGTGGGTTGGTTCTGCGCGAAGTAGCTGGCGCCCTGCTGGTCAATGAAGTACTCAGGGTATCCACAAGCCGTCAATTCCCGCCGCACAAGTGGTCCGCGATGCGGTCTTCGGCTGTTGTGCGCACGTTTTTCACCCGACGAAGAAGAGAGGCGACAATAGGGCTCTTTTGCGAAGCAAGGTGCCCCGATGTGTAGTTGAGGTAGCGCCCAGTATGAGTTACCTTCCCAAACACCTCGAATAACAGGTTTCACCCTTCGCGTTGCCCAAGGGTGTCCAAGAATGGCAGTTGGCCTTCAGATTCCACTTCTACGGTGAACTTAATTGCTGATTGTATACTGTTTAGGTGAGCAGTGAACAAGTCAAGGTTCTGCCGTTGCAGTGCACTGAAACAGTTGTCGACATACCTGAAGAAGACCTTAGGTGTCGGTGCAAACGAGTTAACCTTGAGTTAAACCTTGACCTCCTCACAGCTCACCTAAACAATATGCAAGCATCAATTAAGTTCGCCGTAGATGTGGAATCTGAAGGCGAACTGCTGTTCTTGGACACCCTTGTGCAGAGCGAAGGGACAAACCTGTTATTTATTTTATTTATTTAATAATACTGTTAGCCGATTTTTTGGGCCGTTACAGGGTGGAAAATATTTTTTGCAATGCAGAAAATTCATTCGCAATCACAGCCTTGTAGACATGTAGATACAATATAAAATTAATGTGAACAACCTGCTGCTCACAACAAAACACAAATGTGGTAGTAGAAGCACACACAGCATCATCAATATTTCCAAGTAGGTGAAATTCGGTACAAACGAGCTGTCGCGGTTAATTTGGCAGGTCAAGGTAAAGGCGTATAGATTTTCCAAATGAACTCACAGAGTCTGTTTGCGTTATGAGATATGGCGGCGACTTCCATTCTTGAATTGTTCGTGGGAAGAATGAATATTTGAATGTGTTCATCTGAGCTTGGAGGGGTGTATGTTGATGTCTAGGACTGTTCCTCATTGTTCGGGCCAAGCGCTGCGTTATGTACAGTTCGGTGTTTATGTTAAAGAAGTTACCCCGCAAAAATAGAGGAACTTATGTCTAGCAAGTCTTCTCCGCTCTAGCAGCTGAGGTAGTCTTAGTTCTGACAACATCCCCGAGACTGAATCCGTGGACCTATATCTAGACAGAATATTTGAATGTGTTCATCTGAGCTTGGAGGGGTGTATGTTGATGTCTAGGACTGTTCCTCATTGTTCGGGCCGAGCGCTGCGTTATGTACAGTTCGGTGTTTATGTTAAAGAAGTTACCCCGCAAAAATAGAGGAACTTATGTCTAGCAAGTCTTCTCCGCTCTAGCAGCTGAGGTAGTCTTAGTTCTGACAACATCCCCGAGACTGAATCCGTGGACCTATATCTAGACAGAATAAATCTAGCCGCTCTTCTTTGTACTTTTTCAATTCTTGCTATCTGGTTTCTCGTATAGGGTTCCCATTCGATACTGCCATATTCCAAAGTTGGTCTTACAAGCGTCAAACAGGTGGTTAGTTTCACTGTCGTGGTTGCCTGCCCTAGTTTCCGGCGCAATGTCCACATTTTTCTCTCGGCTGTACTACATAAGCTGTGAGTGTGCCTATCCCAATTTAAATTTTCACTTACCGTTATGTCTAGATACTTGAAGCATGTTACTCTCTGTAGTTTTTTCCTTCAATGCGTATTCAAATGGAAGAATATCTTTATTTTGTTTGATATTCTTGTAAATGACGTTTTACTAAGATTTATTTTCATTTTCCATTTTGTGCACCAGTCATGGACCCTACATAATGCCGCGCTTACCGTAGTTTTATCTTCTTCCCATGTTATGTGGGAATAAAGCAGGCAATCGTCTGCGAATAACCGAACCTTAACACCTGAGGAAACTGTCTCTGCAATGTCGTAGATATAACACAGAAATAAGATGGGACCGGGCACGGAGCCCTGGGGAATACCTGATGAAACACTCAGAATACCGGATTCGCGCTGTTGATTTCCACATACTGCGTTCTATTTTTAAGATACGATTTAATCCAAGCGACAATAGTACTATTAATACCAAAATTTTTTCGTTTCCTTATAAGTTCTCTGTGTGAAACCATATCGAATGTTTTCGACATATCAAGACAAATTGCATCTACATGATTTTTATCGTTGATTGCTTTTGCCAACTCGTGGACTGTTTCTACGAGCTGGGTGATCATTGACAATTTGCGTCTAAAGCCATGTTGATTAGGATTAAGGAGATTTTGGGCCTCAAGGTAATCAAATAAACTTGTCGATATTATATGTTCTAGTATTTTGCAGCATGTGGGCGTGATTGAAATTGGCCTTTAGTGTTCAACACAATGTTTGTTTCCGTTTTTGCGGTAAGGTATAACTTTCGCTTTTAACCAGTCGGAGGGCAATTTTCGCATATCCAGGGACAAGCTGAAAATAATGTTTAAATATTTAGACACCCGTTCTGCATAACGTTTTAAAAACTCATTTGGGACGTTGTCAGGACCAACAGACTTTTTTGTGTCAATATCTAGCAAAAGCGATAATATATCATGTTCATATATGGTGCTATCTGGCATGCCTTCCTGTTCGTGGATACTATCTGCGCAGAGGTCTGCGCTTTGAACTTCAGAAGACATGAATACAGAGTGAAAAAACTCGTCACATTTTTCAGCAATTTCTGTGTGATTGGTTATCATGTGGCCTCCGAAATCTATGCACTGAATGCTGTCTTTCGTCGGAGCGATGAGACGCCAAAAACGTTGTGGGGAACTTTTCATAAAGGGAAGTAAGCTGTCAGAAAATATTTTTTTGCTGAAGTTAATTTGGGCTTAAGCAGAGATGATACTTATGAAATGTCATCTTGTTTTCTTAGGTTTTTTTCTTTTCATGCGTTTCAATTTGCGTTTTAACGGAATTATTTCCAGATTAACCCATGGGTTACGCTTTCTGATTCTTTTGTTCCGTTGAGGCACAAATATTTCCACGCAATAATTGATTATTCTTTTAAATTCTGTTCACAAGATATCAACGTTTATCCGATCAGTCGAAAGAGTAAAGTTGTTTTTTCTAAGTAGTCTAAAATGCTGACGTGGCCAGCCTTGTTGAAATCTCTAACGAAGATTTGTTTCCTTTTTTTGTTTTTACATGGTAGACCATATTTTACGCTACGTATAACAAATTTGTGGTCTGAAAGTCCTTCAATATTCACCTTATATTCATGCATTTTTTTCATTTACGAACACCAAGTCTAGCAATGTTTCTCTCGTGGGTCCCACTTCTAGTTATCTCATTCACAACATACGTTAAGCTTTGAATAAATGGGATGTCCAACAGAGTGTCAGAATTTGTAACGTAGGAAAAACCACTTTCGAGACTGTCCCATAGTATACCCGGAAGATTAAAGTCTCCCGCAATTATCAAACGCGCGCTGGCAGGTACATTACAACACAGATAGTCTTGGATTGATTTAAAAAATGTTAAAGGGGCATTTGGGGTATATATACTGCTCCAAGTACGCAGCAAATCCCATTGAGTTTAAGCTTGCACCAAATACTTTCGGTTTCAGGACATTCTTTCAATCGTACGACGTCAATTCCTTCTTTAAAGATGAATGCCAAACCACCGCCCCGCGTGTCACGATCTTTGCGTATATCCCCATAACCAGGGGGGTTATTTCGGAATCAGCTATTTCGACGCGCAGCCAAGTCTCCGTGACAACGACAACATGTGGATTGTGCTGCCTAAGAAGGTGCTCAAGCTGTTTTATTCGCTAGGCTTCGTGCATTTGCATTGATCAGGATAAAATTCTCTGTATCCGCTTTGTGACGTCAAGCAGACTCGTCTTCACTTGCATGCTGCCGGTCAAGTTTCACTCTGTACCCTCTCTCATTGTCCTATGCAAACGCCTCGTTATCAATAAAAGCCCTATCGTGCACGAGCCGTACCTTCACCCCTCTTTGCCTTTCCATTTTTGTGCTCGTCCACAGGTTCCTGCGTTTTTGCAACGTTGCTTGTAAGTAATCATTCGATACAGAAATCTTTGTTCCGTTCAGCCTGTTGCAATTCTTTAGTACTGCCATCTTTTCGTTATAGTCAAAAAATTTTGTTATCACTGCTCATATTCTGTTCCTGTTTTTCTTGCCGAGTCTGTGGATTCTTACCACAGAGCTAAGCTCCACATCGAGTCGCCCTTCGAAAACATCACACAGAACTTTTTGTTCAAGTTCATCTGAAGTCTCGCTCACATTTTCCGTAATTCCAAATACAACTAAATTGTTTCGGCGTTGTCGGTCCTCCCAGTCGATAGTTTTTGTTGCTGCTGCTGAATCGTTAATTTTGTCTCCTGCACAATTTTTTGAAGTTCTATTCTACTTTCCTGCACGTTCATGAGGGTACTGCGCAGCTCCTTAATTTCTAGCTTGAAAGTACCTAGTTTCTCCTGAAACGTGGATTGGTTTGCCTTATTTTGGCTCACATCCTTTATGAGATCTTTCTGGCCTTTCAATAGTTCTTTAAGCATTTCCTCGACGTGATCCGGCCCGAGGTTACACTCCACGTCGCCGGACAGCAATAACAGCATTTGAACGCATATCAGAGCATTTTCAACACAAGCCGTTGGGCACGGCAGAACAATAATGAATCGATTGTCACTTCAGAAGCACTTTCCGTGCTTGCTAACCTGTAAAAACAGGGTGTGCATTTCAGGCTTCATTACTTTTGTCCTGCCATGCTCACGGATGAGTTCGTCACCGACTGGGCTTATAAGGGCCGTGCGCTCCGTTGTCACTGCTGTGGCTCCTCGTCCATGCGCATGCGTTGAGCCACCCCAGGCAGTGGCGGGCCACGCAGGTAGGCGCAGCTGTTGGACTTCGATGCTTGAGACAGGGAAGCATAAGAAGCAAGGAAGCAGAGGTAGCAGCAGGAGCCGACACTTGCGTTTCATCTATTCTGCAGATTTCTGCAAACGCTCGACGACCTTCAAGAAGACGGTGGGCAGTTGCGTCGTAACCTTGTGTGCAACTGCACCCAGCGGCTGCATCGTTGCCTGCCTGGACTGCCTGGACTGCGTACGACTGATTGCGGGAGCCACGTGGATCTACGTCACGTCGGTTGCTCTGCAAGCCCTTTATAAGGAGCGTTGCTGGCCCTTCGCCGTCATTTGGCAGCAGAGGCAGCAGCAACAGCCGACACTTACGTTTCATCTATTCTGCAGATTGGAAATTATTTTTTTTTGTATTGCTCATAGTCTGCTTTTCTGCTCTGCTGCCCTGCTGCCAACTTTTGTCTGTGGTGCTCGCACTTTCGCGTGTTTGCCGTGTGTTTCTGCTGTTGCTCAATATGGGAAATGATGAACTTAAACGGGAAATTGCGGATCTCAAACGTGAGTTCCGTAAGGAACTTCGAGAGCTCAGGCAAAGTGTAGAATTCACTACTGAACAGTATGACGCTTTGAAAACAGAATGTGAAGCACTTAGAAAAAAATGCCGACATAAAAGCAGTACAAGAGCCTCTTCTGCAAGAAGTTAAGAAGCTGAGAAAGCAAGTGTGTCAGAACTCACTAAAGATAGTGACAAAGGATCAATATTCGAGAAATAGGAACATTGAGGTGGCAGGTGTTCCTTGCTTGCAGCATGAGAACCTTGGGAACGTTCTGCAGAAGGTCAGGGAAGTGCTTCACGTGCCCATAAGTGAGCAAGATATTGATGCTTGCCATCGCGTTCCTGTGCGGAATTCTGATACTGATAAGAACATAGTCGTATCTTTTAATCGTCGGTCGAAACGGGATGCTGTGATCAAAAAAGCACGAAAAGCAAGGATCACTGTAGAAGACATCGATTTTTCTTCTAAGCAGTCTGTCTTAGTAAACGAGCATTTGTGCCCTCAAATAAAGCAACTGCTTGGCATGGCTGTGGTAAAGAAAAAGGAAATCAAATGGCGCTTTGTATGGGTGAGGGACGGAAAAGTGTTTCCGCGAAAAACGGAAGAGTCTAGTGTTGTTAAAGTTACAAGCGAGGCAGACCGAGCTAAAATCTGCTAGTGCCGATTGGCAACGAACTCTTCTTGTATCTTATTTTGCTGTGATCGTGCCACGCAACCTTGTTCGTACTGGTCACGCCAACTGTCTTACCTTTTTGCACTTTAATGTTCCGCCTGCCCGTAATAAACACGATCAGATAGAAGCATTTCTTAATGAATTCACGTTCAGATTTCACATAGTAGTGATAAGTGAGACATGGTACAACTCAGAAGATGATGTCATTGCCTTGTCTGGATACCAAAGCTTCTTTCTAAATAGACCAAACCGCTGTGGCGGAGGTGTAATGCAGATGGTGTCAGAAAGGCTTTCATGTGACTTCATTGCAGATCTCTCAAAAACCACACCAGACAACGAAGTGCTTACGCTACAATGTGGATCCTATGTTTCCCTGTTTTGTATCGACCACCTGAGGGTAATAGTGAAAGATTTCTTGTCTTTTTAGAACAAATACTATGTTATGCTTACCAGAATAGACTGTACTTAAACATAAGCGGTGTCTGCAACATAAAATACTGCAATCGAATACATTTTCCCGCAATCTGATCTTATCCATTGATTCTTTTGGTTTTGCGAACGTGATAGAAACACCCAGTCGAGTCACATGCATTTCTGAATCCCATATCTACTTATTTATTACGAACAGCCCAATGCAAGATATCAATGCTGGTATCATTGTCGCCGATCTAGGGGATCACTTGCCGATATACATGTTTTCTAAACGAAATAACACACTTAAAGTGAGCCGAAACCAATGTAAATATTTTGTCTTGCAGGAAATAAATCCAAGAACAATGAATGACTTTCGAAACGAACTTCGATGTGTAAACTGCACACTCGTATTTGAGTGTAACGATTCTGATACGGCCTACGATACGCTCATGCGTATCATAAAGAATACGTACACTAGTTGTTCAAATAAAAAAAAAGGTAAAGACATCTAGAAAGATACCGAAACCGTGGTTAACAAATAAGTGTTTATAGCTAATTCGTAAAAATAAAAACAATTGTACTCTCGCTTTGTGCAGTCTAGAAGCCCGGATGACCTTTTAAGTTTAAGAAATACAGAAACTTTGTAACTAATTCTTCGAGATACAAAAAAAGTATCTGGAAAAGCTATTTAGTGATGCGGATACCAAAGGCCACCTAGTTTGGCGTGCGCTTAATAACCGCCTAAATCGCGACAGAAGTCGTTATGAAGAGCTCGAGATTACAGAGAATGGGAAGCAGCTAAAGGGTATAGAATTATCAAATCGTCTCAATGAACACTTTACAAATTTAGTGATTAGCGCTCACAATATAGATGCTCTCACTATTTTGGGTGCGCCTAGTGTAAATACAGGGTTTTTGAGCCTACGACACATGACGAGGTTTACTCTGCTTTTATATCCTTAAAGAACAGTAAGTCACGTGACATCGACGGTCTGCAGATTAAACCAATTGAATTTGCAATAGACTTGTTAGTGCCCGCTTTTACCCACGTGTTCAATGTTTACTTGTCCACTGGTGTTTTCCCTTTAAAAAATGCAACAGGCAAAGGTTACTGCTCCGTTCAAATCAGGAGACAGAAATGGCATGTCAAATTATCGGCGGATGTCAGTGCTCCCTGTCATATCAAAAGGCTTAGAGAATGTTATCTGTAAAAGGGGTATGTCGTTTTGTGAAAATATCAATTATTTTCTCCGCATCAATTTGGGTTTCGTAAGGGCCGATCGACTGAATTTGCTCTATTAACACAGGATTTATTCTTGAACGGCCATGAAGAAAAAAAATTAACATTAGGCGTACTTATCGATTTCTCCCAAAGCCTTCGACAGCATCAATCATATTACTCTATTAAAGAACTCGAACATTATGGATTCCGTCATTTACCCCTGGACGTTCTAAAGTCATACTTAACCCATAGGAAACAATTCGTTTACATCTCAGGAGAATACTTGAACCCTCTGAATTTAGAAGCTGGTGTTCTTCAGGGGAGCCTATAAGGACCTATACTGCTCAACATCTATATAAATGATTTAACAAACGTCAGTAACTTAACACACTATATATTATACGCAGAAAACGCCAGTCTTTTCTTCCAACCATGTAGTGCTGATGACTTATCATAACTAGCAAACGCCGTCCTTGATAAACTATATTTGTGGAACAAAACAAATTCTTTAGATTAACTCTAAAAAACACCAAAGCTGTTCTTTTTGCACCCGCCCAAAAACATGCAAATCATAATCTAAACATATTCTATCGATCAGAACGAATTGACGCCACCGCGGACGTGAAAACACTGCGAGTTATTTTTGATCAGCATTTAAGGTGGGACAAACATGTACAACGCGTGGCAACAAGTATAGCAAAAGCATGCTGAGCGCTTTGTAGGCTTCGAGGTGTTCTTCCGTTAAAACTACGGCTATTGCTGTATAACACCATATTTATTTCTTATGCAAATTATTGTAGTCTTGTATAGGGCACAACGTCACAAAAATATTCAGACACTATCTCTTTTACAAAAAAAGCATTGCGCCATGTTGCTTGTATTTCTTGCGGCAGTCATACAAGTACATTCTTTTCTAAATTTCATGTTCTCCCATTTCATTACAATTATCAGTTTAATCTTGCTATGAAATATAAAGAGAGCGTAAAACGATGCCACACGGGATTTACTAATCTTTGCAATCTAAGCAAACCTCATCACCTCAAATACGACATTCGGGAGCGAGAAACTTGGGCCGTGCCTTTGTCGCTGACTAATCATGGAAAGGACAGACTACCGTGCCAAATATCAGTATTACTGAACAGTCTTGAAAAAGAAAACATAGATCTTAGGACTGTTTCACGTCGAATTTTGAAGGAATATTTCATTAGCATGTGATTATTGTATGTTGTATTTGCATTTTATTTTCTTGGCTGTAATATAAGTATGGAATTATTTTGTATTTGTCTTGTAGGTGAAAGTGCTTTTATATATTGTTATGTGCCTGGAAAAATATATTGTTTCACCACGTTACATAAATCTGTATTTATTTTGTTAGGAGAAGGCGTGTATTGCTGGTAACAAAATTTTGGTTCTAGTGTATGCTTTCAAAAACGCATGTTATCATGCCCTTAGAAATGTTTTTCAATATATAATCTATGTATTGGTGCATTGTTGCGTGAAAAGTGTTCACAAACTGTCTGCTGCCAAATATTGTAGGGGCAGGGGCCTTTGTCAAGCCGCTTAAAATATCGGCTTTTTGCTGCTGTCTAGCATTTGTACATTTAAAATAAATGCTGAAATAAAGGGATGGATGGATGGATTGATGGATGGCTGGAGCCAGCGCCAGGGCAGACGCACCGCAAAGGAAAATCTGTAAAAACAGGGTGTGCATTTCAGGCTTTCAGGCCTTCAGGTGAACTGTGCTTGGCAAGAGAGGCCTGCTGTCGGCTCTCTTCTTCGTCAAGCGAAGAACGTGGGCAGAACGGCGGAAGACCGAATTGCGGACAACGCACTTGTGCGGTGGCTATTGACGGTTTGTGGATACCCTGTGTACTTCATTGACTCAGTAGAGCTTCAGATGGCTCGCGCAGTACTCACCCACCTTGGACCTCCCCCCCCCCCCCAAAACAAACGGGCTTCGATACCTAACGTCCCCAGCGTAAGTGAGACCCCTGTACACGTTCTGCGGTCATATGACGTGCTGGCTGCACGTGTTCTGTCCCGGAAACTTAGGCACGAGCTCGTGCGTGTGAAAGAGCAGGGCAGGAAGAACAGTTCCTGACAGGCTCGCCAATTGTCACGAATTTCAGTGCTCCAGAAATGGACACAGACACAACATTTATTAGACACAACATTTAGACACTACAAACATTTATCCCAAGACACAATTATAACGCAAGACAAATGAACAGGAAAGTAAACTCACACAGCATAAATCATATACACAGAAGCGATGTTCACAAAACTAGATATATACATAAGGATAACGAAGTAAATATTAGCTGTCCGACGCTCCCAGTCTGATGGCGAAGTGACACATAGTCTCTAAGAATTGAATGTTCTGGCCGGCAGAGTAGCGGTGAACATCGGCAAGGCGTGGCGCACGATGTCAGCCTGCGTAGCTCCAACGCGGAATAGGCGTCTACCTTCCCTGTGAGCGACGGGGTTGTAGCCCTCTTACGAGACTTGCGTGGCAGGACGCGGTCTGGACTAGTCGGGCGTTGTGTTGCTGACGTGGCCAGGTGAGTACGTCCATGGCACTGGACAGCGGCTGGTTATCACAGCGGGGGGTTTGACCGGGATCACAGAGCACAGGAACGGCAACGCAGTCGCTGCTCAGAAGTCCTGTTGCCGGCCAAGTCTCGGATTTCCCTTCACCGGTTTGTGGTCCCTGAAGCTACTGCTTTCCATCTCCAGAGCCCAGGTAGAGATGCGTCTGCCTTGCTTCGGGCCCATGCCAGCAATGCCGGCTCCTCCGGCTTCGTCCCCTTTTCCTTAATTTTTTTTCTCACACTTCAAGTGCTTCTCACTTCACGCGTCCATTCTCCCTTTCACGGACCAGCGGCGGCGTCTTCTTCACATTATCGCACATGATCTGCCGGTGTCTCATGACAGTGTGTAAAAGGGAAAGCCCGGCAGCGAATGCGTACAGTTGTCAGTCAGCACTGTGCTTGTGCTTTTTTATTTTATCTCATCTGATCGTACTGTTGCTTGCTAAGCTGGTTTGTATTCAACACGTGAAAAGAGTGCAGTGCAAACCGGAAAAGAGGTAGATACGCTGGCTTGAATGGACGCGTACTCTGTTAGCTTCAATTACTCAAAGGGCCAGGAGTGTACACCTTGAGGCACTCTAGTGTATGGCATTACAGGTCTGGGAGGGCGTGGAATTGGCTAATACTTTGCTGCAGGCTTCAGTTGACGATTCTCGTAAACTACAGGTGTCGCAATGTTCTCATCATTATGTTCACATGAATGCCTGATGCCATGTTAATGTGATGTTTAACATGCCTCTTTTCTCAGTTAATGGTGAACTTTTTATTTCATTGCTTATGTGTTCCATTTATTTACTTATTTATTTAGTTATTTATGTGCAATATCTGCAGGGCCACGAGGCTTCATTGTCTTAAACCGACACTGTTAAGGCGAGCTTCACAACGGTTGCAGTCTATATTAAATCTATCTTTTATTTATTTATGTGCCACATATGCAGTGCCATTTAGCCTTTCACAGTGTTAGAGTGATGCTGTTAAGGGGAGCTACAGAGTGGTTGCGACTTAAATGTATATACAACACAGGTTGGGAGCCTCGAATTCGTTTTGAAGCGTGATTATCAACAATTACAATATACTAGTTACCTGCATATATCTTTTTGACTAGATAGGTTATTTCCACAGTTTCTTAAAAAGTAATTCAGAATTTTTGTTTCTCACATTTCATTATACTGGCTTTGTGTTAAAGTAAGCAAGGACCTTGTATGGCTGCTCCGATAAAAGCAGATGCCAAGACGGCACTAGCCGGCGTGCGGGCTACTGCTAAAACAACCAGCCTTGACCATGCTCGGTTGCAGCAGCAGTTGCTGTCTGCAAGCAAAGCTGTGAGCCAGCAATTAGATCCTTGTCCTTCTAAAAGATGTGAGAAATCCTTTATAACATCATCGCTGTCAGATTAGCACACTTTTCTGAAATATTTTGTTTGCTTTTTATTCTTCCCAAGATGTTATGGAACGAAACCTCCAATAGTTGTCATCTCAACTAGTCCATATGATCGTTCATACTGCAGTCTTTAGCACTGCCTGCATTTTGCTTTTTTTATTATTCAGAAGTGGGCCCAGAAGGTGGTTCTAAGGCTCTGTAAGCCTTCTTGCACCAGCAGCATTGTCCAGCTAGAATATCAGGAAGGTGGCTTGGACGATGGCTGTCAGAAACTTACTAATCATTATTCTGGCACTTTTGCTGCTTTTGTGCCAACTGCTTTTTCTTTCAGTGTTATTGCGTTAGGAAATTTAAGCATGATGTATGCTCGGAGCTAAGGGCTTGATCCATAGGCTGCAAAGTGTCGACTACAGCCTATAGTCAGTCTATGCAAGGAATTGTGATGGGGTGCCTACTATTAAGGGCACGCAGTTTCACCAGTTCTTAAATTCGGGGTACAATGCAATCAACACTTTACGTCTCTGATGACTCTCTTAGCAACCATGTTTGCCTTTCGGTGGTACGGAAAAAAAATCAAAACTGAACTATGCTCGATTTGTTCCACTCTGCCAGCTTCTTACTGTAAAAATGTCGATGTTATTGCAAATCAGGATTTTCCTTTTCCTAATCATTGAATTCTGGAGTACAAAAAGTGTGTTGACGTTTTCCACTGTTTTGGGGCCTTTAACTCTTCTGCATGTCAATATGAATGAGAAATGATGTCCTTGATCTCTACTCTTTGCTATACCTTTTGTAATACCAAAAAGTTTGGGTTTGTCAGATAACGCTCTCATAAAACAATGTTATTTCCACAATGCCTGCATTGCACCTTGTTTAGACTCATGTGGCATGTTTCCATGTATTTTTTAAGTATTTCATCAGGCCTTGGGTTAAACCTGCAGCTGGATCAGTTACTTTCTATTCGTCCTGGGTAGTTTGTCTAAATAACACATTGGCAAGAAAGAATCAAAAATCAGTTTAAAGTTGTGCTTCTGTCATCAATTTCTTCCTTGTCTATGTGCTTATGCAATCAGTTTATTTTCTACAAAATACTATTTCACTTACTTTTGTTTGCGTCTTGCAGCTTGAAAACCAAAATATTGTGTATTTCCTAGTGCAGAAAATTTATGTTGAAATAAAGTTCACGAGGGTTGCAATGTGGGCTTGTTGGTAATGCATGTTCAAGGGGAGTATGGTAGCGCAATTCAAAGATGGGACAAGAGAAGACACAACGGGACACACACAGCGCTAACTTCCAACACTGTTTATTGTCGAAAACCAGGTCGTACTTATACACTCAGAGAACATGAGTCACAGCCACGTGAACAGCTTAACAATCAGAGCGATACATTTTGTGATATGTTAGGCCATGCGCAAAAATTTCAGTTCTTTTTCAGAGAGAGCCAATGATGGTTTGCTGATACATGTATCCCCTAGGGCATCAATCTGCTCGGCTTCTATTATAAGTCTAGTGAGTTCGCACTTGTTTCTACCGGTAATGGTTGTTGATTCAAAGAGAGGGGAGCACTTATGTTGCTTACAATGAAGGGAGAGAAAGCCATCTGATACAAGTTTGTCGACTTTATTTTTGTGTTCGCGCAGTCTATCATTTATACATCTGGCCGACTGTCCGACGTAATACTTCCCGCACGATAAGGGTATACGATATACAAGTGAAGTCTTACATTCTCTGAACTTCTTCGTGTGTTCAACTTGGCAGCTAAGGGCACTTTCTTTCTTTTCTGGTCTTGTTTTCCTGCACAGGCTGATTAGTTTGTTGGGTTCAGAAAAAACCACATCAGTGTTTCCTCGGTGAGCAATTTTCTTTAGGTTGTGCGACAACCGGTGGATATAAGGTATCACTGTTGCTCTTTTTTTCTCTCGGTTCCTATCTCTTTCCGCTCGTTCAGCAGTCCCTGATTGCTGCACTTGCCGAAGTATTCCCTCTGCAACTGATTTCAGTACATGATTGGGATAGCCTGCTTCATGTAGCCGCATGGCTTGTTGTGTGAAGGCTTCGTCAGTGCAATGATGGCATGATTTAGTAAGTGCGTTAGTGAAACACATTTTCGCAATTCCTCTTTTTACCAGTTTACAATGGGCTGAATGATATGACAACAACGGTTTATTTGTCCGGGGACTGTAACACCAGCAAGTTAGTTCATCACCGAAGGTAAATTTAATATCCAGAAATTTGAGCTTTCGTTCTATAGGCACTTCGAACGTAACTTCTAGAGGACAAAGGCACTCGCGTATAATATTACTAATAGCTGAACACTCTGTGTCAAAGTTGTCTTGCTGAACATTCACATACACCAAAAAATCATCAACAAATCAAAATATTTTAACAACTTTTGTATCATTGATGCGTGAGCACAGGTCTCTGTCTAGCTTGGCTAAGTACAGGTTGCTTAAAACAGGCGCTAAGCAGGATCCTATACAGACCCCTTGTTTTTGAAGGTACGCAATGTCATTTCTTTGCACAAATGTTGACTTCAGGTACAAGTCTAAAAGTTCTAAAAAATATTCAACGGTGGTGCCCGCCTTCGTGCTAAATCTTACTGCCCCAAATTCATCTATACATGATTGGACACAACTTAACAATTCATTCTGCGGCAAAGAATAATACAGGTCCTTAACATCTGCTGAGAAGGCCTTTAGTCCCGCGTTACAGTTGGCCTCTACAAAGGCTAACACTTCCTCGGAATTTCTCGTGATGAACGGGTCCTTAATCTCGAGTAGGTTAAGCTTGTCTAATAAATAGACTGCAATAGATTTCTGCCATGTGCCTTTCTCCGATACTATTACTCTGAACGGGACACCTTTTTTGTGAGTTTTCGCGCTAAAAAACACATCTAGACTGTCATTCTTGCTTTTTCTTATTGATTTCAATACTTTATCTAGGTTCACGTCCCGGCACATCGCTACAGCTCTGCTCTTGACTTTCGCCAGTGAAAGCCTGCTCTTCACTTTCGCCAGTATAGCCTGCTTCATGTAGCCATGCGGCTACATGAAGCAGGCTATCCCAATCATGTACTGACATCAGTTGCAGAGGGAATACTTCGGCAAGTGCAGCAATCAGGGACTGCTGAACGAGCGGAAAGAGATAGGAACCGAGAGAAAAAAAGAGCAACAGTGATACCTTATATCCACCGGTTGTCGCACAACCTAAAGAAAATTGCTCACCGAGGAAACACTGATGTGGTTTTTTCTGCACCCAACAAACTAATCAGCCTGTGCAGGAAAACAAGACCAGAAAAGAAAGAAAGTGCCCCTAGCTGCCAAGTTAAACACACGAAGAAGTTCAGAGAATGTAAGACTTCAATTGTATATCGTATACCCTTATCGTGCGGGAAGTATTACGTCGGACAGTCGGCCAGATGCATAATGATAGACTGCGCGAACACAAAAATAAAGTCGACAAACTTGTATCAGATGGCTTTCTCTCCCTTCATTGTAAGCAACATAAGTGCTCCCCTCTCTTCGAATCAACAACCATTACCGGTAGAAACAAGTGCGAACTCACTAGACTTATAATAGAAGCCGAGCAGATTGATGCCCTGGGGGATACATGTATCAGCAAACCATCATTGGCTCTCTCTGAAAAAGAACTGAAATTTTTGCGCATGGCCTAACATATCACAAAATGTATCGCTCTGATTGTTAATTTGTTCACGTGGCTGTGACTCATGTTCTCTGAGTGTATAAGTACGACCTGGTTTTCGACAATAAACAGTGCTGGAAGTTAGCGCTGTGTGTGTCCCTTTGTGTCTTCTCTTGTCCCGTCTTTGAATCGCGCTACCTACTCCCCTTGATTATGTTGAAAATTCTGAAATCGTCATATTAGCTGAGTCATGCGAACAGATACTCGCATATCTTCCTGAAAAACCTCCCTGATCAATGTAAAGAAATACTTCGAAACCTCCCTCGAATGTAAAAAAAAAATATTCGCATAGTTCTCTCCAAAAGCTCATCGACGAATGTGAACATATACTCCCCATAGTTCGCTGCAATATCTCTTAAATGGATGTAAACTATACTCACATAGTTCTCTGCAAAAGCTCCTCGATAGATCAGAACATATACTCCCATAGCTCCTAGCAAAAGCTCCTCGATGGATGTAAACATATGCTCTTATAGCTTCCTGCAAAAGCTCCCCGATGGACGCAAACATATGCTCCCATAAATGCATCCAAAGCTTCCGTTCAGCAGGGGAGTAAAATTTTTACTCCGTCTAACCAGAGTATATTAACTTCCAATCGAGAAATGCGCTAGAGGACAAGCCATTTACTCCCATCTCGGCAAATTTTTGGTTACCGTGTACACAGTGCTATTCGCGTTCTTGGGTAGTTTTCGGAGATCAATTCTGCCCAAATTTCGTAAATGCGCAGGTCATCCTCACTGCTACACCGCAACTCATGCTCCTTGCTTGGACGCAGGTTGGTGCGCACACTTTCACAACAGCCGACGCGCCATACCTGGGCGCCCCGAGCACCGGCCCTTCATCGTTCGACTACTACACGCGCCAACCGGGCAAAACGCGCTACGACCTCGTGTGCCAGCTCACCCGCACTGAGAAGGCCGCGGGTGCCGAATGCGACGTCGGTTACCTCTCAAGCACCGATGCCTCCCAAGTAACAACGGGACGCCGTGACGTGAAGGCAGGCGTCCCATTTAAAAAATGCGTTTTTAGAAGATGCCGTAAATTTTCTTGGTCACTCTCATAAGCGATGGCGCTAGGAATCGTTCCGAAGGCGAATAGCTCTTGGAAGAGCGGAGCAGAAATGAACTTGTCTTTCCGTAGTGCGCATGAAATAGAACCGATTGTACCACCGTTGTGACCTGTAGACAGGAGTTTCAAGAGACAAAACTGATGGCGCTGTACTCATCATCATCATCATCAGCCTAGTTACACCCACTGCAGGGCAAAGGCCTCTCCCATACTTCTCCAAATACCCCGGTCATGTACTAATTCTACCCATGTTGTCCCTGCAAACTTCTTAAGCTCAACCGCCCACCTAACTTTCCGCCACCCTCTGCTACGCTTCCCTTCCCCTGGAATCCATTCCGTAACATTTAATGACCATCGGTTATCTTCCCTCCTCATTACGTGTCCAGCCCATGCCCATTTTTTTCTTGATTTCAAGTGAGATATCATTAACTCGTGTTTGTTCCCTCACCCAATGGATGTATGGATGGATACAACTTTCTTGTACGTCCGGCAAGATTTAACGCGACCCGGGCTCAGGTCTCCCACGCAGGAACGTCAAGGCCCTGCCTCAACGCCGCCTGACATGCTTGCTGGACTGCCCACGTCTGGATTCCGAGGTCTGAGCTGCGCAGAGTGGCGGCCCACCTCGACGACAGGGTCTCCGGAGTAACTGCCATCCCTCCTATAACTACATTGCACTCCCACAGCATGTGTTTCAGTGTTGCTGGTCCTTCCTGGCACAATTTGCACGTGTCGTCCTGATGCTTATCTGGGAAGATACGTTTGAGACGGAATGGATTAGGGAACGTGTTTGTCTGGAGTTGTCACCAGGCGACGGCCTGCCTCCTGTTCAATTTGGGACTCGGCAGTGGGTATATCCTTCTGGCCTTCAAATATGCACTGGTGATGTCGTTGTATCTTGTGAGCCTGTCCCGTTCTGCTCCAGAAGCGTTCGCTATCGTGCGAGAGGCGTTGCCCTGTTCGGCGCGGCGGGTCATGTCTCGCGCCGTCCGGTGCGCCGTCTCGTTTAGGTTCGGGAGCGCGTCGCCTTCCGTGGTGACGTGCGCGGGGAACCATATGATCCTCGAGCTCGCGGTTTTGGATCTGCCCGCTTTGGCCAGAATGGACATGGCTTTCTTGGAAATTCGACCTTTGGCATAATTCTTTACTGCCGTTTGCGAGTCACTTAGTACGACTTCGCATTCCTGTTCTGTGAGGGCCAGCGCAATCGCTACTGCCTCCGCTATTTCCGAGTGTTTGGTGTATACACTGCATGTGGTTCTGATTTTTTATTCTGCGTCTATGACTACGGCGGCGTATGTTTGGCCGTTCGCATATTCGGCTGCGTCGACAAAGCGCGCGTTTCTGTCCCTGCCGAATGAACGGAGCAGAGCCTCGGCTCTTGCCTTTCGTCTACCTCGGTTGTAATCGGGGTGCACGTTTCTTGGGATGGTTGCCACCGTAATGGTCTCTCTGATTTTGTTGGGGATTTGCATTTTCTGGCCGTGCTTGTTGTGGTACGTTATGCCGAGCGTGTTCATAATGTGTCTTCCCGTCGTGGTGGTCGACAGGCGTTCGAGCTGCGAGATGCGTTGTGCTTCGGCTATTTCTTCTATGGTGTTGTATATGCCCAGCTGAGTCAGGAGCTCGGTGCTAGTCGATTCCGGTAGGCCCAGGGTTATCTTGTACGTTTTCCTTATGAGCGTGTTAATCTTGTTCTTTTCCGCGACGTACCAGTTGTGGTAGGCGGCTACATTGGCGATGTGGCTGACAACGAATGAGTGGATCAGTCGAATGACGTTGTCTTCCTTCATGCTCGCGTGTCTATTGGTTATTCTCTTTATGAGTCTCGTGGCGCTGATGACTTTGCCTTCAATCTTCCTCACGGTTTCACCGTTAGCTCCGTTGGCCTCAATGATCATTCCGAGGATTTTGATCTTGTTTACTTTGGGGATTGCGTTTCCGTCTTGAGTGTACAGGCCGATTTCCTCGTACTCCCGGGGTCCTGTCTAGCTCTTTGGTGGCATGCCTCTGCGCGTAGGCCGGTAAATGAGTAGTTCGGACTTGCTCGGGGAGCATTTGAGGCCCGTTCCTTAGAGGTACTCTTCCACTTTGTGAATGGCCGTTTGTAGTGCGTGTTCAATTTGCCCATCACTGCCGCGGTCTGCCCATATCGTTATATCGTCTGCGTATATAGCGTGGTGGATTCCTTCGATTTCGCGTAGTTTGCTCGGGAGACCCAGCATGACTAAGTTGAAAAGGAGCGGAGATATAACTGAGCCCTGGGGGGTACCTGCACTTCCCTGGGTTCGTTCTTCGGACTCGAGGTCGCCAACCGTGAGGGTGGCTTTGCGATCGTTCAGAAAGTCCCTCACGTAGTTGTAGGACCTTTCCCCCAGTTTCAGATTAGACACTTATTTAAGGATCGACTCGTGAGCGACGTTGTCGAATGCTTTCTCCAGGTCTAGTCCTAGGATGGCTCTGGTGTTTCTTGTCTTGTCGTCAAGGATCTGGTTCTTTAGTTGTAACATGACGTCCTGCGTGGACAGGCGGGATCGGAAGCCTATCATGGTGTGGGGGTAGGCTTCCGTCTCTTCTAGATGGCTGTTGATACGGTTCAGGAAGGCGTGTTCCAAGACCTTACCCACGCACGACGTGAGAGAGGTTGGGCGTAGGTTCTCCAAACTCAACGGCTTTCCGTGCTTGGGTATGAGGATAGCCTTGGACCTCTTCCACTGATCCGGGATGCGGCCTTCTCTTCAGCACTTGTTCATATAGCCCGTGAGTTTGGTAACAGATTTGTCGTCCAGGTTTTTGAGCGTTTTGCTGTTAACCCTGTCCGGTCCTGAGGCTGACTTGCTGTTGAGTCCTTGGAGTGCCGTTCTGATTTCCGCCTTACTGAAGTCTTCATCTAACTTGGGACTAGGACTGCCAGTGCACCGGCCGTGCTCGACCGTCGGTCGTTGCGGGAGGTATTTGTCGCAGAGTTTCATGACGATTTGCTTCTCGCTCGCCGCCCCTTTTTCTTTGTGCAGAAGTCTCCGCATGTCGGCTCTTTGCTTTGATTTGCACTGGGTTTCGCCCAGCAGGTGCCTCAGCAGTCGCCACGTATTTCCGTTGTGGAGTAGGCCATCCGCGGCATTGCAGACTTCGTCCCACTGTTGCTTGCTCAAGGTGTTGCAGTGCTCTTCGATTTGTTTGTTAAAGTCGGCTATCTTTTTTCTCAGCTTTCGATTGAACCGCTGGCCTTGCCATCGGGTTTGTATGGATTTCTTGGCTTCCCAGAGGTGGGCGAGGCGACTGTCCATCTTCTCCGTCAGGAAATCGGGAGTGATGGTTTGCGTGGCCTCCCCGGCATCCCTGGTCAAGTCTGCGATCCATCTGTCAATGTCACCGATTGGCTCGTCGTCTTGCCTCATATCCGGTGCCTGCGGAACTTGTACCAACCTGCCCATTTGAAGCTTTTGACTGGGAGGGTGGTTCCCGCTCGGGGGATCGTGATCTCGATGATCATGTGGTCGCTACCTAGGTCTTCTAGGGTGTTTCTCCAGGTAGCCCTCTCGATGTTTTTGACCATTGTTAAGTCCGGTGTGGTATCTCTTGCAACCGAATTGCCCATATGCGTTGGGTCGCTGGAATCCGTGATGAGCGCGTATCCCAAGTCTTGCGAGTCCTGCCATAACTGTTTGCCCTTGGTTGTGGTGTGGCCGTATCCCCAGGCATGGCACGGCGCGTTGAAGTCCCCACCCACTATTAGCGGGTTCAGGCCGGCGACCTCGGCTGCCTTTTTGAGCAGGGAGAGAAAACGCTGCCGTCTTTTGGATGGGCTACTGTATATGTTCAATATGAAGATGCTATTCTTTTGCGTTCTGTTAGGAATAATTTCTATCATTATATGCTCGGCCTGCGGGCCTGTAATCTCATGTTCAATGGGTACTAGACCCTTTCTGATTAGTGTGGCGATGCCCCTATCGTTTTGGAATTTAGGGACGAGGGCGTGGTAGCCCGGGATGTTGGCCGACGCGCCCACGGTTTCTTGTAGCATTATCAGATCGGGTTTGGGTTGGATGTTTCTTACGTATTGTTGTAGGACACGTTTTTTCCCGGCTATACCTGTGCAGTTCCACTGCCAGACCAATAACTCTTTATCGTGTCTGGCCATCCTGGAGTCTTTAAGAAGAAGCTGTTGAAAAACTGGAGCGGTGCACGGGGGGCGGTGCAACCTTGGGAACGTCTGAGATTACTGGATTTATATTATGAGTTCCCATGTTTGGCTGTGGTGATTGCGACAGAGACGGTGCCCACATCGCACATTCTTCGAGCTTGACCACCCTGGTTGTGAGGCCGGATATGGCGGAAAACAGATTGCCGATTGCACTTTGTAGTTCGGTAAGTATGGCTTTTATTTCTGATCTCGCCTGTTCGGCGCGGCTGGTGTCTTGGCTTTGTACGGCTCGCTTTTTCGCGGGTGGGGTTGCTTTGTCTGGTTCCTCACCATTGTTGCTCGGAGCAGGAGTACTGACGGGAGTGGGTATGGGGATTTGCACGGGAGGCACGACCTTTCTCAGTTCGCGTACCTCTTGTGTTAGCTGTTGCACAAGGCTCCTGAGCATGGCGTTCTCACGTTTTATTTCTGCAATAATCTCATTGTCTATGTTCTTTGTGACTTGCGGTTCTGAGGCAGTTACTCCGTAGACCCCGCGCCTTGGCGCACCCTTGACCGCGTCTGCCCAGCTCACCTTTTCTGGGAGGGCCTGGATAGATCTGGACATGGCTCGGCCCGGTCCTGGGGTGCGACTGCGAGCTCTGCTCCTCGACTGGCTGTGCTGGCGGGAATGAGGGGTCCCGGTAGCCGACGTCGATCTGGACCTGGCCCGGCCTCTGGATCTGGATCTAGGCTTTTGCAGTCTGCTCTTTTCTTATCCCTTAACGTTACACCTATCATTCTTCTTTCCATAGCTTGTTGCGTCGTCCTCAATTTAAGTACGACCCCTTTCGTAAGCCTCCAGGTTTCTGCCCCGTACGTGCGTATTGGTAAGACACAGCTGTTATAAACTTTTCTCTTGAGGGATAATGGCAACCTGCTGATCATGATCTGAGAATGCCTGCAAAACGCACCCCAGCCCATTCATATTCTTCTGATTATTTCAGTCTCATGATCTGGATCCGCGGTCACTACCTGTCCTAAGTAGATGTATTCCCTTACTACTTCCAGTGCCTCACTACCTATTGTAAACTGCTGTTCTCTTCCGAGATTGTTAAACATTAATTTAGTTTTCTGCAGATTAATTTTTAGACCCACCCGTGGGCTTTGTCTCACCAGGTCAGTGAGCATGCATTGCAATTGGTCCCCCGAGTTACTAAGCAAGGCAATATCATCAGCGAATCGCAAGTTACTAAGGTATTCTCCATTAACTCTTATCCCAAATTCTTCCCAATCCAGGTCTCTGAATACCTCCTGTAAACACGCTGTGAATAGCATTGGAGAGATCGTATCTCCCTGGCTGGCGCCTTTCTTTATTGGGATTTTGTTGCTTCATTTATGGCGGACTACGGTGGCTGTGGAGCCGCTAGAGAAAACTTTCAGTATTTTTACATACGGCTCGTCTACACCCTGATTCCGCAATGCCTCCATGACTGCTGAGGTTTTGACTGAATCAAACGCTTTCTCGTAATCAATGAAAGCTATATATAAGGGTTGGTTATATTCGGCACATTTTTCTATCACCTGATTGATAGTGTGAATATGGTTTATTGTTGAGTAGCCTTTACGGAAGTCTGCCTGGTCCTTTGGTTGACGGAAGTCTAAGGTGTTCCTGATTCTATTTGCAATTACCTTAGTAAATACTTTGTAGGCAGCGGACAGTAAGCTGATCGGTCTATAATTTTTGAAGTCTTTGGCGTCCCCTTTCTTATAGATTAGGATTATGTTAGCGTTTTTCCAAGATTCCGGTACGCTCGAAGTCATGAGGCATTGCATATTCAGGGTGGCCAGTTTCTGTAGAACAATCTGCCCACCATCCTTCAACAAATCTGCTGTTACCTGATCCTCCCCAGCTGCCTTCCCCCCCTTTGCATAGCTCCCAAGGCTTTCTTTACTTCTTCCGGCGTTACCGGTGGGATTTCGAATTCCTCTAGACTATTCTTTCTTCCATTATTATCGTGGGTGCCACTGGTTCTGTACAAATCTCTATAGGACTCCTCAGCCACTAGAACTCTCTCATCCATATTAGTAATGATATCGCCAGCTTTGTCTCTTAACGCATACATCGGGTTTTTGCCAATTCCTAGTTTCTTTTTCAATGCTTTTAGGCTTCCTCCGTTCCTGAGAGCATGTTCCATTCTATCCATATTATACTTCCTTATGTCAGCTGTCTTACGCTTGTTGATTAACTTCGAAAGTTCAGCCAATTCTATTCTAGCTGCAGGGTTAGAGGGTTTTATACATTGGCGTTTCTTGATGAGATTTTTCGTCTCCTGGGATAGCTTACTGGTATCCTGTCTAACGGAGTTACCACACACTTCTATGGCAGACTCCTTAACGATGCCCACAAGATTGTCGTTCATTGCTTCAACACTAAGGTCTTTTTCCTGAGTTAAAGCCGAATACCTGTTCTGTAGCTTGATCTGGAGTTCCTCTATTTTCCCTTTTACTGCTAACTCATTGATCGGTTTCTTATGCATCAGTTTCTTCCGTTCCCTCCTCAGGTCTAAGCTAATTCGAGTTCTTACCATCCTATGGTCACTGCAGCGCACCTTGCCGAGCACGTCCACATCTTTTATGATGCCTGGGTTAGCTCAGAGTATGTCTATTTCATTTCTAGTCTCGCCGTTCGGGCTCCTCCACCTCCACCTTCGGCTATCCCGCTTGCGGAAGAAGGTATTCATTATCCGCATATTATTCTGTTCCGCAAACTTTCTAATAACTCTCCCCTGCTATTCCTAGTGCCTATGCCATATTCCCCCACTGCTGCCTTGTCTCCAGCCTGCTTCTTGCCTACCTTGGCATTGAAGTCGCCCATCAGTATAGTTTATTTTGTTCTGACTTTACCCATCGCCGATTCCACCTCTTCATAGAAGCTTTCGACTTCCTGGTCATCATGACTGGATGTAGGGGCGTAGACCTGTACAACTTTCATTTTGTACCCCTTATTAAGTTTCACAACAAGACCTGCCAGCCTCTCGTTAATGCTATATAGAATTCCTGTATGTTACCAGCTATATATTCTTATCAATAAGGAATGCGACTCCTAGTTCTCGTCTCTCCACTAAGCCCCGGTAGCACAGGACGTGCCCGCTTTTTAGCACTGTATATGCTTCTTTTGGCCTCCTAACCTCACTGAGCCATATCATATCCCATTTACTGCCCTCTAATTCTTCCAATAGCACTGCTAGACTCGCCTCACTAGGTAACGTTCTAGCGGTAAACGTTGCCAGGTTCATATTCCAATGGCGGCCTGTCCAGAGCCAAGGATTCTTAGCACCCTCTGCTGCGTCGCAGGTCTGACCGCCACCGTTGTCAGTTGTTTCGCAGCTGCTGGGGACTGAGGGCCGGGGCTTGATTGTTGTGTTCATATAGGAAGTTGTGGCCTAGTACTGCACCAGGATGGCCAATCCTGCTCTGGTGAGGGAGTGCGTTACCGCTTATGGTCACCGAGATCAGGCCACACTCCAGGCCTGTTTATGAAATTTTATCAACACGCAGATTTCTTTTTATTCTGGTGGAAAATTGCGCGGCACCGGGATTCGAACCACGGACCTCTTGCACGCGAGGCGGGTGTTCTACCGCTACGCCACCGCTGCAGCATGGCGCTGTATTATGAACGTATTTGTGAAATAACGATATCATTGCTATATCACGACGATCATGCAAGCGCTGTAGGGAGACGTCGAGATTAATTTGTGTTATGCTTTCCTTATTGTTACAACAGCATGAAGTAAGACGTGCACCCCTTTTCTAAATAGATTCGAGTTTTTCGATGAAGCATTTCTGATGGGGAGGCCAGATGGATGCGGCATATTCAAGCTGAGGTCGAACTAATGTCATATAATCTAGTTTACGAATGTGTTAAGTAGATTTATGTAAATTGAGTGTTATGTAGCCTAACGATCTTGAGGCATTGGCGCATATGTATGCAATGTACGTTGACCGTGAAAGAGTCGAAGTTAGGTTAACATCAAAATACTTATATTGAGTATCCTGTAAAATATTGATGTTATTTATGTGATAACGAAACGTAAAATTAGTATGCTTGCGGCTAAAAGCGATAATTTTACACTTAGAAACTCCCCTCATTTTTCACATCATTTGTCAGATGTGAACTTTCCTATCCGCGCTTTTTTGCTGTTGTGCCTTATTACTGCAATGGCAATTATATCGGCGCTCCAGGTGTTCCGCCATCGGCATCACCGTTAGGTTGCGTATAAACTCCAAGAGGGATGAAATAGTCGCGACATGCCACACGCTGTATGTGAGAGTGAAAGCGTGCGATAGTGAGCCGGCGATCGCGTCTCAATCTCGCCCACGCACCAAAGAAAAGCGGAGAGGAAGCGCGCCGTCTTCCGTTGCTGGCTGGGGACTGGGGGAGGGCTGGGGGCTCGTTCGACTCCTGGCTGTCGGGGCAGTGCGTGCAGCCACACGCGTCAGCCTGGGTCGCTCTACCTTGAAAGCCACCTGCGACGGGGACACAGTCGGCTGTGCGCTGTGGCTTAACGCGACAGCGTTAAGGAGCTCGTATCGCAGAAAAGCCGGTGTCGTCGGCGTCGGTGTCGCGGCGCTGACCGTGAGCGAAAAATCCCGGAAGGCAATTCATAAATGATAAACAACTTGCGAGATGGGCTGGGTGGGAATCGAACCAGGGTCTCCGGAGTGCGAGACGGAGACGCTACCACTCAGCCACGAGTTCGATGGTTTTGAGGCTGAGTTCGAGTTATTGCGAGACGGAGCACGATGGTCAATTCGCTTTCTTTTGCTGCCGCCACGCTTCCTCACTTTAGCGCGTTTGACGGCGACCTTCTGCGGTCATCTAGTGGGATGTGTTCATGTTTACGTGTGCGCTCTTATGTCTAATTTAGTTAGAATGTCTATGTTTACAAATTCATATGGCCGATTAAACTGCTGTCCTCACTTCGTGTAGCAGTCCACTACTTTGCTATCGAAATCGATGATTCGCCTTTCGGTATAAATTGCGACTTCTTTTTGAACCTGCAACTTCCTAAGGCTATTTTCAGAGGCTTTGCCCACTAGGATGCAGAAATTCCCAACCTTTACGAAGTCATCTTTAGTTACAGGCTTGCATTGTCTTACCTGATATGAGGAAAACTGTCTCGATTACTTCCACTTTTCGAAGCCCTCTTAACATAAACAATCTTTTCTTGCAGCGAAGGCGGTTTCGGAGATAACGAGGCGGGAAACGACTTTTTTAATTATAAATTCAAATCTCGATCTAGATTGATTGCGCAGAAACTGCCGGTAGCATATAAGTATTTACTCTCCCGACTCTCGAGCTTGCATTTCTCACCTTTCATAAAATATGCAAGGAAGAGCCCTCCCAAACAGAAAGAAGTTCAACAAGAGGGGTCACTCGGCAAGAACTGGCAAGAGGAAATACGTCACGCTAGTATTAATGCCGTACAATAGCTGCCGCGAGTATCGCGATATAGGGATGTGAAATGATGTTGGAATTGTTGTATTTTATTTTGATTCTTTCCCTCCAAAACAAAAAAGATTTGCATATAAATGACCTTACTCTTTCCTCCCTATTTTTCTTGCGTTGCGTACAGCAAGCTAACGGCTCGCGAGACAAGCCAGATGCATGCGTCATGTGCCAGACACGCGGCCGAAGCGAGCGAGGCCGGCTACGCTTGTGAAGTTCGCCATGCGGCAACCCGCCTCTCCTTTTAGATTTAGCCTGGCTTGTTGGGCTCTCGGCCTATTCTTGCCTTCTTTCTGCACTTCGACAAGGCACCACTGCACTATTAGACTATGGCAAGGTGAGAAATTTTGCTTGACAGTTTTCGACGCGTTTGAAGCAATTTAGGCTTACGGCGCGAAACCTAGACTTGTGACGCAGTTAGCGAAAAACATCTCAGCCGTCCTGGCGCTGGTGATTTGAATTAATGATTTGGACTGGATGATGTTTGCGACGCTTTCTACGGGTACCACATTATTGTAACTAACTTCGGTAGTTTTTTGCGTGCGCGCGCGGCGTCTGGCATTGTGACGCAGGGCGAAATGCAGCTCCACCTTGTGACGCAGTTAGTTTCGCGTGTGCAGAACCTTACTGGGACAAGTTCGTGACGCTTTCCCCGACCGCCAACATGACTGTAATTAATTTTGTTACGGGATAATTTCTAGGCACACTCGCGGCGCCTATCGTGACGCAGTGAAAAGCAGCGCGGCCGTCGTGACAAATTTAGTATAACGTGTACTGAATCGCAGTGGGACAAGTTTGGGATGCTTCGTATGGCCCCGCAGCAACATATACCTTCTTTTGGTAGTCACGCTCATCGAAGGCGCCGCGAGCGATTGCCAGAAGTGATAACACGGGGGTGCGTTGCTTGCACCGGCAGAACGCGCAGAAGATAACGCCAAGGAGCTCAAACATCAGTAACTTGTAACTCAAAAACTCTGTTTTCTGAACGACTGAAAACAGAAATTGCGCCCACGCATTTGTCTTGAGTGCCAGTAGAAGGAATTCTGCCAGCGTCTAGCGTGTGCTGGTTGAGAGGCTGTGTTGTATACTCCTCTGAGTATACGTAACGTACCTACATTCGCGTCAGTTGACGCCAAGTTCTTTTGGAAACGCGCACTTGCCCGTGTATTTGTGCTCTACAATGCAGGAAATAAGGCGCGGTAATAGGGGAATTCTTGGGAATTTGATGTTTTCGTCATATTTAATGTACGGCATTGTTTGGGATGAGTCGGGCATATTCTACGCCATGTTCGTAAAAGCGAATTGCTTTTGTTTGCAATGCCGCGCATTCGCCACTTTCGCACTGTTCGCCTCTACACGCATTATCCCTATCGGGTGTTAATACCAAAATGACACACGCTTGTAATTTACGTTTTTCAGCTGACGCTGTCCGGTGGAGCTTTGTATGGGAACTACTGCTGCTTACCTGGTGCCACGACGTTGGATGAACGCACGAAAATCCTGGAAGGCGCATGTATATAGAGCGAAATAAACATTTCCTTATTTCACAAGGCCCGTTGCATCTATTTTATGAAATCGCACGTGGCATAGATTTGATGTAGGCTTTTGAATTCGTTCGCAATCATTTTTACTTAATAATAAATCGATTCCGCACCAAGACCGCGCACGGTTGGGCAGTAGAAGCAAAAAGAAACACATGCTACGCCTGCCAGCGCAGCCGGCGTTACGTGTTCCAGCTAGCGTTCAAAACGCGTGCGCCCAAAGCCGAAACCGGCATTACGGTTCAAATATTAATGCCGGCGGCTTCGTGCGCTCCAGTCGATTCGGCCGCTTGGCTCTATGGGAGTGTCCGCTCTCGCTGAATTTCTTTCTCTATAGTAGAACGTTCAGGGAGTCGTCACTGTACCTTGGTTGAGTCAAGAGCGTGTGCGCGTGACTGATAAGCCAGCCCCTACAGCAGTGGTGCCAAACATTTCTCGATCGAGTGGGCGGGGCGAAGATTTTAACGCGACAGCGTTAAGGAGCTCGTGTCGCAGAAAAGCCGGTGTCGGCGGCGTTGGCCATGACTGAAGAATCGCGGAAGGCAATTCATAAATAAAAAATGGCTGTGGCTTAGGTAAGGTTAAGCCCAGGATGCGAAGCATACTAGCCTTTATTTTAGTTGTTGAACCACTGTTTAGCCTGGTGAACTGCTGTTGCTTGGCTATATTTGGTTCGGCTAGACGAAGAAACAACTCATGCATTACTTCTTCGCCTTCAAGAGTGGAACGCGACAGCGTTCCCGTCGACCCGCCAAGGGGTGTAAGACAATGGGCTACAGGGCAGCGACTACGCGCCCCGCATTGGACGCGGTGAGCGTCGAGCAAAGCAGCGTTCGGCGCGGCAACGAAATGTGCGCCTGAGCAAGAGACGCACGCCTTAGAAACAGCGCGTTTCTAAGGCAACACCGCATTCACTAGAGGCGTTTTTGTACCGCTTTGAAGCGTTGTACTCGTGGCTCAGTGGTAGCGTCTCCGTCCCACACTCCGGAGACCCTGGTTCGATTCCCACCCAGCCCGTCTTGCAAGAGTTGAGCCAAAGCCACTTCTCCTCTGTCGTGACGTCACGGTGTCACGTGATTTCATGGTCACCGCCGCGCCTGAGGAGCTGGGTTGAGCCCTCGTAATATGCTTCGCATAAAACGGTCTCCGGAGTGTGAGACGGAGACGCTACTACTCGGACATTAGTTCCATGGTTCAAAGTGAGACAAAAGCGCCTCTAGTGAATGTGGTGTTGCCTTAGAAACGTGCCGTAGAAAGGTATACTGTGGTGTATATCGGTAATTATGAGCATGTAAATTACAGAAGTCGCAGTTAAACGTGCAGCGAAGTACGTTTCCGCTACATTTCTTCTGCGCTTGGCGCACACGCAGAGCCATCTTGCGGCAAACACAGAAGACTCCCTCCTCGCAATGTACGATGCTGCCGCGACACGTGGCGCGCCACTTACCCGCTTCTCCCCTTCGTCTCCTTTGAGCGCACTGGGGCCGTGCGGGGACCGGTGTGGGGATGCCCCAATACCCTTGCGTTTAATAAGTTTTCTCGCTCTCTCGCCTTCCAACTTCCACCGTCCGTCACTCGAACCCTCGTGCTTAGGCGACGCGGCTCCTCTTTCCGCTTACAGCGCGATTCCTAGGTGCAGCGTCCGATGCGGGACGCCTCCGACGTGATCACTGCGCCGTAGCGCGTCTGGTGGGAAAGCGTCCCCTGCGATGTCTGCTGTGCTGCTGGTGAGGAGTCATGCGGCTGCGTGGTGCTCCCAAGCAAAATAGACGACAATCCCATCGAGGCGTCAGCCCCATGATCGCGTCCGCCTTCATGGCGCGTCGCGGCCCGGAGATCACGACGTTTGGCTCGCGTAGATCGTTTCTCACTTCGAGACACCGAGTTCTTTGGTTCGTTGCGCTTGCTCAGGCGCACGTTTCCTCTTTGTGTGATTCAAGAGCATGCCGAGCGAATCAGTGGCCGGTGCGAACGGGGTGCGTTAACGCTATAGCGTTTTCACTCTTGAAGGCGAAGCTCTTGAGGGCACTCTTGAGCACTCAAGCACTCTTGAGTGCAACTTGGAGGATGCTTAACAAGTTGCACTCTCTCTCTCTCTCTCTCTCTCTGTCTATATATTGTACGCTACTCGGTGCTCCCTTTCGGAGGCCGTCCATTAATGGACTTGCCATTTGCGAGTAATTCGGAATGTACCGTTCATAGTACCCCCCAAGTGCCAAAAATGAACGAAGGTCTGTTTTCGTGCGCGGCTGAGACAATTCTCCAATCGTAGCTATTTTCAGCTCGGCCGGCCGTCTCGTGCCCTGGCCGACAACATGGCCCAGATAAGTGACCTGTGAACAACCAAATCTACACTTTTCCGCTGTCATTGTTAAGCGGGCTTCCCTCAACCGTGAGAACACCTGTTTGAAATGCGATACGTGTTGTTCCCAGCTGTCCAAAAAATTGATACATCATCAAGACATGGCAAGGCGCACTTCTGCAAGTCTTTCAGGACAATCTCCATTAACTTAGAGAAGCTAAAAGGCGCGTTCTTCAGCCCGAAGCTGAGTGCGAAAGGGCGAATAGTGCCTACAGGTGAGATGAATGCGGCATA
Organism: Dermacentor albipictus; assembly: GCF_038994185.2. Classification (NCBI taxonomy): domain Eukaryota; kingdom Metazoa; phylum Arthropoda; class Arachnida; order Ixodida; family Ixodidae; genus Dermacentor; species Dermacentor albipictus. The sequence goes on along the minus strand of NC_091827.1, from coordinate 122,470,709 downwards.
GCTGCTGCCGCTTTCTGAAAGGGGAACTTGCCAGTACCCCCGCACGAGATCTATAGTTGAAATGTATTTAGCAGCGCTAACTCTTTCAATTCGTTCCCCAATTTTGGGTATCGGGTGCAGCTGATCCCTAGTGATGGTATTTAACTTTCATTTCATTTCATTTCGTTTCATTACCTTAAAGACCCCTTGCGGGGTATTACATAAGGGGTGGGTGGTACAAAAAATACAGGAGGTTGCCCGCTATCTTATTTTAAAGACAGAATACTCGTTACTTCATCCGCGAAGGCAGATGAGGTGGTGATGGCAGCGACGTGGTGGGGAAGGCCGTTCCATTCCTTAGATGTACGAGGAAAAATGATGACGAGCAGGTGACAGTGCGCGCGCTAGGCCGACTAACATTTAGTGGGTAGCCTGTGCGCAGCGATATGCGTGAAGCTGGTAGAATGTAAGGTGCGTGGCAAAGCCAGCTGGGGAAGAATTTATGGAATAATGATAAGCTCACGATACGGCGACGGTGCGCTTGTGTGTCCAAACCAGACTCTACTTTTAATGGTGATACGCTGATATCATATGAATATGTCGAGTGAATGTGTCTTACCGCGTGGTTCTGTATGGATTCTAATGCGTTGCTGAGGTAAATCTAGTGAGGATGCCATATGGGTGATGCGTATTCGAGTTTGGCTTAACCAGTGTTTTATATGCTAGTAGTTTTACTTGTTGAGGAGCGCTGCGGAGATTGCGTTTCAGAAATCCCAAGGTTTTGTTAGCAGATGATATGATGTTAGTTATATGCGAGCACCAGTTTAAATCATGCATGATTGTGATGCCTAGGTACTCAATAGAGTTTACAGTGTCGATTGGGATGTCGTTAATTGTGTAGATAAAGTCATGCCGATTACGGCTGCGGGAAATTGACATAGATTTACATTTATTATTGTTTAGTACCATTAATCATTGATCACACCAGGCTGTAATGCTGTTCAGGTCATATTGAAGATAAATGCAGTCATTACTATTAGTGATAGTTCGATAGAACACGGAATCATCAGCAAACATACGAATCTCAGAGGAAACATGCAATGGAAGATCGTCAATGTATATTAGGAACAGGAGGGGACCTAAGACTGAACCTTGGGGTACGCGTGATGTTACGGGAAGAAATTCTGAGGTAGTATTGTTAACACTGACGGACTGTGATCGGTTACTAAGAAATTCTTTTATCCATGCTAGGACATTGGGGTGGAAGTTCAAGCGAGAAAGTTTTAATAATAAGCGTTGATGAGCTACTTTATCAAACGCCTTTGCAAAGTCAAGAAAAATTATATCGGTCACAGTGTTAGTATCGAGATTTGAGTGTAGGTCATGAAGAAATGTAGCTAATTGTGTGTCACATGACAGCCCTTTACGGAGGCCATGTTGCGACGGATGAAAAAAGTTATTACTGTCTAGGAAATTCATTACGTGTGAGTATATGACGTGTTCCATTATTTTGCAATGGATACTGGTTATGGATATTGGACGATAATTTAAGGGTGAATTACGGTTACCTGATTTGTAGACTGGAACGACCTTGCTCTTTTTCCACTCGTTAGGAAGCGTGCCTGATGATAGTGATTGGGAATACAGCAGGGTTAAATACATGGCAGAGATGTGCTTCGTGTTCTTTAAAAGCTTTGACGTGATATCGTCAACACCAGCTGATGAAGATAATTTATGATTATCAATTAGTGCGGATATTCCATCTGGCGAAAAAATAATATCCGGCATTGGAGCCATGACAGCAACAGTGAAAACAGGAAGAGGCACGTGTGGTTCGGTAGTGAACACAGATGAAAATGCATTGTTAAACAGTTTGGCACACTCAATATCAGGTAAGATTTCACCATCTTTCGAAATTCTAACACCAGGGGATGACTGGGGATTGATAACCTGCCAAAATTTTTTGGGGTTACTGCTGAGCATGCGGGGTAGGTCTGAATGAAAAAATGAGTGCTTCTGTTGCCGGATAGCTATCAGGTAGGCGCGTTCAGATACATAGTATTTTTCCCAGGAGCTAGGGCTTGGCCTCAGTTTAGCGAAGCGAAACACGTTTATTTTTGTTTTCCAGTTTTTTTAGTGCGTTAGTGAACCATGGTTTATTGCGATTAGAAGGAAGTAGGGTAGTTGGTATAAACTGCGCAATGAGGTTACTCATCTTATTTTGGAAGAGTAACCAGTTTTCTTGTATTGCGCGATTTTCAAAACCTAATTCAAATGATTCATAGAATGCGATTAGTTCGCTGTTTATAGTGGTATAATTCCCTTTTTCATACAGGCGGATTGTTTTCTGATCTGAACGACGTACTGTAGGTGAAAATGATAAAACAGCGTGGATTACTTTGTGATCACTTATTTCGCGTAGGTAGCTAATGGAGGACATGCTTTCAGGATGAGTGGTTAGTATGAGGTCTAGTATGCTAGCCGAGACATGAGTTGCACGCGTTGGCTCTGTTATCATCTGGCAGAGGTTAAAATTAAGGCAGATATCTAAGAATTCTCTAGCTCCTGTCGTGCTAGTAACTGTGCCAGAATAATTTGACCAATTGATATGTGGGTAATTTAAATCCCCAAAGAGCAAGATGCAAGCGTTCGGGAATTTTTTTGTTAATTGGTTCAAGGTATTATTCAGATGGCGGGGAAAGTCAGGATTAGCGTTGGGGGGACGATAACAGACGCCAAGAAGTAGTAGCTGTGGATTAGCGCGAATGATAAGCCACACAACTTCTAGGTCAGTGGCCACATTAACTGTGGAGAACATTAGATGTTTTTTTACTGCAATAAGAACGCCACCACCCCGAGTACCCTGCCTATCTTTACGGAAAACATCGAAATTCGGTAGTTCACTCAGATTTTCACCGTCAGTTATATCATTGGTAAGCCATGTTTCAGTTAGTATAAGTAAGTCACTGCCAGACGAAGATACTAGATCTGATACTTGTATTTTCGGAAGAAAGCTTCTTATGTTAGTAATAATAACAGAGATTGAAAAAGGTTCTCAGGGGACAGGCAGAGCTCATCGGGACGAATGCTGGTGACAACGCGATAGCTATAGTTCTTTCATGGATTGGGAAGCTGGATCAAAAATGCAGCGTTTTGAACCTATGAATAATGTTTTAAAGCGAAGAGAAAAAGTAACTGATTGGCTTCGTGCAAAAGCGACAAGATGTTCTCGCGCGTTCTTTACCGGCTTCTGTACCCATGCTGTATGAAGTGTTTTCAAGCTTGCGGCCATTCGACAAGATGGATTCTTTTGTTTTAAAGCAGGAAAGTTTGGCAATGGTGGGCCGGTTACGACCGGGAATGTATCGACCAAGGCGATGCGCTCGCTCGATTTCCCTTGGCTCTAAAGAAACATTTAACTGGTCAGAACACAGCCGAATGACCAGTTCTTCTGACTGAGCAAATGATTCAGATTTGTTTGTATCCGTAATGCCATAAAAGATCAAGTTATTGCGCCGAGAGCGATTATCGGCATCATCAAAGCGAGCTTCAAGGTTACAAACCCGATGAACCATCTCAGCAGTGTTGGTTTGCAGTGTTCCGAGCTGCTGACTCAAGGACTCAATTTGCTGGCAGTGTGCTTCAACGCTTGTTAAACGTCTACTGAGTTCCACCAGGGCGTCATTAGTTGCCAGCACATGATGTTTAAGATCCTGGACTTCCGAGAGAAATTTAGATTGCCCAGAAGATAGTTTCTTTAGCTTCCCTAAGACTGCCGCTGTATGGGGTCCAGGATTCAGCTCAATATCGCCTGATTGCAGCAACAGGAAACGCGCAACAGCAAAGCATTCACACACCATAGAAAACAAACACTGAGGGCTCGGCAGCTGTACCAAGAGGTAATTGCTCTTCCTTTTAGCAAATAAACTGCGTGGTGAACCAACCTGCATGGCGAAGAGCAGCGGAGGCACAGCCGCTGAGCCCACGAAACGAGTCGCGCAGATGCAGAGGATTTATAGCTGCCGTGAAGACGGCTGTCGATGACGACGGTGCTTGATTGGCTTGACCGAGGTCCAGGAACAGCGAGGGCGATAACGATTGTATAGTTCCGTTCATAGTAGATGCACGAAGATGTGTCGTAATCGCCAGCGGGTCATCGTTTGAGTGGGGCCATGATGCGCACGCAACTGGCATGCACGAAGGAACGGGGACGGCCGGAACACGAAGAAGCGTCAGGATTATTGCCTCGGTAAACACCTGCATGGCGAAGAGTCGCGGGTTAGGGGATATGCTAGAGGCACAGCCGCTGAGCCCACATTCTGTAGTCAACACACGGACTAGGGTCCTTGTTAGGGGTTTCTACCAGTATTAGCGGTGACGTGTAGTCACTCTCAGCGGGCTCAATAACTCCCAACTCTAGCATGCGCTGTATCTGTGCCTCTATAATCTCTCTGTCTTGGAGACACCCTGTAAGGCTTTAATCTTACGGGATCGGTTGATGTCAGCTCTATTTCATGCGTTATTAGTTCGGTTCTACCCGGCCGATCACTGAATCTCTCGAGATATTCCCCTAACACCTCTTTTAGCTCATATAGCTGCTCGGGTCTTAGAGCGTGCGAGCTTACCGAATGTTTTACCACTTCTTTTAGGCCGATTTCAGAGTTGGAGGTCGCCCTATACACCTTAAACTTGGTACTAGTGCCATCCTGCTCTTTTATGGTATAGTTAACGACTCCGCTCCGCTCTACATACGGCTTCATCAAATTGCAGTGATATATCTCACCTCCTTCCTGCGACCGGGCATTTTCAGAGCAAAGTTAGTATCTGAAAGTTTGTGCAACACTTTAATGGGCCTGTCCCGGTGAACTTCAAGCTTGTTCTTTCTTGAAGGTTTGAGGATCATTACCTGGTCTCCGGCGTTAAACGTGCGAAGCCTCGCATTCTTGTCGTAATAGAAGTTGGCGTTCTTTTGTGCTACTCCCATGTTCTTTCCGACTAGTTCTTGGGTTGCGCTTAGCCTTTCGAGCAGATTTAGCACGTATTCTACCCCTGTTGGACTCTCTCCTCTTTCCTCCCAGATCTCTCTTAACATTCTTAGTGGAGAACGGAGTGTCCACCCATACACTAGTTCTGCTTGCGAGAACCCTGTCGCTTCATGTGGAACCGTTCGCAAAGCAAACAAAGTTGCCGGCAGACAGTTCTCCCTGTCCTCCTTGTGCTCGTAACAGAGCGCACGCAAAACTCGCTTAAGCACTGAATGCCACCTCTCTACACAGTTTGACTGAGGGTCATAGACGGAACTGTGTGTTAACTTTATCCCGCACTTTTGCAAGAATGTGGAAGTCAGTGCGCTCGTGAATCCCTTGATCCGCCTGAATTTCGGCTGGAAACCCAACTCGTGCAAACACTGTCAAAAGTGGATCTACTACTTCGGTGGAGCTGAGCTCTTTCAGAGGGATTGCTTCTGGAAACTTGGTAGCCGGACAAAACATGGTAAACAAGTACCTGTAACCCGATTTTGCTTTTGGTAGAGACCCTACCGTGTCTATCACAAGTCGTCTGAAAGGTTGTGTTATTAAGGGCACTACCTTTAGTGGAACTTTCCATGTCTATCCTGGTTTACCCGAGCGCTGGCAGGCGTCGCATGATCTTACAATGTTTTCTGCGTCTTTGAAACAGCCAGGCCAGTAGTATTCTATAAGCAATCTTTCCTTTGATTTGTTTATGCCTAGGTGGCCGAACCACCCATTTCCGTGACAGAGACTCAAAAGGTCCTCCCTATACTTAGTAGGTACGACTAACTGATCTAAAATCCTACCCTTTCGATCTCTGTAGTGCCGATACAACAATCCTCTCTTATCTATCGTCCCGTTCCGCCTAGCAATGCCTTCTTTAGCTGTGTTATGTAAGTTAGCTAAGCTGTCATCGTTCTTTTGCTCGGCTGCCACTGACTCTCTGTCTACACGTAAGAGCTGATCAAAGTTCTTGGCAGCCGGTGATATTAACGACCCTATCTCGCTCGCGATTGCGCCAGCTTGCTCTTCCTGCAGGCTTGAACTTTGGCACTCTAGTGATACGCTCTCATTGAGCTGGTCAGCTGGCAGGCTTTCCTCAACTTTTTTTTTTTGTCCCTCGGGCCAAGCTCGGATTCGGGTATGAAGCTATCTCTTTTTCTGCTTCCGCTGGAGCAGCTTGTGCATTTTCAGCCGAAAGCGATGCGATTTTACGAGCTTGGCCTCAGGTCAATGCCTGTACTATGTCCTCTCCCAGTTTAAGCCCTTTTTCACGCAGTAACCGATTTCAACGATTTGAAAAAATGTAATGGTACTGCAGTGACAAAACTTTGGAAACTGCAGCCTCGGCCACTAGCTCCCCGAATGGTCCACTGATTTTGACTTTGGCCATGGGCAGACACACGTTGTGTTTTTCTACAACCTGTTTGACCCATGCTACTGCTCCGGTGGTCATCTACCATCACGTAAGACGGATGGACAATGTCCATCGTGGCGGCACTGTCTCTTAGCACCCGGCATTGTTTGCCATTAACTTGCAGGTCGTGAAGATATGGGCTTAAAAGTTCATTATTCTCGTCTTTTTCATCCACGTAGGAAAAAACTACGCTAGGCTTTCCGTAGTTCACAGCGATATGTCCCAGTTTGTGGCATTTATAACAGCGGATAGGTCTGAAAGATTCGAATTTTCTTTTCTGCTCTTTTCGTACTGTTTCCCCGTTTGATTTCTCCTCGCTGTTTTCTGAGGGCTTTTCCTCCACGTCTACAGGCTCCGATCGTCTAGACTGTGAACCCTTTTTGAACGGAAATTGTTTCCGTGGTCCATTTCGATCGACCCAATCTCCGTCCTCGCCGTTCAACTTTCTACGCGTTGCGTACTCTTCGGCTATTTCAGCCGCCCTTTCCACAGTGTTTACGTTTCCCATGTATTGCACCCACAGTTTCACAGCTTGGGGGATGCTTTTGTAGAACTGCTCTAGACACACGCGTTCAATGATCACGTCTCTGCGATCGTACGCTTCGGCGCTTTTCGGCCACTCGACTAGGTTGGCCTTTAAGCCGTATGCAAACTCCGGATACCCCTCGCTATCTTTCTTGCCTGTGCTCCTAAACCTTTACTGAAAAGCTTCGCCTGAAAGGCGGTATTTCTTCAGGAGACTATCCTTAACTTTCGCATAATCCTATGCATCCTGTGCACTGAGTTTGGCGATTACTTCCGCCGCCTCGCACGGCAACATAGACAGCAACTGCTGTGGCCATGTACTCTGACCGAAGTTCATCTTCTCGCAAGTCCTTTCAAAATTGCTTAGGAACAAGCCTATGTCGGTCCCGACCTCAAATTGCTTTAATAGCCTATCCATGCGGTATGATTCTGCCTCACTTGATCTTTCCAGAGCGCCTTCACTTCCTTGAGACAACTCCAAACGTTTGCTTTCAAGTTCAAGTTGAATTTTTCTTAACTCGCGATCTTTATCGCGTTCCTCTCTCTCTCTGTCCCGTTCTTCTTTCTCTGTCTGTCCCGTTTCTCGCTTTCATTCATAAGTTCCGACCCCATTTCAATTTCATCCTTACTGGTCTGTTCGGAAATTAGCTCCAATAATTCTGATTTTAGCATTTCCTTGCGTACATGTAGGCCCAGTTTCTTACCAACAATCATCAATTCGTCTCTCAGCAGTTTCTTTAACTCCATGATTGCTACTTTACTGCCTTGGTCCTGCTCGCTAAATCTACCTAGGAAAACACAACCTAGCTAACACTCAACAATGTAGCTTCCCTACTGTTCTAAACAGAACAACCACAGAATGAAGCCTAGAGAGTCAAAGCAAAACCAAGCACTCACCGCAGACACAGCACCGCGTCGCAAAGTCCATCCCACCGCTGCCACCAGTTGTAAGGATTGGGGGCTCAATCTCACCGTTCGTAACCAGTTGTCAACATTGGAGTCTGGCATGAATTAAAAAGTAGCTTGCCCATGCCGTCGTCCAACTTATCCACGCTGAGGATGTTGTTGAAGGCAAGGACTGCTTCTCATCGAGAACGAGGAATATGGGTTTATTTACAGTATCTACATAAGGAGGTTGCAGTTTATCAGTCTAGCATGACTGTGAGAGGAAGTGCACTGAGCAGTCGCACAACAGCGGTTTATAAACACTCGGTCCTTAATCGATCCCAAGGTGAGGGAAACGTTCGTCCAGGCACCATACACGAGACTCCTCTCTGCGCGAGGGATTACACACACACACTCCCACACAGGTTCACGGTCCTCATCCGACGTAAGACGGACTTCGTAGAACTCGGGGCTTGCGTCAGGAAAGGCGCCTTTTATTCCCCGAGCTAACCCCCGCAGCGCGGCCGCCAGTTGCCCCATTGTCTTGCGTCTTGAACGGCGCGTGGGAATGTGCCTCGAACTACGTTACCTCGGGGACTCCCCCGCTCGTGGCAGACCGGGTAGATGGTATTGTGTTCCGGCACAAAGCCTGCTTCGTCGAACTCATTTCGGCGCCTGCGACGGAGAGTCGAGGACGCGCGTATTGTCCTCCGGACACAGCCGACATAGTGACGCCATGCCTGGAGGGTTGCGGCGGCCTTCCAGGTAACGTTTGACGCCGCTGTCGCAACTGGCTGGCAAAACTTGCCCCTCAGCAGGCCGTTCTTAACAGCGCCTGCCGTCACAGCCTCGGGGCACGTATGGGCGTTTTCTGCTACTATGCGCGGCGCATCGTTCGTCGCTTCAAATGCGATGTCTTTAAACGCGGAGAAGGACCGGAGGGCCTGACTCATGACTACAGAAAATTTTCGAGGAGTCATTCGCGCTTACCACGGCGGTTAGGGGAGCTGCCAGCGCACTCGCCTCGAAACCCTTCCAGAACGCTCGAACGTGGTCTACTTTGTCCGCGTACTTCTTAAGTTTAGCCAAATCATCTATTGTACACCGTAAACTTCGGTGCGTATTTTCTTGCTAATTTTTGTCCCGCTATCTTCAACCTAGGAAGAAACGAGACGTTTTGAGGGGCGCTATTTTTTTGTTTTTACCTAGTGAAAGGCTTTGCGGTGCATCTTTTGTTTTGAGAGAAATTAATAGCAATAATCTGCACTCTAAACGCCAAAGTCTTCGCAGTTTGTTCAGGACTACGTGCAATATTTTGTAAGATTTTGCGTTGCGACGTCGTTACGCTGTCGAGATGTGCCTCGGGCATTTATTTTCGTTATAGAGTAAGCAAGGTGGACAGTATTTGCGCAATATCTAGACTTTATTCAGCTGTTTTCGAATGCGAGCATAGCCCCACAACATAATTATATCCTAGAGTCAAACACTGCCACGGGATCCTTCTTCGACCTCTAGGGTGCAACTTGCAACATTGGAGCAGCCAGTTTCACGATCTTGGAGAGCCGTTAGCGCGAAAAATGCATACATAACGGCAAGGGAAAAAATGGCCGCATTGATTTGCACTTTTGGATCCATTGTGTTGCTGGTGTACTTGTACTATGGAATGCACAGTTTTATGACAACAGTAATTGTTTCAATCTTTGTTCAATGTTTATTGCACCTACAACAGCCAGTATGCATTTCACACGAAAACTGAAGGGATACATATTTTTAATATAAAAGAAGTAGGCTGCAGAAAGTACAGCATAAAAGAAAATGACAGACAGCAAGAAGGAAAACTTATTGTGCCAATGCTGCATTTTATCATTATATTAGTCAGCATACGTGCATGCCACAGGACGTTTGCATAACAATGTTATACAAAATAAAATATCATCCATTTTATTGACACCCTTAATAAAACTGGTTAGTGGGATCAGCTATCCTTGAATGTAGCTGCAGTTTTGCTTACGAATGCATTGCATGGAACGTTTGCTCTTCAGGGCGATAATTGCTTATTACTTTTGTACTTGTGAAGAATAAGCCAATGATCATGCAAACTTCGCAACATTTTCTAGATTTATTGACCCTTGAACTGTGTCAGCTCTGTGTGCTTTTGTCTAATTCTTTCCTGATGGAGATGTTCCGTTGTCATCTTGGCAATATAGCGCAGTCTCACATCTAGGTACTTGTCTATTATTGCCCCCACAAGATAAGATGAGTGGCATTCAATTGGTGATTATCTAGCTTGTGCTGATCTAACACTTCAAAAAATTCCTTACCAGCAAGCGTAGTCATTGTGGCCACGGCAACTTTATCTGGAAGCCTTTGGGATAGCAGTGGCGAGCACACCAGAGCCCTATGCAGCTCTTTCTCACATTGTCTGCAGATGTTCAGAACATCATTTGAAGCGTAGATCAGTCCACCTCGCGTTTATCGCGGAATCGGGGATTATGCAGGCATGGATGGAGGAGTTGACACGTTTAGTGCAGAAACACATTCATGGCGCTGGAGGTGAAGCCGTAAGCTGCAAACTACAAACACGGCTATGTGCGCAACAATAGCATCTCCAAGCTCAGACACCCTGCTTGGGTCAGCAGAGTAGCCATGATTTGTAAAATTGCTTGCGTGAGCAGTTCACTGGCTGCAGGGCTTCTCTGAAGGGCAGTGAAGTTGATTACGTCAATCGAGGTGGTTTTTCAGAGGAGCTTACAAAGATAATTTTGATGTGTTTCAATGGCAGGCAATTTCCGCCATCAATGTACTTGACCTCATTGTGAGCTATCAGACGCTTGTATGCTGCTGCAAACTGCTTTGCTGTTGGGTTGTCATTGCAGCGGTCAAATTATCCTAATGCAGGAAAAAATAGCTCAAGGTGGTCCTGACTAAGCTTGGAAGTAGGAAGATATGCCAATAGGCCATTTTCTGTTAGCAAGTGGTTGTATAGACGGATGGCATTGTCTAAGCACAACACAAAGCCAACAAAGCCTGTCTTTCGGCTGGTCTCTCTCATTAGTTTACGAGCTACAGACTCCATGAGTGAGCAAAAGTACGCTTTCATTTCTTCGGCGTTCACAGTGACTCGAGCCATATTTTCAGGACACAGCGGCCTTTTCCATCCTTCCTGCCTTGGATGTCTTGAATTTAAAATGTCAAATGCTTTGTTGACATGTCTAATTAACTGTTCTGTTGGCAAGGAATTAGAGAATTTTGGAATTTTTCGAGCTCTGCATTCACTAAGAGCATCTGCTACCGATTCACTAAACGTTTGAGCCGCCAATGACACTTTCATGAGCTGGTTTCTTGAATTGATATGTGCCTTTCTATGTCTGTTTGCGAAATTTAGGCCTTCTGTGTACTGGATTTCATCGAGCTATGTTCCCACAATATAAACTGTTTGTTTGCATCCATAATAGCCTTTTTATCACGCAGCGTGTTCCGCAGCATCTTCAACATTTCGCTGCAGCGCCATCGCAGGTCAAACTCACAATGTGTGCACTTCTTTCGCGAGCAAAGCTAGCAGCTTACAGCACAAAATTTCACCCCTGCTCACCGCCAAGGTCATCCACTAGAAAGTCAATTGGCAGCTTCCACCCGCCATTGATTGCAACAAGCATTAGAACAAATGCAGCATTGGCAAACGAAAAGCTGTCATCATTGACAGCAATGCCCATGTCAACATATCCACGGAACCTTTTTCTATCCCACTCCACATGTCTCCAAATGGCTATCTTATCCACAACCACATTGCATCATGTGGAGTGTCCGTTTTGTGAACTTTGGTTTACTTTCATAGCCAATGCAGTCAGTGCCTCTTTTGAAAAGCGAGCAGCCCGATCAATGGATTGATACCATTTACAGTGTCTTTGGACGCGGGAGGCACATGTCGAAAACAGCTCGTACATATCGGTATGCTCGAGGGGAACAAAAATGCAAACTCAGTGCGAATGCCCTAATTTCATGCGAGTAAACGGGTGATGCTGCAGCACAAGACCAGCGTGTCAGTTGGCGCATGAGCATGTCTTTTATTTTGCCCCACCAAGACTCTGCTGCATGGCCCCAACCTAATTTGCTAGAATGCGATTGTCAGATAAGTTTTGTATGACATCTTGGAGATGAGCAACCTTTTGCAAATGTCGGCGATGGGATTGCTGCACAGTCTTGATCTTCTTCTTGGGCGCAGTTTGCATTTGGGAGTGGCGCCTTACTTCATGCCTCAGAAAGGCTTTTTCAGGCGTGTGTTCCGCTGGCTGTCGCTGCAAAATATCACAGGCGCAAAAAACAGGAGGTGCATGAGCAACCAACATGACATAAACCACGTACACAGAACAAAGTACTTAATTGTTGTCGCATGCATTATTATGCAAGATATGAAGAATATATTGCAAAACTTGAGTTCATTACCTTGCTCAGAACTATTTCCGTTTCCACTTTTGTGAGCTTAAAATTTTTGAGGGCATAAAACTGCCATCCGCGCGAGCTCGGTATTGCCACTTAATTTTGTTTATTCATTTATTTATTTGCAAAATGCTGCAGGCCCATCTAGGCCCAGGCAGAAAAGGTAAAAGTAAAAAACACCTAAGCCATAAAAAGCCAAGGCAACATAGTACAACGCGGGATGCTTTAAAGCAGTCTTTTAGTTTGAGTGGGCAAATTATGTTCGGCTCATACCCCTACACAAAAGACCATTTTTGTCTTCCTCTATCACGGCTCATCGTAACCGATCAAACAAATAAGCAGCCTAGAAAATTGTGAAAAACTTGTTGGTCTTCTAGTTCATTGTGTCATTGTAATGGAAAAGAAAAGTTAAAAAATATTATTTGGTGCTAATTGGTGTTTAATGCAAAGCCTGAAGAAACTCAGAGCTGTGGGCTATTATGAATGTGTTTCAGCTTTCCATTACATGGTTGACACGATCATAAGTGTTAGTGTTCACGTGCAGTTCACTGAGTGGCTTTTATTATGTTTCAGCTATTAAACACTTGGCATGAAATTGAGTGGTAATTGACTTGCAGTTACCTAAGGGAACAAATTGTAGTGGTCGAGTATTATCCTCACAATAATATGCCTTGCTCTTCGGGGTGTCGCTGGGTTGTGTGTGGACAACGCTGCAGAAGCTTCACCCTCAAGCGTGCTGGTAGGCCTCTGACTGGAAGACTGGACAAAATACATCAAGTGCATTGATGAGCGACTGTTTATTGCAACATAGGTTGGTACTGATGTAACAGTTCTGCGGAAACCCGCAAGGTGGAGAGAGGTAATTATTAAAGGGGAAATCCGACATCCACCCAAGCGTAGCTAAGCGGTACAAAGGAAACCCAGAGGGGTTCCACAAAAGAAAAGCTTCGCAGTTGAAGAAAAATTCGTCCTGGTCCGGGATCGGTGGTCTAGTAGTAGTGATGTGGTGAAACACGTTGTGTTTTACTGGGGATCCCACTTGGTGTTGGTGTGTCAGATAAGAAAATTCGCTCAGTGTGGAAGTGAAACGAAGAGGGCCTGCTGGCTTCATCAGCGTAGGGATGAGCGGTGTATTTCTTGAAGGCTTCCCTTTTACAGCGCTTTGTGATACAGGGTCCTGTAACCTCCGGTTACGCACGTCGACTAACACTCCGAAGTGGCGCAGAAAATCCACCCCGAGGATGGGGAATTTCACGTCGGCTACTACGAAAATCCATCGTAGCGTTCTCTGCAGGCCCAGACTGACGTTTAGGGAGTGATTTCAATACGTGGCGATGGCCGTGTTGTTGACTGCTTGCAAAGGCGATGTGTTCGGGCGCTTGCGGTCTGCGGGAGATGCTGGAAGTACGCTCACTTCGGCGCCTGTGTCGACAAGGAAGTGGAAACCACTGTTGCGGTCGGTTAGAAAAAAGACTGATGAGCGACGTTCTTGCATGGCAGAAACGCTGGTCGCCTTCAGCGCCTGGCCGGGGCTTTTCCCGAGAACTCGCAGAGTGGCACGCATTTGCGTGGAGCATTACCGAACTTGCGATGGTACCAGCATAGTTTGTGACGTTTTGTAGGCAACTGTGGAGCACTCTGGTTGACCGTGACGTGGTATGGAGGGCGGCCATGGAATCCACGAGACGCGAGATCTCGTTCTTCATCTCTTGAAGTTTCTCATGTGGAGACTGTTCGCTTGTGACGGCCGCGACAGATGTAGGAGCCACCGCCATGAGCTTGTCGGCTAACTCGGCCAGCTTGGAGAGATCGGCCAGCTTGGATAGCATTTGGGGTAGTCATGACCATTCTGAAGTTCGGGGGGATTCATCTGTAGAAATATTTCTCGGAGCAGCAGGCTGTCAGGACCATCCACTTTGCTGCCCAATAATTGTTGCATATGACGCAGCAGCTGGCTTGGCGTCCTGTCGCCGAGGTTGGCTCCATGAAGAAGCTGTTGTAGCCTTTGACGTCCGGGGGTCGTGATGCTGCGAATAAGTGTTGCTTTCAACGCCTCGTAAATGTTGTCTGCTGGTGGCGAAAGCAACAGGTCGCGAATTTCGCTAGCGGTTGATGGGGCAGACTGCTCACCACATAATGGTATTTCGTGGAATCTGCTGTGATGCGCCGTGCAGCGGAGTGTTATTCTACCTGAATGAACCACAATGCAGGGTCCGCAGTCCAAAACGGAGGCAGTTTGACGTCGACGCCGGAGAGTGTCGGAATTTTGGTGCCTTGAGGTGTGTCCGTAGCACTTCCTGCTCGTTCGGGTAACCAATATTGTGCGGGACGCGAGCACGGCTGGAAATCAGCAGAAAGAAGCGAGTAATACATCCCTGAAGAACAAGCAATAACTGACTTTATTTTTGTGTTCGTCCACCCTGTACTGCTCGGTTGCGCACCCTCGCACCTCTTCCCCTTCCCGCACATTCCGCGATAAGATTTTACCGAGTCAAAAAAGAGAAAGGGTGTCTGGCTGCCGCTGTGCGACTGTGAGGCCACCACAGTTGTATTATTGGTGTATAAACTTGTAAGCATTCTTCTATGTTGTTGTCGCCAAAGCTCAACAATAGGGACAAAAGAAAGGCACATTTGACAACCACACAGCGCTTCTCAAATGTGTTTCTGGTGTCCCCGTCGTTCAGCTTGGGCTACAACACAATAGAAAATGCCACACTAACAAGCCTATATAGCTACCCTCATTGTTACCATTCACTTACTAACTAAACTAAGAGGCATGAGGCACACACGAACACATCTCACTCGATCCCCGCCGATACTCGCTGTCAAAAATCTGGCCTGAGGAACAGCGGCGACAGCAGTCAGCAAATGGCCCTTCGTGCTGCCTCTCCCTTCAACGCGAGCTAAGCGGCGAGAACACAGCGCACACGAAGCCACCAGCCTTCGGCGTGTCTAGACTCTCTATCAATCGCAGAACGCTTTCAAGATAGGGCCCATGCTGGCAGCGCCCAGTCACGCCTTACGCAGCCAGCGCGGGAGTAGAACGCCCCCCTCTCCCCTGCCGCCTTGCGTGTGATGGAAGACCGCGGGCTTTGTCGCCTTCCTGCAATGCGCGCGCGAGATCGAACCACCATTCTTATACATATACATATACTACTCTTAACAAAACGGCATTATAATGGTGTGAAGTGTATGGGCACTGAGACTGAAAATTCATCGCTGTTATGGCAAACAGAATTTCCATATAATTATACCCTTGATGAACCGCCCAAAAAGACTCATTATCCGTAGTTCGAGAAAATTTCCTATAGAGAAACACTCAATGAATTGCTACAGTATTCATTCGAAACACTATTTTCTTTAATTTCCTGGTAATAGGTTGATTACTAAAAAAAAACTTGAGGTCAACGTATCATTTGTTGAATGTCACGCCGAAAGCCGTAGTGTGTTACGTTACAGATTTGAACGTTGTTTTTCTTGCATTTCGGGCGTTGTGCTACAGTAGAAGTTCTAAAAACTTGCTCTTTATTTTAAGTTTTGTGCTTCTGGCGGAATACTCCACATGTAGCGATAAACGCTCAAGTAGGCCGAGGCAGGTGTCTTCAGAATACATGACGTTAGGGCTAGCAATAGCGCGAGTAATTCAAGGTGGTGTCTCGACCCGTTGTTGCCTGTGTCTTTTCTGACTTGCCAAGCCTATTCTCGCGCAACAGTTGCCTTTCTTGTTTTTATAGGGGTAATTCACTAACAGAGATCAAATTATTTGTCTTCTTAGTTTCCCTTCAGGACAACAAAAATTGGTAGTCACTTTAGCATACGTCAAAGAGGGTGAAGACGAAAGCCGTCGCGCTCAAGAGACACCCGTTAAATTACTCGACATGCGAATGCGTTGTTACTTCTTACTACTCGTTTCTCCCTACTAAAGGTCGAGGGCTGGAGTACGCTAGTGAAAGCTACCTTAAATAGCTCAGCCTTAATGAACTTCGCACTAATTAACACCAGCGTGGGTTCGACTCCCACGAAAGGCTGAGGATGCGACTCCCCCGGGCCTTGGGATCGATCGTCTTAATTAATGCTGCATTAATTACCTGTGCCTCTTTAGCATAATTAGCAGCATGGACGTGGAAGGGATGCAGAAGAATACGACGACGAACGCGCGAGCAGTGGCACGAGCGCTCCGACTAATTTTGCCTTTTAACGCGAAAGCGTTAAGGTCCCCGGGCCGCGTCGCACAAAATCGGGCGTCAGCGTGCCGCGTCCAGTGTCAGCCGTCTTTTCGCAAAAACATAATTCCCAACCACGCATACCCAGCCACTCTTCTATCACCCAAATTGCTCATATTGTCTTTCATTATTTAGAAAGCTATTCCTCTAAATTTTGAGAATGACATTCATGAATGCCATGAAAAAAATTCGTCAACAGCGCATACCTTTTATGTTGAAACTTCTCCGACTGAAGTATTAAAAGTGGGAACCAATAACTGGACATGGGCCCACGGTATAGACTCTGCCCAGACGGCGCTGCGGAAAAACACATCACCAGCGGCCCCATCGGAGTCTTGGCGCGAACAGAGTAGAGCAAGGAGAGCTGTCCGTAAGCTAAGGTGCATAGGCCAGAATGGACCCTTCTCTTTCGTTTGTGTTGAGGCACGGTTTCCTAAAAATCAAGGACCTGGAAAGCTTCCTCCGCCCGTCCACGCTTCGGAAAGGAAGCTCAGCAGGGCGAAGTACGTGTACAATACAAAAAAAGTCTCAAGTGTTATTTCGCCGTGCTGCAACTCGCAAGTACAGAGAGCATCAGGTTTGTCTAGGCATATCAGCATAAAAATCTAAGCATTTCAAATTCGTTCACATTGAATATGTCCTGAACAGAAGACTTAAGTATCTCCTATATTTTTATGTATTTTCGCGTAATATTTTGTATCGCAATTATTTACATAGAGTAAATCATTTCATAGCCTTTTCCAGGGCAGCAAACAGCGTGCAATCATGACGAAAGTAAGCTTCTTACAGTGCCTACGCGCTGCATCTTTCTTTCTCGCAGAAGCTACAGCATCACTGAATACCTTAATTTGAACTTTTCGCAGATGCTTCGAGCAACAAGCGCACACAAATAAATATAAATAAATGCAATATTTTTTTTCTTTACACGCGTGCGTTACTTCGCAGTTACTCACCCAGTGCTCCTACAGCAACTTTATTGCTCACATTTGAAAAACGCAGTCGAACAGGCTCAGCACATTGCGAAGCGTGCTTGTTGTATCGGCGCAGAACATACAAAATACCGAAAGTAAAAATGAGCTCGCGATACAACGATGCTCTAGAACAGGATTTTGAATTCATAAACGAACCAAAATGTTTGGTTAAGCTGACCTGCCGAGTCTCTCCATTCCACTTGTTGAGACATCGACAGCACATAAGCAGGATGGTTCGCAACGTTATTTTTTCTGTTACCAGCGAAGTGGCGGCTGCAGATTCTTGAGTTTTCGCTTGCTTACCACGGTCCTCCGTCAGGGCTACGCAACGCAATTACAGAAGAACAAAATTGTCGCACTTTCTCATGCGAGCCGCTGTGTTGTGGGGAATGCATGTAATCCAATTACCCAATCGGTTGAACGCCCCGTATCCAGCGCTCTCGCCTTTCCCCTTCATACGGTCGTGATTGAAATAGGCAAAACTGAATGTTGTTATTCCGTCCTTCACGTTCATGGTAATGTACAACACAACAGTAGCGTCGATTGCGGCGTTTCTTCGTAGCGCGCGGAGCTGTCGCGGTTGCCGTCGTTTCCGCCATCAGTCTGAAGAGTGAGCCAGCAAGCGTTCAATGGCAGTTAGGTAGTGCATCCGACTAGCGTAGAAATTCATAGCTCTCTGTATGGGTGTTAAATGCGCAAAACACTCGCAATATGGACCAAAATCTAGTTAAATCGTTGTTTCGCAGTCGCTAGCTGCATAGGCAACTCAGCAAGAGAGTCGGGCTTCGCACTACTCAATTACTGCCTATTTGCACCGGCAGGTGGCGCTATGCATCTTGCAAAACTCCAGGGTCTGACGTCCATAGGCAGTGTTTCTCCTAGAACGCTGGCCTTCGTGCATGACGTTCGCCGCAAGCGTTTCTCGTTTAACATTGCGGTTACGTGAGCTACAGTTGCCGGGAAGCGCAAAAAGCAGGTAGGGATCTTTGAATGATCGCGCTCTTGAAGGCGGAGCTTAAGCGTCCTCCAAATGTTTTTGTTCTGATTAGCGGCATCGATGTGGAAGAAGACGATGAACGCGTGAGCAGTGGTGCGGGTGCTCCGATTTTCTGTACTTCACAATTAGGCCTTGCAAGACTATCGCCTTAAAATGTAAATGGGAGACATTATTCCGCACAGTATAAAAGCGGTGTGACATTAGGATAAAAATGGGCCCAAATGGAAGGGAGGCACCATTCGCGACGACAGAAGAGTGCGTTGTCTGAGGGAATATATACTTTGCAGACGTGGCTGTATTTAGACAGATGTAAGTGAAAATATTTAAGACAGAATTTAACCCTGTTCTGGAAATTAAAATAAATATGCGGATCAATGCACATTTAAGTATGCACGCAAAGCCAAGCGTTCGCGAATCGATTTCTCAAATCCTATAAATTTACGCATGTCATTCCTCCGTCTATGGTATGAACGAAGGTGGTGAACCTCCTCCTCTGCTGTAAGCATATTGTTACGTAGGAAGACGCAAACGAAAAGCTATGTAAAAATATATTTACAAGAAAATACGCTGCGCTTGGCCAAGAGGCAACAGCCCGCGCTAGCTTCTAATCGTCGTCGTCGTCTTCACACTGCTCGCCTTTTCGTGATCGCACATATTGTTCCGTAGCACTACCCCCAGCTGCAAAAGCGCCGTCCCGGAGCGACTAAATATCGGACTCGGAAGCACTGTAGTAGGCCTTGAGCCTACTGACATGCACGACATCACTTGATGCCAGAGGAGAGGACGAGGTTAGGTTAAAACTGCCTGATGTTGCTACAGTTGAAGCTGTCTTCTGTAAAGTATATGCTAACAATTTCCGATATATCCTTGGTGCTATTTATAGGCCTCCCGGTTCCTCTGTCGCTGTCTTAGATGAAGTTAAGAAATATCTTTATTGCTACACGAAACCAGACGATAAGTTAATTTCAGCTGGAGATTTTAACTTGCCAAACATAAACTGGGCTACTTTTTCTGTTACATCTCCGCACGCTGTAGGTGATGCTCTGCTTGATATGAAACATGATATCAAGCAGAGCATCTCCTACAGCGCTTGATATCATGTTTCATTTCGATCTCTTACAAATTGTGAAGAACCCTACTAGAATCCAACAAGATTCTTCATCAATACTGGATTTATTCTTGGTATACGAGGCAATATCAAAGAAGAACTTTCATGCATTGTAGTCGCCGGTATTTCTGATCATCAAGCTGTAATCTTGGTAATAGAAGACATATTACTGGACCGAAAGGGTGATACTCGACATTTTCCGAATTTTGCCCGTGCTGACAATGAATCGATTATTGATATTTTAGATTTTCATTATTATAGTTTTCTGCACAGCACTTGTAGCGTGGATGGCCTGTGGCTTGTTTTCAAAAACATTGTTCGTGACTGCATTCAGCGTTTTGTACCAGTGATATGCAAGAAGTCAGACAAAAACAATCCCTGGATTGCGCGAGAAACGTTGCAATTGAAGCGCAAGCTAAAGCGATTAAAGAAAAGAATAAAAAAATCAAGCTCAGCCTTTTTAGAGGCAAAAATTCATGAAGTTTCAGAGAAATTAAAACAGTGCATTCTGAAAGATAAAGAAAAATACTACAATAAGCAACTTCCGGCTTTTATAAAAACTGCACCTTAAAAGTTTTGGCGGTCAATTGCACCAGTTTCTCGTTCTACCGATGCATTTATTATAAATGGACAACATGTAAGTGACAATGTCCAGGTTTCAGCAGCATTTAATAACACCTTTAAGAAAGTTTTCACGAAAGATGATGGGCGTCTCCCACCCTTTAGCATGTCCCTTCCTTCCATGCCTGATGTTATAATTTCTGAAGAGGGTGTTTTTAATCTATTGTTAAAACTGGATATTAAGAAATCACCTGGACCAGATGATATTCCAAATGCCTTCCTTAAACAGTATGCAGAGTGGTGTTCAAAGTATTTGTGCGTCCTATTTACTCAATCATTGAAAGAAGGTGTTCTACCGTGTGATTGGAAAACTGCTAGAATTAAGCCTTTGAAAAAAAGTGGAGAGAAGACGTGTATTGAAAATTATCGCCCTATTTCATTAACTTCAACAACGTGCAAATTATTGGAACACATCATTCATAAGCATCTAACTAATTTCCTCGACGAGCATAATGTACTGGCAGCTGTCCAACACGGTTTCAGACGAGGGTATTCCACATGCACTCAGCTGGTAGAAACAATCCATGATTTTGCGACAGCAATCAACGAAGGAAAACAAACTGATGTTATCTTTATGGACTTTCGAAAAGCTTTCGATAAGGTTTCGCACAAGAAACTACTTCATAAACTCAGTTTTATTATAAATAATAAACGGCCCATACAAGATCTCCCGGGTTGTATGCGACGTCTCGATGGCGTATGTTGTATCGACGAGCATCTTGACTTTGTCGGGATAGAATTCGTTGCCGCGCAAGGTGCCGCGTCGCTTCGGCACGCTGAACAAAGCCGTCTGTATCTGGTGCGGTAGGTTGAGACGAAGTTGGTAGCAGCATCACGTCGAGCATAGTGGTGACGTCGCGTCCGTAGACCAGACGAAAAGGAGGAAACCCGGTGGTTTCTTGTAGGGCAGTGTTGTACGCGATTGTCACATACGGGAGCAGTTCATCCCAATTTTTATGATCCGTGGCGACATGCATGGAAAGCATATCCGCAATCGTTTTGTTGAGACGCTCAGTTAAACCGTTAGTCTGCGGGTGATACGCAGTTGCCGTACGGTGCGTTGTTCCGCTCAGATGCAGAATATCTCGGACCAACTGGGCAGTGAAGGCCGTACCACGGTCTGTGATGACGACAGTGGGAGCACCATGTCGAAGGACGATATTTTAGAGCGCAGCTCTTTGGCGTCCGTTCCTGGGTTTCGCGTCGTCGTCGTCGTCGGCGTTGTCGTCGGCCTCGTAACCAGCTCGCCGACGAATCTGCTGCTCCGCCGCCGCGCATGCGCGCTGTCGGCTCTCCGGGCGAGGGAGGATGATGGAAGGGAGGAGGAGAGACTGTGGAGGAGGGCTGGCTACACAAATGGCTCTTTGGCGTCCGTTCCTGGGTTTCGCGTCGTCGTCGGCGTCGTCGTCGGCGTTGTCGTCGGCCTCGTAACCAGCTCGCCGACGAATCTGCTCCGCCGCCGCGCATGCGCGCTGTCGGCTCTCCGGGCGAGGGAGGATGATGGAAGGGAGGAGGAGAGACTGTGGAGGAGGGCTGGCTACACAAATGGCTCTTTGGCGTCCGTTCCTGGGTTTCGCGTCGTCGTCGGCGTTATCGTCGGCCTCGTAACCAGCTCCGCCCCCCTTTCATCCCCCCAGCGCTAGCAGCGACCGACTGATACCGCTTTCGTGAGTCCGCTACCGCACTCACGAAAGACGTCGTGCACTTCCTGCAACTCGCATTAACCGTCCATCGATCCACACCGATGTTAGTAGTGGGGGACTTTAATGTTGACATAAAGACAAACAGCAATTTCCTAACACTTATGCGGGAGAACATCCCGTTCCTCTCGCTCGTAACGCGTCCCACGGCTGTGACAACCTCGCGAGGCACTTGTATAGAGCTCGTCTTTGAGAATCAAGCATTGGTGTACCAAGTCGAACATATATCAGTCTATTTCTCCGACCACAAAGCTTCCTTCATGACTGTCAAGAACTGTTAGTGGAGTCTTTGTTAAAGGAATACGTGTGAAAAAAAAAAAAATTCTGTGATAGCGCATACATGTGTTGCTCGATTTCTTTGCCTCAATCTATCGAAAAGGTGAAACAGCTTATTTGCTGCGCTCAAATTTCGCATTAGGAAGTAACGTAATCGTCGGTATTTTTTTTTGGATAAAGAAGTTAGCAACATCTGAAGCAGTAGCTCGCTGAACGGCTTGTGTTTCGCAGTATCGAGTGAGGTAATCGGTGGCGACGACGATCCAGCGGTTATCAGCCGAAGACTTGGGAAATGGGCCGAGTAAATCCATCCCGACTTGTTCAAAAGGTGAGCAAGGACGTCGGACAGGCTGAAGCAGACCGGCTGCTTTCAGTGGTGGAACTTTGCGGAGCTGGCAATATCGACAACTTCTGACGTACTGCTTCACGGTTTTTGTGAGTTTTCGCCAATAGTTCTTCTGTTTGATCCTCGCGAGAGTACGCGTGAAACCAAGATGCCCGGACGTTGGTTCGTCGGGGCATGCACGTAGAACGTCGTCGCGGAGTGTAGCGGGAACAACGAGCAGGAAAACGGTTGCCGTAGGGTGAAAGTTCCGCTTGTATAGGATGTCGCCACGTAGGCAGAAAGAGGACAAGTGACGCGCGAACTGCCGTGGAGTTTGTGGGCGGCTTCCTTCAAGGTATTCAATCAAGGGCTGGAGCTCGGAATCTTGGCGTTGCTGTTGAGCAAGGTTTAAAGACGGGAGAGTAAAAAGAAAACCAGAATCGTCGTCAGTATCTAGTGGTGCGGGTTCGACGGGGGCGCGGGAGAGACAGTCGGCGTCCGTGTGTTTCTGGCCAGACTTATAGACAATGGTCACATCAAATTCCTGCAACCGAAGGCTCCATCTTGCGAGACGGCCTGAAGGATCTTTGAGATTCGCCAGCCAGCAGAGAGAGTGGTGGTCGCTGAGTACACGGAAGGGGCGTCCGTACAGGTATGGGCGGAACTTCTGGATAGCCCATATGACTGCCAGACATTCTTTTTCAGTTGCAGAGTAGTTTTTTTCAGCAGCAGACAAGGTTCGGCTGGCATCGCAATAACGCGCTCAACACCAGCTTGAAACTGTACGAGTGTCGCTCTGATACCAACGTTACTAGCATCAGTATGCACTTCTGTGTCAGCCTCGGTGTCAAAGTGACCAAGGATCGTTGGTGTCTGCAGACGTCGCTGAAGGTCGCGGAAGGCGTCGGATTGTGCCGGGCCCCAAACAAATGTGACGTCGTCCTTGATGAGTCGTTGCAAAGGTTCGGCAATTTCACAAAAATTGGGTACAAAACGGCGGTAATACACGCAAAGCCCTAAAAATCGGCGGACATCGTGTTTTGTCTTCGGTATCTGGAACAGAGCAACTGCCAGGGCTTTGTCAGGGTCAGTGCGCACACCGGTGCTGCTGACAATATGACCTAGAAATTTGAGCTCCTCGTAGCCAAAGTGACATTTTTCGGGCTTCAGGGAGAGGCCGGCGGTGCGGATAGCTTGAAGAACCGCCTCAAGCCGCTGGATGTGTTGTTCAAACGTGGTGGAAAAAACAACTACATCGTCTAAGTAGACTAAACACGAGTTCCACTTGAGGTCAGATAAAACTGTGTCCATCATGCGTTGAAATGTGGCCGGAGCGGAACACAATCCAAAAGGGAGGACCTTAAATTGATAGAGACCGTCGGGTGTTATAAAGGCCGTTTTTTCTTGGTCCCGTTCGTCAACTTCAATTTGCCAGTACCCACTACGAAGATCCATCGAAGAAAAGTAACGGGCATGCCGCAGGCGATCCAAGGAGTCGTCAATTCGAGGAAGTGGGTAAACGTCTTTTCTTCGTGACCTTGTTCAGTTTGCGATAATCGACACAGAATCTTAGTGAACCGTCTTTCTTTTTAACTAATACAACAGGTGAAGCCCAAGGACTTGTCGATGGTTGAATGACATCATCGTCGAGAATTTGTTTCACTTGATGACGAATAGCATCCTGTTCTCTTTGCGACACGCGATAAGCGTGTTGGCGAACAGGTTGGACGGTCGGTTCAGTGATGATTCTGTGTTTGATTAAAGGAGTCTGTTTGACCTTCGACGTGGTGGCGAAACAGTCCCTAAATGACGATAGCAGAGTGAGGAGCCTCTCCTTCTCGTTTTGGTCTAGCTGTGGGTTGACGTTGATGTGACTGGTCAAGTCCACATCGCTGGGTTCCGGAATCGAGATTGTCGTTACCGAAGCACAGGCGTTGGACTCGGCCACCATTTCAAAGTAGGCCATGGTGGTATGCCTCTAAAAATGCTTGTATTCGCCACTGAAGTTGGTAACTAGAATCGTGGTTTGCCTATGTTGGAGCTCTACGAGACCTCGTGCGACGCCGACTTCGCGATCCAGCAATATGGTGAGGTTACCTTCGGCGATGCCTATTCCTAGTTGTTCGTGGGGGCATTCAACAAGGACGAAGATGCTACTTCGAGGCGGTAACGTCACGCAGTCATCGACCACACGTAAAGCCACGCGTTGATGTTCTGCGAGATGTTCTGATGATGCGAGAGGTACTGGGATCGATACCCAGCACCTCCACCAGTTTGTCACAAGAGGAAAAGCCAGTCGGTCAGTTCTAAGCGAACGGCCGTTTACAGTTCGTTTTTGTAGCAGCTACCACGCACACTTCTTCTTCCTCGACTTCTAGCGTAACTAGTGCGTGCCAATATATAACACTTACGGGCGGGCATCAGCCAGTGACCTCCTCAAAAAAAGTGGTTTACCCTCTATTACTAACAGAAATCGCATATGTCGCTTAATGTTTTTCTATCAATTAATTAATAATAATTTCAAAGTTGACACCTCCAACATCCTTATCTATTCCTCGGGGTACCAAACTAGAAATCGCCATTCTCTTTCTATAACACCATTAAATCCGCGAGTTAATTGTTTTAAATATTCCTTTTTTCCAAGGACCATCCCTGATTGGAATAACCTCACGGATGATGTTGTCAGACAGACATCATTACATTCATTTCAAGAGCATTTGAATTGATTGTTGTTAATTGACCTTGTCGCTGTATTCTCTTGTTGAATTTGTATGTGCAATTATTGTTCTCTTTGTGTCTGTAATTCTGTATCTTAACACAATGTTTCCCACCTGCTATGATCTTGTGTACAAGATCGCAGTATACATAAAATAAAGGTTGAACCCACAGGATCAATTTCGTAAGTCACAAACGTCACCTGGCGCAGCACGCGTAGGGCCCTGTGTATCGCGAAAGGAGCTTCTCTGAAAGTCCGACGTGACGGGAGGGCTACCACAGGAGCACGAGCGCACCAGGCGAAAACTGTGCGTCACGATGGCGGGCGTTGTACTGACACTGCTGAGTGGCTTGTGACGCCGTCAGTCGAGCACGGGCAAGCTGGCGTGCATGGTCGGCGAGGGTGATGGCGTCGCGCGCATACTCGCTTGTTGAGATCGCAGCAGGAGGAAGTGCCGTGTCTAGGGGCAAGGTAGGTTCGCGACCATACAGTAGATAAAATTGAGAAAATTCGGTGGTGTCGTGCCGGGAAGAATTGTACGCAAATGTTACGTAAGGAAGGGCAGTGTCCCAGTCGTGGTGGTCTTTGGAAACGTACTTGGACAGCATATCGGTAAGAGTACGGTTTAACCGCTCTGTCAGGCCATTGGTTTGAGGATGGTATGAGGTAGTCAGTTTGTGTTGAATGGAGCAGGAACGCGCAGTGTAAGCGATAACTTTCGAGAGGAAGTTTCGACCACGGTCAGTAAGCAGCTGTCGCGGAGCACCATGAAGCAAGATAATGTCACGCAAGAGGAAGTCCGCGACGTCAGTGGCGCAACTGGTAGGGAGAGCCCGAGTGATAGCGTATCGGGTGGCGTAATCAGTTGCGACGGCTACCCATTTGTTCCCAGAGGATGACGTGGGAAAGGGACCGAGCAGGTCTAATCCAACACGAAAGAACGGTTCTACAGGGACGGTGATCGGCTGGAGATGACCGGCAGGTAGCACCTGAGGTGTTTTCCGACGCTGGCAGGGATCACAGGCAGCAACATAGCGTCGAACGGAGCGAGCGAGACCAGGCCAATAGAAGCGGCGGCGGACGTGGTCGTACGTGCGGGTTACCCCAAGATGTCCTGCAGTGGGTGCGTCATGCATCTCAAAGAGCACAGTCTGTCGTAGCTGTTTTGGCACGACAAGAAGAAGATCAGAGCCGTCAGGGAGGAAGCTCCTTCGATACAGAATGCCGCCCTGGAGGACATATCGGCGAACGGATGCCTCGGTAGGTGTTGAGCGCAGACGCTCCATAAGTGCTCGCAGCGATAGGTCTCGGTACTGCTCATCGGCGATGTTAGCGAAGACAGACACAGAGAAAATGCCGTTGGCGCTACTACTGTCGGCGTCGTCAGGCTCGTCGACCGGGTAGTGAGACAGGCAGTCAGCGTCCTTGTGTAGTCGGCGAGATTTATAGGTGACAGTATACGAATATTAATGGAGGCGTAAGGCCCAGCGACCAAGTCTTCCTGTAGGATCTTTCAGTGAGCATGACCAGCAAAGCGCATGATGGTCTGTGACAACGGAAAAGGGTCGGCCATATAAGTATGGGCGGAATTCGCAACCGCCCAAACTAGGGCGAGACACTCACGCTCAGTGATGGAATAGTTGCGCACCGCGGGTGAGGAGCCTGCTGGCGTAAGCGATAACACGGTCGTGGCCACGCTGGCGTTGGGCCAGTACTGCGCCAATTCCGTGACCGCTGGCATCAGTACGGACTTCGGTAGGCGCATAAGGATCGAAATGGGCCAGAACGTGAGGCGTTGTGAGAATGTCGATTAGATGTGAGAATGCAGAGGCCTCGTTATCGCCCCACTGGAAAGGGACGTCTTTTTTCAAAAGCTCGGTTAGTGGTCATGCTATGGCGGCGAAATTTCTCACGAAACGGCGGAAGTACGAACAAAGGCCGATGAAGCTGCGCACATCCTTGACACACTTCGGAACAGGGAACTGCGCAACAGCATGGATCTTGCCTGGGTCCGGTTGCACTCCGTTCGCGTCAACGAGGGGTCCAAGGACGGTAATCTGGCGACGGCCGAATTGACACTTCGATGCGTTGAGTTGCAGACCGGCTCGACGAAAAACATCCAGCAGTGCTGAGAGGCGCTCGAGGTAGGTAGCGAACGTTGGGGAGAATACAATAACGTCGTCCAAGTAGCACAGGCACGTGGACCATTTGAAAACGTGAAGAAGGGAGTCCATCAAGCGTTCAAAAGTGGCAGGGGCGTTACATAGACCGAACGGCATCGCTTTGAATTGATAAAGATCGTCGGGTGTGACAAAAGCAGTCTTCTCGCGGTCGAGATCGTCCACGGCAATCTGCCAATAGCCGGAGCGAAGGTCAATAGAGGAGAAATAGCAAGCACCGTGGAGGCAGTCAAGGGCGTCATCAATCCGAGGTAGGGGATACACGTCCTTTTTGGTAACCCTGTTAAGGTGCCGAAAGTCCACGCAAAAGCGCCATGAGCCATCCTTCTTTTTGACCAGTACAACAGGTGACGCCCATGGACTATATGTTGGTTCAATAATGTTCTTGGCAAGCATTTTGCGAACTTCTGCGTGAATAACTTGACGCTCAGCTGGTGACACTCGATACGGGCAGCGATGAATAGGAGGGGCATCGCCGGTATTAATGCGATGTTTGACAGCTGTAGTTTGGGCCAAAGGACGATCGTTAAAGTAAAAAATATCGTGGTAGGAAAACAGAATGCGGTATAGTTCACGAGCGTGCTCGGACGGTGAGTCGGGCACAATCATTTTCTGTAAGTCAGCGATGGTACATTTTGCCGACTCCGATGGTAGAGGAGTATCGGACGAAGTGTCGTCTACTGCAATGGATGCTACTGAGTGATCCTCGAATGAACAAAGCTGGGCCAGAGACATCCCGCGTGGCAGCACTTGTGTCGTCAAGCCAAAGGCAGACGCAATTCGCCGTAATAGATAAAACTGTATGAGGTACTGTGATGCCGTGTATAAGGAGGACGTCTTGCATAGGAGCCGCGATGTAGTGACCGTCGGGGACTGGTGGGGAAGACACTAGGCCAACTTACGTCAGTGCCGAAGGTGGCAAGCGAACGAAGTCGACGGAACTGAGGCGACTGGGGTGTGGTTCAGCAGGATCCAGAACAGGCAGGTCAAGGCGGAGAGTACTGGCGGAACAATCGATGAGAGCAGAATGTGCGGAGAGGAAGTCTAAGCCGAGGATGATGTCATGGGGACAGTGGGCGATGACTGTGAATAGCACGATCGTGGAGCGATCGGCGAACGAGACGCGGGCGGTACACATACCAATTACGGGGGCTGTTCGGCCATCGGCGACACGAACAGGCGTCGTGGCGGGCGTGATAATTTTCTTGAGCCGGTTACGAAGGTCAGCGCTCATTACGGACAAATGCGCCCCAGTCTCTATGAGTGCAGACACAGAAACACCGTCGACTTGCACGTCAAGAAGGTTCATCTTTGCCCGAGAATACGCCAGGATCACGGGGAGCGGGTAGAGTGATGTAGCTCGTCGAAGTGGCAGCAGGTGTCGGAGCCGGGGGAGTCCGGTTGTTGTCGCCGGGAGCCATGAAGGAAGGCTCGACGCACCGTCCACTGCGAAGCTCCGTGACGAGGTACAGGGAACGTCCACCTCCACCAGATGTGTTACGTAGGAAGACGCAGACGAAAAGCTATGTACAAATATATTAACAAGAAAATACGCTGCGCTTGGCCAAGAGGAAACAGCCAGCGCTAGCTTCTAATCGTCGTCGTCGTCGTCTTCACACTGCTCGCCTTTTCGTGATCGCACATATTGTTCCGCAGCACTATGCTATGGCATGAAAATATTAATCGTCATCTACGCGCGGCGGTTATCTCAAAAAAAAAGGACATTTGCGTTGGTAGGAGAGAAATATAGCTGCGATTTTAGCCTAATCCTTGGAAAAGTAGGCACAGAAAGACCGGGTAGGTTTGCTTTACTTATGTAGTTGTGTTTCTGATGCCGTATATTCCTTGCAATAGGACGTTTATGTGTAATTTGTTTCATGACCGAGTAATTTGACCGAGTAACCCTGCGAGCTATTCTGCAAGGCAGCAGCAGCACCACCCCGCCAGCAGCATCGGCTAGGAATTTCTAGGAGCGATCGCAAAGAATGCCGCTGTTCATTATTATGAAGAAAAACATGACGAATTAGATTAGGTGTCAGCTTCGGTGGTGATGTATCTGAACCAACCACGTCATAGAGTTTGTGTACTAACTATAGATGAAAAGCTGGGCGAAAAAGTTGGAACTGCAAGGATATCGCCGCGTTACCTCTAATTTGTGTAAGGTTCAACATATTCATAATTTGACGCTAGCACAAGCATCTACACGTAGCATGTACGTGTGGAGAATGTATAATGTTCATTCGGTATATTGTCCAGAAAGATCTGAGCGCTATTTATCAATTTTGATGTAACATACACGGTGCGTGAAACAGGTGCCTTTGCAGGCGCCTGAACTAGATGGCGCCACCAAAGTGTGGGATGGCATTGATTGCGCGCGTCGTTTCAATCGCATCTCGTCGTCTGCGCTTGCACCATGTAGCAACACAGCGGCGCCTTTGCGGTTAGCGAGTTCACGGCGTGAGTGATGTGGTGAGCTGATGTGGTGATGCGGAGCTCACCGTATACGGTGAGCTCCGCATGTGGTGTGGTGTGGTGAGCTGTGGTGTGGTGTGGTGAGTGATGTGGTGAGCTGATGTGGTGATGCGGAGCTCACCGTATACGGTGAGCTCCGCATCACCACATCAGCTCACCACATCGCTCACGCCGTGAACTCGCTAACCGGTGAGCTCCGGTTATACAGTTCTCTGCGCCGCGTAGTAATGTGAATCGCGTGCAGACGATGGCGATGACATTGAATTGACTGAGATGTCTTTCCTCCCGTGGTTAGACGCACCTAAACCAGCTGCATGATTTTCTTCGGGAGCCGATGGTCACGGTGGTAAATTAGTTGAGGTGTCTCAGCTTCTACGGTAATCGAGGTTCCTAAGTTTGCTCCATAGTAATGTTCTTCGCTTGCATATAACAGCGATAACGATGAATTTCTCGAGTTGTCTTGGATGAGGTACCTACGACTGCACGATTACATTCTCCGTCGCGCAGGTGGCCGCCTTCGCTGCTCCGAATGAAATCCAGACACGGATGAGGCGCGCCTACGCCTACAACCTCGGTGACACGCCGATAGCTGTGTACGACATCGATCTTGACGACTTCGAGGGAAAGTGTCCGGGCGGTACTCTGTCGCCCCAAGTGGAGGCCTACGCCACTGCTACCCACGAGAGCTGAGCTGTTCTCCGCTGATCGCGTGGTCGCGTGACCCCCACCCCAGCGCTCGACTTGTATATTTTCTATTTAACTGCCAATACTAATAGACGCATGAAAATTGAATGGATAGAGCAATTTGGAACAAAGTGTGCCCCGCAATTAACTTTATATGTGTGGATGAATAAAACTCGATAAATAACAAGTAATTTTTAGCATTACTCGCATGAAACAAAGCATTAGTTTTTCTTTGTGTTTTCCACCTCCTATTCTATCGAACATCGCTGGCTCGGGAGAACGAAAGACACACGGCCACGATGCCAATGGGCAAGTTTCCTTTTTTAGTAGCACATAAAATATACAAAAATATTTCTTCAGCCTCCAAAGCAATGGTGCTTTTGGGCGGGACTGGGCAGTGCTTTCGCCTGAATGACAGAGTTTTCTGTTCTTAGAACAAAGGAAACCATAGGGAAAAATAGGTCCAGCATAAAGATTACATTTCTTTTATGTGCCACGAACACGTAACCTGAAGTCCGCGAAAGCGTCGACGCTTTTATGCGTACCACTGTATAATAGCCCTCCAGTAGCCATAGTATAAGCTCACGGTTTCTTCGTTTCTTCCCTTTCCCTTTTGCTGTAATGCTCGGCTGATTTCTAATTGTTGCCCTTGTACGTGTAATAGCGTAAAAATAACATATTTAAGCAGGCAAAATGTTATATGTGTAGCACAACCGTCCAGTACATCATGTACAGTAGTTTAAACGAGAAGAAAGTAGTTAACTGAGGAGCCCGAATTGTATTGGTCCTATCATAGGAAGCCTACAGACGTCGACACAAAGGACAACATAGGGGAAATTACTTTTGCTTAATAAATGAAATAAAGAAAGGAAAAGGTAATGGAAATGATAGTGGATGAAAAAACAACTTGCCATAGAATGCGAAGCTTGTGGGATCGTTCCCCACCTGCGGCAAGTTGTTATTTCATGCATTTTCATTTCCATTAATTTATCATTTCCTAATTTCATTTATTAGCCACAAGTAATTTCTGCTATGTTATCCTTGGTATTAGTGTTTGTTGGCTTCTTATGGTACAATAGTTTAATGTTTTGGAAAAGTAAGCAAAGATAACTACAAAAAACACAATACTCTAGTCCATTTTATACAACAGTTATAGAAACGTCATTGGAAAAACTTCCGTCACATCTCTTTCTTTGATTATTCCCAGTCGCTTGTCCGAACCCTACGGTGTACAAAATCTTTTCTTTACCCGAATCACGATAGGTTGCCAACTGCAACTTCTGCTATATTATTAAAGTTGAACGTTACATAAAATGCTTTCATTCATTTACCATAATTCGTCAACGCTTTAGCCCATATAAATGTCTCAGTCTCACGCAGAACACGGGGTTTTGCGGTTTTTTTTTTAAATTGTCTTTAAAGTAATACTTCGTAAGTAGTACTGAAATACAAAGTTGTTTAATATCAAATATACCGCGTTGTGTCACCAGCTCACTGTGGTTAACAGCTTTGCTGTTTGTTTCGCATGTTATGTTATTCCTTATTTTTGTATTATCTTATTTAACACGTTCAGGCCCAAACAATGAAACGTTCCTTTCCTTCGAGCGGTTCCTAACCTTTCGTGAGGCTTCCTTAGAGCGAAGGATCGATGGAGGAAGCAAGCGTACTCTGAAAGCTCCCTTCACCCGTCCTCACGTAAGGAGCGGTTGCCGCATGTCTGGGTTCGAGATTATCTCTTGAAAGCTTTACGCGAATACCATTATTCAATAAAAAAAATTTGTATCGTCGCACAATCTTTAAGTTGAAGAGCTAATATTGAGAAGCGTGGACGCTTTCTTCTAGTTTTGTTTACGAAACTTTAAAGATGTAGCGCATTACAGCGCAAAACTCGATGTGCTCCATCGACGCTGGCACGCCAGCGTTGTGCGACACCTAGCAACGCCTAGCAACGCTTTCATGCCCCACGCGTGACTGAAACGAACATGCCTGGCAAGACGTACCGTGCTCGCGCTTCTCCGCAGGTGGGCGACAGCGCGCATGCGCAAGCAAACGTCACGTGGCTAAGCAGTGAGGCGAAGCGCTCGTTCAGGGCCAGGAGCGGCGTAAGGACGCACGAAGGTAGCATTGGAGCTACCTTATGCTGAGGAAGCACCAAGGAAGCCTTCACCAAGGGCCCCTCAGTGAGGAAGCTTTCAGAGTGACATAAGATAGCCTCACCGCAACGAAGGCTTCCTTACTGAGGTAAGGAACATTTCATTGTTTGGCCCTCAGTCTTCTTGAGGGCCAAACAACGAAGGCAGCCCGTAGATCGCAACGCCATACCTTAATACAGTTTCACCCATAGCTGCAAAGGTGGGTTTTCTTAACCTAAGATCGCATACTCATCCAATTTTGTACATGATTGCGCCTACTGCTACGAGTATTTTAGCTACATATTGTATGTGATGGAGAAATGAGAAATATGAGAAATTAGAAATGATGAGATGGAGAAATAATCGAAAATAAGATAAAGGTACTTAATTTTTGCAGCATGCTGTATACTTTGGCCGGACCACCCAATTCAGCGCTCACTATGCGATTACAGATGTTCCGTTAGTGGCACTTTTTTGTACGGGTTGCAAGAGCAGATTAACTGTTTTTTCTTTATTCGCAAATATATAGTTGCACTCAAATCATGTCTATTTTATATGTATATTTTTGTAGTAAAGCAATACTTTCATAAAAAATATTATGGGATAATATTAAAGCATTATATATGATTCGCGAATTGGTCTAACTTTGAGTGCAGCGATAGATCGGCTAAATCGTTGGTATAGAAATTAAAAACCACTGGGCCTAGCAAGCGTCCTTGTGGGGCTCCGTGCTTTATGTGAATTGAGTCGCTGTCTATATTTTGAATTCGAACGACTTGATATCGATTTTTCAAGCAGTCTGTTAAAACCTCTATGAAAGGTCTACGGAATTCTATTTGAGTCAGTTTTCCAAGGATTACTTCGCGATCCAACGTATCAGACACCTTTTTTCAGATCTAAGAAAAAGCCCAATTACCGTCTTAATTTATACATTTCACTGTTACGTACGTCTGCAAAGTCTGCCCGTTGTGTGATCATGCTTGGCTAGCAGCGAAAATCATAGTGCACTTTAGAGAACACATGAATTTTTTTTTTTTGCAAAAGGAAACAGCATTCTTGTGCATAAGCTCTTCCAGAACGCACAATAATTTGGGCAAGATTGCTGTAGGTCTGTAGTTTTCGCATTGTTGCCCTTTCCCGTTCTTGTAGATTGGTCTTATTAGGGATATCTTTATGGCGTTGGAAATCATGGCTATCCTAACTACTTCTGATTTAGCACCTAAGTTCACAGTTGTTGTTTGAAAAGTTTTAATCTCTTTCTTCTCTGCTTGCATTGCCTCCTGTATTGTGTCATACTGTAAAGGCATGTATTCCAGTGATCCCTCGATTCGTAATTTTTTTAGCGATCTTCCTCCAATTTAGACAGTATCTCATTATATTTCAGAATTTGCGTTTCAGACACTTCTGTTCAATTCCCCTAGGCATTCTAACATTTTGTTGAACTTCGGCGATTCAACTGAAGTCATCACACCGTTCAGTGAAGACTCTTTCGTCGCTCCCTTTGAGTATCGTTATTTTGCTGGTCACGCACTGTCTTGCGGGTCCGTGTGTCGGCTGATTTCCATGTCTGACACGTCCACAATTCAATTTCAGTGTTTGTCATGCTTTTCTAGGCATTTTGATTTACTCCTGCACATTTGCCAGTGTGGTAGTTATTTCGGCATAGACCTCATAAAATTCCAACGGAGGAAAGCGCCTTCAGGCACAAAAGATAGCGAGAATTGTTTTCTATATCACTGATATCAATAAAATCAAAGAACGAAACAAAAGCTCAAACAAAGAAAGCGTGCAGTCCAGCAAAATAAAGAAATGTGGAGTTGATACCTAAAAAAGAGACAGCGTTTCTTTCCGTCAGCGCCATTCAGGGGCCCCGCTGGCGTTCCTTCATCCTGGGACCCGCGAACGAGATGATTATATCTGGCGTCCCTGGGGGCGGCCTCGCCCTATGTGAATGCAATTTTGTGTGGGGAATAAGATGCCTCGCCATTCTTACCTTTACTGCGCTCTATAAAATATTGAAAGAAGTTTCTTGATATGTCAGACAGCGATGAACATGCAGAGAAAACTTGGTTTTAGTCAGTATTGATTTTGTTATTGCTTGCTCGCGTTTCTATTAAATGTAATCATTAACAAAATAGATGTGCAAGATAAGGCCGCCACCCATCTCAGCTCGACCTTGCTCTTTGCACACGCTGCAGATTTCCTCCAAGATACAGCTCGCGGGCCACATATGCACTCAGCCTCGCGGACAGCCATTATGTCGACGCGCGCTCTAGTTATGTGACATAATGTTCGGTATGCTGTAGCGGAAAACTTGACACCCATGAGCAAGAGAAAAACAGGAACAAAATTGACCGAAGGTGTGACTTCACGTAGCGAACACGTGACAGCGGAGTCCCGTATTCACACGCCACGGGGAGCCACTCGACTTTCTCCGAATGGAGGAAGAAGAGGTCAAGCAAGTTGGCGACCAAGTACGGGGTAATCGACGGATCAGAAAAAAAGTGAGAGATACAAAGACAACGACTTGAATGCAAGGACTGGAAACGAAAAACACCTTGGAAATTTACAATAATGGGAAAAAATTAAACAGAAATATTTGTACGACAACACGAAGGCAACTGCCTATTTGAGGCTCAAGCTTGCTGCCTATGGACAAAAACATATCGCAGCAAACATTCGCAATTACATGAGCCCTGCGTATGCTTCAGAAGAAACCTGCAGACCACTGAGCACATCCTAACGGAATGCCAAGAGATTCCACCCAGCGAGACCAGTACGCAACGTGCACCTTTCAGAAGCGCTTGGATTTAAAGTGGACGGAAGCATCAAGCGGCCAGCAGAAGAGATGAGCAGGAGAGGTTTAGAGTATTGGTGGGAAAAAAGTTGGGAAGAGCTTGATACGGCCGGATCATATACCAGCATGGGTAACGTACAAGGTAAAGAAGTTTTCAGGAAAAAAAATTGAGGAGATGTATACGAAAATGCTAGGATGAAAAACATGCACCAAATACCCCAATAAATCATGGAGGCTAGGTGACTATTTGTCACCACCCCGTTTCAAATGGGATGTCAATAAATTATCATCATAATCATGAGCTACAAGCCGTAATATAGGACTGATATATGCATTAGGACAATAAATATATAAATTGTAGACCACCATGAAAGATTATTTTCAAATTACGCGATAGCTTTCTTGTTTAACCTGTTGCATACACCCTAGGTTATCATGTTAGCAGCGAACTTAGTGGGTCCTGTGTTGCGCTGCTAAGCACGAGGCCACGGGATCGAATCCCGGCCATGGTGGCCGCATTTAGATCGGGGCGAAATGCAAAAACACCGGTGTGCTCAGATTGAGGTACACGTTAAAGAACCCTAGGTGGTTAAAATCAATCCTCAGATCCCACTACGGCGTGCCTCATAATTAGGTCGTAGTGTTGGCACGTAAAACTCCATAATTAATTTCTCATTACGTTAGCTGTGAAACTCACCCCTATCTAATGAGATTATACTTCAATTCCTATCCCCTTTAATAATGGACCACTTAGAATAAACCATAGATTAAGGTGCACGGTAAAAAAGCCTACGTGGTTCAAGTTTTCGGAGTTCCCCACTACGGCGTGCCCGAGAATCAGATCGTGGTTTCGACTCGTAAAACCCCATAATTAATTTTTCTTAGAATAAGCCTGGCGGCAAAGCATTCCCTAGACGGCATTTTACAATTGGTTATAGCGTTACAAGTGTTACGTACAATTTCGATGGGACTTGATGAGGGGCCAAGTCCTTATATTGACGTCACTGATGTTCAGTCAGTTTCCGAATGACTGTCGGCGAGCGCTATAGCGCGCTGTCAACCCAATAAGGGCGGGGGGGGGGGGGGGGGGAGAGAATCGGAAGTGGTAGACGTTCGGTGACCATCATACCAAGAGGCTCAACGGGGCTACAGTTATTTACCGCGTTGTGATTTCATGAAAGAAAACAACCGTCTAAATTTAAGCCTACGTATGGACGTTCAAAAGCGAAAAGATTAAATTTGTGGTCACCATGACAATCCCACAAGAATTTCTTGTTCTCGGCGTTGTTGTATCTCTCACTAGTGATACTGCTTCTTTTTAATGCGGCTAGCATTCTTGCAAAACTTCGTGCACTTTTCAGTATCTATCTGCCTAAATGTTTTCCCCGGCCTCTGCAAAAAAATAAATAAATAAGAAGCCTGAAAATGAAGGTCATCAGAAGCGCACCTGCACTGTGATGTGCTTCTGACGACATAATTTTTTATTAAAGGCCACATAGCGCAAGCGGAGACAAACACAGAAGAAAAATGTAGCGGTATGAGCCGCTCACTTATGTTAACCATAGCGTCAAGTCTACTTAAGCTAAAGAAATCACCGCGATTACGACACTTCCCAATGCGAAATATGGGCGCCGCTCTATATGTGTTTTCATTTCACGATACATGTAGGCAAAGAATTTGAGAGAGAAACATTACACAGAGTAAGCGATCGTCGAAAATCAGGCCTGCGGGTCCAGCGGCTTTTATACGTGATTCGTCGAAGGTTTCAAGGTAATCGCTGGTGCCCGCAGGGCTTCGAGAAAGTACTACACAATTCGCGTCGCGCATGCAGACAGATAACAAAAAGCTTTAGTGACAACAGTCAGTGGATAAAGCTTTCAATAACATTCGAGATACTTCTGATACATGCAGGCGAAAAGCCGCTAAAGTTTAGCCCTCGGCGCAATAAAGCTTCTTGAGCGGCACAACGCTTTTTTCCTCACGCTTTCACCGTACCCTTCTCTTCAGCTGCACCCTCTTTCTCCACTTTCCTCCTCGCTATCAACGCTTTTTTCATCACCCCTCAGGTAACACAAACAGGATACATTACGTTTCTTTCACTGGTTATCCGAGACAATGAAAACGTCCGAAAGAACACGCGCAATAGAAGCTCACACTCTAGAAAATTTCGTTTATCTATTCTAATGTCTGGCTTAAACCTATTTTATATACAATCGAAAGTCGCTTGAAAAAACACCGCAATACGTCTCGGCTAGAAAAAGGATTGTCAAATAACAAAAGACTATCAGCAAAACTGCTCTCCGAATTAGTTTGACGCGTTTTTGAACCGTCGTGAAAATCCCGTTCGCCGTTTCGCTCATGGTTTTGCAGCTTAGGTTTACTTCTTTTGCAGTAGCGACGGGAAAACTTCATCGCAAGTAAGCGGCGATAGGAGTAGCGAGATTATTACACGTGGCACTGCAGCTAACGAGCAAGAGTATCGGGCCGTTCCAACTCTTCGCACTCGAGGGAAGCTCGATCTACCAGTTGCGATTTCGAACTAATTATTTGGTTTGACGTGTGGTCAACGTACGAACCAGCACTAAACAGGTCGTGATAATCATTCGTGATCGCGCGGCCGCCGTTGTCGACAAATGCTTTCTTCGCAACCTCACAAACATGCAAGCCCAGAACTATCCCTACCTGCTGGCCACCTCTGCTGCCGCGTCCGAGTCACAGCACGAGCCCGAGAGGTCGCCTTCAGCACTCACTGAGGGCCATGTGGAGGGGTCCCAGAATCCATCACTCGTGGTATGTGCTTTATCGATGATAAAGCAAGGTTTGGCTACGGGCTACTTCGTGTCCCATTGCCAACTTGACTACAGCGCGTACAAAGACAAAAGGACCGAAAGAACGACGACGACAAGCGCTTGTCTTTGTCGTTCTTGTGGTCCTTTTGTGAGTGACTGACTGCATATGCCTCTACAACAGCGTCATGCTTCACAATTTCGCTGCCCCGGTCGGCGATCACTCCTCTAACCATTGCCACAGCACGTGCGAAAGAAAGCTATGGCAACGTAATAAGCAGATGCCCAAACAGACGATGAAGTATGGTTGATTTTTTCCCATTCGCACCACTTACAATCCATCAGCATAAAAAATATTATACAATGGACAATGTAACATTTAACATAGCCGTTCACGCACGCATCAGAACGAAAATGTAGAAAAGCGCCCAAATAATTTCAACCATCATCATCAGCCTGGTTACGCCCACTGCAGGGCAAACGCCTCTCCCATACTACTCCAACTACCTCGGTCTGATGCGCTAATTGTGGCCATGTTGTCTCTGCAAATTTTTATTCTCATCCGCCCACCTAAATTTCTGCCGCCCCTGCTATGCTTCCCTTCTCTTGGAATCCAGTCCGTAACCCTTAATGCCCATTGCTTATCTTCCCTCCTCATTACGGGTCCTGTCCATGCCCATTTCTTTTTCTTGGTTTCAACTAAGATATCATTAACTCGCGTTTGTTCCCTCACCCAATCTGCTCTTTTCTTATCCCTTAACGTTACACCTATCAATCTTCTTTCCATAGCTCGTTGCGTCGTCCTCAATTTGAGTAGAACCCTTTTCGTAAGCCTCCAGGTTTCTGCCCCGTAGGTGAGTACTGGTAAGACACAGCTAGTATATATTTTTCTCTTAAGGGATAATGGCAACCTGCTGTTCATGATCTGTGAATGCCTGCCAAATGCACCCCAGCCCATTCTTATTCTTCTGATTATTTCCGTCTCATGATCCGGATCCGCCGTCACTACCTGACCTAAGTATTTGTATTCCCTCACCACTTCCAGTACCTCTCTACCTATCGTAAATTGCTGTTCTCTTCCGAGACTGTTAAACGTTACTTTACTTTTCTGCAGATTAATTTTTAGACCCTACAGTCTGCTTTGCCTGTCCAGGTCAGTGAGTATGCATTGCAATTGGTCCTCTAAGTTACTAAGCAAGGCAATATCATCAGCAAATCACAAGTTACTAAAGTACTCTCCATTTACTCTTATCCTGAATTCTTCCCAATAAAGGTGTCTGAATACCTCCTGTAAACTAGCTGTGAATAGCATTGGAGAGATCGTATGCCCCTGCCTGACGCCCTTCTTTATTGGGAGTTTTTGCTTTCTTTATGGAGGACTACGGTGGCTGTAGAGCCGTTATAAATATCTATCAGTATTTTTACATACGGCTTGTCTACACCCTGATTCCGTAACGCCTGCATGACTGCTGAGGTTTCGATTGAATCCTACGCTTTCTCGTAATCAATGAAAGCTATATATAAGGGGTGATTATATTCCGCACATTTCTCTATCACCTGATTGATAGTGTGCATATGGTCTATTGTTTTGTAGCCTTTACAAAATCCTGCCTGGTCCTTTGGTTGACAGAAGTCTGAGGTGTTCCTGATTCTATTTACGATTACCTTAGTAAATAGTTTGTAGGCAACTCACAGTAAGCTGATCCGTCTATTATTTTTCAAGTATTTGTCGTTCCCTTTCTTATGGATTAGGATTGTGTTAACGTTCTTCTAAAATTCCGGTACGCTCGAGCTCATGAGGCATTGCGTATACAGGGTGGCCAGTTTCTCTAGAACAATCTGCCCACCATCCTTCAACGAATCTGCTGTTACCTGATCCTCCCCAGCTGCCTTCCCCCTTTGCATAGCTCCCAAGGCTTTCTTTACTTCTTGCGGCGTTACTTGTGGGATGTGAAATTCCTCTAGGCTATTCTTCCATTATCGTCGTGGGTGTCACTGGTACTGTATAAATCTCTATAGAACTCATCAGCCACTTGAACTATTTTACCATATCAGTGATTATATTGCGTGCTTTGTCTCTTAACGCATACACCTGATTTATTGCCTATCCCTAGTTTCTTCTTCACTGCTTTTAGGCTTCCTCCGTTCCTGAGGGCATGTTCAATTCTATCCATATTATACTCCCTTAAGTCAGCTGTCTTACGCTGTCTTACGCTTCAACAGTAAGGTCCTCTTCCTGAGTTAAAGCCAAATACCTGTTCTGTAGCTTGATCCACAATTCCTCTATTTTCCCTCTTACCGCTAACACATTGATCGGCTTTTTATGTACCAGTCTATTCCGTTCCCTCCTCAAGTCTAGGCTAATTCGAGATCTTACCATCCTATGGTGATTGCAGCGCACCTTGCCGAGCACGTCCACATCTTGTGTGATGCCAGCGTTAGCGCAGAGTATGGTCTATTTCATTTCTAGTCTCGCCGTTTGGGCTTCTCCACGTCCACTTTCGGTTATCCCGCTTGCGGAAGAAGGTATTTATCCGCAAATTATTCCTTCCTGCAAACTCTACTAATAACTCTCCCCTGCTATTCCTAGAACCTATGCCATATTACCCCACTGACTTGTCTCCAGCCTGCTTCTTGCCTACCCTGGCATTGATGTCGCCAATCAGTATAGTGTATTTTGTTTTGACTTTACCCATCGCCGATTGCACGTCTTCATAGAAGCTTTTGATTTGATGGTCATCATGACAGGATGTAGGCGCGTAGACCTGTACGACCTTCAATTTGTACCTCTTATTAAGTTTCACAACAAGACCTGCCACCCGCTCGTTAATGCTATAGAATTCCTGTATATCACCAGCTATATCCTTCTTAATGAGGAATCCCACTCCTAGTTCTCGTCTCTCCGCTAATCGCCCGTAGCACCGGACGTGCCCGCTTTTTAGCACTGCAGATGGTTCATTTGTCCTCTTAACCTCACTGAGCCCTACTATACCCCATTTAATGCCCGCTAATTCCTCCAATAGCACTGCTAGACTCGCCTCACTAGATTACGTTCTAGTAATAATCATAATAATCATAACAGCAGAAGCATATTGTAATACGGTGTGGTAAACTACAACCAAGTAAAAAAATACCTCCAAGTTTTCACAGAACACCTGTGTAGCACGGCTGAATCTGAAGTCGCCACCGAGCACCCGTAATCTCGTGATCTCTTACGTAACGTTTGCTTCTCTATATATGTAACTTGGTCAACCGCAATAAACTCGTTGCTCGCCCAACTGCCGGCTTCGCTACATGGTGGCAGTGGAACCCAGCCGATACGTCGATGGCGCCCGAGCTACTACCGCCCCCAAAGACTATGGATGCATCGCACGACCCTTGGATTGCGTGGAAAACTTGGAAAAGTGAGTTTCTGCTGTTTTCTCCTGCTACGCAATTGAACAAGCAGCCAAAAGACGTTCAATCAGCCATGTTGCTAGTTACCATAGGCGAAGATGCTCGGAAGTCGTACAGTACCTTCAAGTTCGAGGAAGCGGAAGACAGAAGTAACGTTGAAGTGTTAAGAAATTTGAGGAACATTACAAGCCCGCAACGAACTTAACATTCCAAGAATGTCGTTTCGGTTCAAGGAACCAAAAAGAAGGCGAAACGTTTAACGAGTGGCTAACATAACTGCATGTGTCAGCGAAGAACTGAAGAGCTTGAAGACCGCATGTTGCGTAGCCGAATCATTTTGGACACTCAGGATAAGAGCCTACAGCAAATACTCATCGCGGAAAACCCGACGTACCAAAAGATGGTCTACATTTGCCGCGCGCAAGAACAACGCAAAGAGCATTTTCGTGAGACAAGTGAAGCAACGGATGCCAGCGAAGGCACCATAGTGAAAGCGGGAGGAACAAGAAAAGCGTTTCCTACAAATGTGGGGGTCCAATGCACCGCAGTGACACGCGCCCAGCAAAAGGAAAAACATGCCGGAAGTGCGAAAGGCTGAACCATTTCGCTCGAGTGGGCAAGTCATCCAAGTTTGCGCGCAGCGCCAACTAACAAATGCTCGATTACGAGCCGAAGACGACGAATTTTTTTTCAAGCGTTGACTATCGGTGCGATAACGACCGTTCACTGGAGCGCAACGGTCCACATCGATGGCCATCCTATTATGTGCAAGCTAGATACTGGCACCAATTGTGTCATTTCAAGAAGCGACGTTGCAAAGCTGCCACAAAAGCCTCAACAAGCCTGCAATGTCAAGCTCACAGCATTTTTTGGACACAGACAGCCGCGCTTTCAGCAAATGACAGAACCAAGGAACAAACGTTTGTCTTTTTTTCATTGTCGAACAAGACGTCCCTGCCACATTGAGTAGTGCAGCAGCTCAAAGTCTCGGCTTCGTAAACCGTATGCAAAACATACAGCATGAACTGTACCCGCCAGCGCAGCCTTATATGCAGACGTTTTTGAGGGACTCGGGCAGCTAACAGATTTCGAGTACGACATGGCGCTCAAGCCAGACTCGGTGGGCGTCGTCGTTCCAGCAAGAAGAGTTCCTGTGGCTGTTCAGGACAAGGTCACAGCTGAGCTACAGCGTATGAAAGCACCATAACAAAGGTAACCGAGCCTACGGAGTGGTCTATACATATGGTAACAGTTAAGACAAGGTTACAATTTGCCTGGACCCTACAGCGCTTAATAAAGTGCTGCTGCGCGAACATTACCACAATGCCAACCCTAGAAGACGCAGCCTCGCAGTTGTCCGGTGCTAAGTACTTCTCAACGCTCAACGCGGCGTCAGGATTTTGGCAAACTAAACTTTCTGAGTCAAGCTCTAAACTACGCAAGATGAGGACGCCGTATGGGCGCTATCAGTTTCTTCGAATGCCCCTCTGCATTCCGTCAGTTCCAGAAATCTTCTAAGCAGTTATGCATCTTTTGCTGGAAGGCATACCGTGCGTAGCCGTGGTAGTGGATGACATACTACTTTAGGGCTGCACGAAGCAGGAGCATGACCGCCACCTGTCGCTTTTCTTGGCACGCTGTCTCAAAAACAACCTCAAGCTTAACCTCAAGAAATGCACCTTTTTCCGCTGCCTAGGGCACATCCTTAGCACAGAAGGCATCCGCCTGGACCCTGGTCGAATAAACGACATACTGGAAATGAAAGAGCCAAAGAACAGTAAGGAACTCCAAGTCTTTCTAGGCATGATGTATTACGTGCAACGTTTCATTCGTAACATGTCCGTCGTGACAGACCCACTGAAAACTTTGCTGCGCAAGGGCATTGCATGGGTTTGGACCGAGGCTCAGCAACGAAGTTATGAAATATTGCGTCAGAACTTAATGAACGCACCAGTCCTTTTCTTCTTCGATGCAACTAAGTCGGTGACCCTTTCGGCCGACGCAAGCCAAATGGCAGTTGGTGCAGTGCTTATTCAAGACGGCCGCCCTGTCGCTTTCTCGTCAGGCTCACTAACAGAGGCGCAGCAACGCTAGGCACAAATTTAGAAAGAAACATTGGTAATTGTGCATGGCTGCATCAAGTTTCACGGTTACATCTTCGGCCAGGAAAGTGTAACTGTCGATACTGATCACCGCACCTTGGTGCCGATATTCAGCAAACCACTATATCAGTGTTCATTTCGCCTGCAGCGCATGCGTTTGACTTTGCAGCGATATCGTATTAAGCTAATCTACAAGCCAGGGAAAGAGCTGTTCCCTAGCAAGCAACTCATGCAAGAAGAAACTGAGCAATTTCAACTAAATGTGCTTGAATACAATTCAGCTTCGCAACAGCGCCTGAGGGATCTTCTTGCGGCCACCAATGAAGATCCTCCTGTCGTCAAGCTTCGAGGTTACGCCGAAACAACCTGGCCAGAAAAAAGCAAGGTACCCGAAAATGTGCGTCCGTATGGTCCTACAAGGAAGAGCTGCACACGCAAGACTGTCTTATTTTTCGCAGCAGCAAGGTAATCGTACCATCTTCAAAAACGCGAGAAATTATGCTGCTGCTTCACGCTGCGCACCCGGGAGCGGAAAAGATGAA
Source organism: Dermacentor albipictus (assembly GCF_038994185.2). NCBI lineage: Eukaryota > Metazoa > Arthropoda > Arachnida > Ixodida > Ixodidae > Dermacentor > Dermacentor albipictus. The sequence continues at coordinate 122,426,426 of NC_091827.1, read as the reverse complement.
GGCACGGGCAAGAGACGTCATGTACTGGCCAAATATGTCGCATGAGATAGAGCAGTTTTGCAAAAATTGCGCTGTCTGCCAGAAATACCAGCCCTAAAAGGGGAAAATGCCTCTTTACTACCACGACATCCCAAAGCTGCCGTGGTAATTCGTTGGCATGAACCTGTTCTCCCATGAGGGTCGTGAATTTGCCATAATTGTGGACTGTTATTCTTTGTTTTTTGAGATCCGCGAACTCCGTCAGAGCACTGCTAGCGCTTTGACGTCATGGTGCGCAGAGGTGTTCTCCACACATGGCTTACCGCTTAAGCTCTGCAGTGATAACGGCCCACCGTTCAGCAGTCGGCTTTTCAAACATTTCCTGCAGCAGCTAGGCGTTGCACATGTTACGTCAAGTCCGTATCATCCCCGCTCTAATGGTATGACGGAAAGAGGAGTACAAGAGGCCAAAAATTTTCTAAGGCAATGTTCGCGTAACCGAGTTGACTTTCATATCGCGTTGCTCGAATGGCGCTACGCCCCCAGAGGTGATACTCTAAAGTCACCTGTGCAGAGACTCATGGGGCGGCAAACCAGGACCTTGCTGCCTGTCCACACCAGCCACCTATTACCAGAGGCAGTATCAAGCAAAGCCGTTCACAGCCGGCTCCAGGAGATCCGTGAATGCCAGAAGGCCTACTATAACCGCGGAACGAGGCACCTGCCACCACTCTCTCCAGGTCAGCCAGTCAATACGTACGACACCTTCCAGCGAACCTGGTCGCCTGCTTTTCTTTTGAGGCCAGCCAACACGCCCCGTTCAGCGATCCTGAGAACAGAAGATAGTCGAGAAATCAGACGCGCAAGGGAACACCTGCGGGACTTAACGACCCATGGCGAAGATAATGCAGCAAAGGCTCCCGAAGAAGGCTCCAGAGAAGACCACTCCTCTCAAGAGCTACGCAGAAGCACGAGGACTTGCCACAAGCCCTGTCGATACCCGCAACTGAAAGGCATAATTAATTTGTGTCCCTGTAAAAGGCAGATGTAGCACGGCTGAATCTGCAATCACCGAGCACCCGTAATCCCGTGATCTGTTACGTCACGTTTGCTTCTCTATATATGTAACTTGCTCAACCGCAATAAACTCGTTCGCCCAACTGCCGGCTTGGCTGCAACCTGAAAGGTTTATGAACAAGGACCTTTGATATGCATTCAATAGACTTTGTCACTACTAGTACATAGCAGGTCATCATAACCTGTCATCAGTAGCAAAAACACAGCTTATCTAAAAATATATCTTTCTCAAGAATGAGTAACATCAACTCATGAAGACAGACATTTTGAATACATACCTAGAAGTATGAAATGACAGGCTACAAAAGTCGACTTCCCATTGTAATAAAAGAGTGTCCCTGTAAATTTCATAACTAACAACACAGAACTTGTAATGCATTCTTTCAAGTGATTAGAACCTGAAGGTACGTGTTAAACTTTTTGTAATACCGCAAATTGAAGACACATAGGTAGTGCAGGCACGCTCGCCTTACAGTGATAATAAAAAAATTATAAATTATTGTTTGTTATCGTAAAAGAAAAATTCTAACCATATCAAACCAACGAAACATTGGGAAGCATGGGATAATATCGTTGTAGTTTTTAACTTGCGACGAATAAACTTTTGTGAGTGAGATGTGTGTCTGTGTCTTTCTGCGTGTAGTCTCCCGTTATTTTGCGTCGTTTGAATATCGCAAGAACGAATTAGCTCAAAGGAAATAAAAGTTGGCAAGACAACTTTTGGGCAAGACAAGCTTGTGGGTTCTGGTGGAACCAGAACCCACAAGCTTGGAATTATGCGTGGATTTCATAACCGATTTCACTACAGTGGTAGCTGTTCGCACGTCGACATTCCTCATATTTATTCTGGTTCACTGTGTAGCGAGTGGTCAGACTCCGGCATGTGTGATGCCTTAATGTAGTATACGGTATAGTTCATTGCTCAGCTGCCTGCTCAAAACGTTTGCGTTCTACATGACGCATTCGTCCGTTGCCATTGCTTTAAGTGGTGCCTGGGCTAAACCCGTACGCATAGAAAAATACCCAAATACCCATAATGCTGTGCAAGAAAGTCGAATGAAGAACCGCACGCCCAAACTAGTGGCCCAACATATACTCAATGCAACAGTACTTCAGCAAACGCCATAGTTTTACTGATTTACAGTAATGTGAAAGGAAACGTAGTGGTTAGCAGCAACCGCAAACGTAGCTGCAGTGACACTAGAACTTCTGGTTTTGCATATGTTAACCTGCTATCATTTGTAAGATAAAATGACAACGCAGACTGAGTGCTGCTGTCGATTGAGTTCTATTTCAGTTAGTATCACACCGTCTGGCATGTAGTTCTATACCCTCCTAAAAACTACGCAGAAACCATAAACAATGACTGTCAATGTAAGTGAATAACCCGTAAATCAAGTGAGCGACAGTACCCCCCTCCCTCCAAATCTCCTTGCCACCATCCCCGCAACACTGTTGCACGAGAGCACGCTCTTTTGCCTGGGCGCCTTCCTGTAGTGGCTTCGTTACGGCCGTCAAGAGCGCACACGTCTGCTTATTCTTTATTCTTCATTCAGTGAGTGCCCCGCTTTGCCAGAAAGGCGTTACAGCAGGGGGGTTACAGACTTAAATAAAACACTTCTTCATCTATACAGCACACTTGCGTCTCTTGCAGCCGGTTGCAATCTCTGATGGTCATCACAAAGAAGGAATTGTAAAACATAGTTGTCCTTGCACGGTACTCTTTCACTTTGTGTCGGTGATCATTTCTACTGGATATGTAATTGGGTTGATAAAAGTAGTTGTTATAAGGAATTCCAGTGTTACCATGAAAAATACTAAAGAAAAACTTTAACAGCAGTTTTTTTTCTGCGTAAAGAAAGCGATTCCCAACCCAATTCTGTTTTCATAGCGGTACAGCTGTCTGTCCGCTTGTACTGCCCTAAAACAAACCGCGCAGCTCTATTCTAACTATTTTCCAGTTTATCTATAGACCTGGCCTGCATCGGGTCCCATACAGGGCATGCGTACTCCAAGATCGGCCTACTACAGGTGAGGTAGGCTGTGTTCTTTAAATTCTTGGGTGACCATCTTAGGTTCCGTTGGATAAAGTTAAGAGCCCTTGCTGATTTACCAACAAAATAATCAATATTGGCATTCCATGAGCAATCATGCGATAAAACAACACCAAGATATTTGCATGTTGGTTCGGTAGTAATCACATACGTATTCAGCAGTGGCGTAGCCAGAAATTTCGTTCGGGGGGGGGCTCACTTTCCAGCTCGGCCTGCTCCTTATAAAATTAGTCGAGGGATCAATATATATATATATATATAAATATATATATATATATATATATATATATATATATATATATATATATATATATATATATATATATATATATACGCAGGAAAGAGACGACGAACTTTTTGGAAGCCTTCTTTTACTTAACGTTTTCGGCTGGTGGACCAGCCTTCGTCAGAGTACAGGACTGTACTCTGACGAAGGCTGGTCCACCAGCCGAAAACGTTAAGTAAAAGAAGGCTTCCAAAAAGTTCGTCGTCTCTTTCCTGCGTATGCTACGTCGGGTCCTGCGTGCTGAACTTTGAAGAAAACCCCTATATATATATATATATATATATATATATATATATATATATATATATATATATATATATATATATATATAGGGGTTTTCTATATATATATATATAGGGTATATATATAATGAGCAGCTGTCACCGGTTGTTCATTGCGAGTAATTGCTCCGAAATTATAGTCGCAACAGAGAGCACATATAAAAAGCAGGAGTTTTGCAACATATACGAGGGCGAGTCAAATGAAAGTGAGCCAGTTCGAATATATGACAAACGGGGTACTTTACTTAAACGTAGTCACCATGAGTATTTAAACACTTGTTCTACAAACGAGTCGCGTAATTCCCGTCTCATAAAACTCCTTGGGCTGCTGCCTCAAAAATCTGTAAATGACTACACGTCATCTTTCGACACGAATCTGGTTCTCTTGAGCAGTTTCTTCAAATTTTACCAAATGTGGAAGACGCAAGGCAACAGGTTTGGGCTGCATGAGGGATGTTGCAGCGTTTCCCACTTGAACTCTGCCAGTTTTGTATTAACCACATCAGCGACGTGGGAACGGGCAATGTCGTGAAGCAAGATGTCCCCAATGCTCAATTTTCCACGTCGTTTGTTCTTAATTGCGACACGCAGCCAATCCGATCTTTCACAATATATGAAACAATTGAGAATCTCTCCAGGTTTAGAAAATTCGATCAATAGTGGCCCCTAACGATCTAAAAAGAAGTCAACGCTTTTTGTCAACGCCGTGACCAGGACTCGATCCCGCGACCGCGTGCTCAGCAGCCGAACACCATAGCCACTGAGCAACCACGGCCTTTTCAATTGTGATGGGGGTGATTGCACGGTGGCTTTGGCCCGGCCATGGATCGTCTTTGTAACTTTCACGTGTTTCTTTGAACAGTTTGCTACAACGCTTCTTAGTGGCCAATGAAACGCAGTGTTCAACGCAGTGTTCAACGCATACGGGAGCCATACGGCGAATAATTTCTTTTTGGGAAACATCTTCATTTGTCGAAAACCTCACGACACCAAGCTGTTCAACTTTTGAATTTTCCATAATGTCACGCAACCATGTTAAACCCCGTGTATGAGAGCATTAAAGAACATTTAACCTCACCTCTGCATGTCACTTGTAAATGAGATGCGTATGTGCTACGCGCATGCCTCGAAAATAATGAACCGAACCATTATTGCGCCGGGCGGGTTGTCTCACTTTCATTTGACTCGCCTTCGTACATTAGAGATGCGAAGATACAATGGAATACACAAATGTGAAGATAAAGCTTGATACAGGGCAAAAAATTGTCACTGGAAACAATGTTCACTGTGCATATGCACAACACCTCGCAACAAGATATTTAAATATACGCATAAGTCACCAATAAATCTACGTACCTAAGAAAAAGTCACTATATATAATGCGTCAAACAAGGCAAATGAGCAGGTTGCGCAACCACAGATTCACAAATATAAGCACTCCCCCCCCCCCTTCCATCCACTCCCAAAATGTATTGCGTGCGACGGAAGGCGGCGCGCTTCCTCCCCACTTTTCTCCCTTGCGCACACAAGACTCAGCCACCATCGTCGGCTCACCACCTCCCCTTCCCCCCCGCACGCTTTCACTCTGACATAGAGCATGCGGCGCGCGGTCACAATGTTATCGCCTTTGGCCTTTATTTATACGGAACATGAGGGCAACGACAGGAATGCGCCTGGAGTCTTCATAGAGCTGCTATCGCAATAATAGAATAGTATCCGGCAACTGAAGAGTCCCGTCGCCCATTACTTTCCGCAAAAGAAGTAACAAAATCGAACTTTCACCATGCGAAAATTCGCTGCGCCGCAATAATGTCTTCTTTTTTGTGTGTGGGCGGGGGGCGGCGAAATAGTATAACGCAAAGGAAAGCATGTTAACTACAATCGAATGCCTACTTTGGGCACCTAGTGGGGCTACCGAACGATTATCGAAGAAAACGTGTGAAGCTTGGTCCACAGAAAACCATACGCGTACTGCTCAGTATCCTACACCGGCGAGACAAAATTTTCCGGAGAGGTTGCGCTCAAGCGAACGCGTTGCAATCCATCGAGTCCCCGCAGTGCTGGCGGCGAGCGACTATGCATTGTTTCTTTTTCTCGTCTGCTAGCCAGAAAGCGTCCCAAACTCTGCCAGGCGAAAATGCAGTCGGCCAGAGAAAAACAAACACGCATCCAAGTGCGCCGCGCGGTTATCGATGCACCACGAGAAAAGCGCATGCGCTCTGGCTGGATCGGCAGCCCGCGGGTTGCGAGAACAACAACAAAAAAAAGGGTGAAAAAGAAAGGAGAAAGAGGCTCAATATATCCTCGCGAATAAAAGTCTAGGTAGAAAAATAAATAAGAACTTAGTTACAATGGTGGCTTTAGTGTCTTGACATGGATGCTTTGGCTCAGGTGAAAAAAAAATGTTTATATTCTTTTCTGTGACATGATGGCACAAATGAACCACCAGAACGCTTTGCCTCATCGGACCTCAGTGCGTGCTTTGTCAACTTGTCTGATAGTATGCTGATTTGGCTTGTCTCGTTGTATGGCCCGATGTATGATTTTAGAAAAGTTGATGCACCTTTGGCGTCAATTGTTTGCAAAAGGATAGACAGTTGGGCGAGTTGGTACGGTAACATGATTTTGGCTTCTAGCGCGAAGTGAAACACGGACACAAAAATTAGTTGAGAGTTAGCGCTCGTCTTGTCTGCTTCTTTCTCTGTCCGTGTTTCACTTCGCGCTAGAAGCCAAAATCACGTCAATTGTTTACAACAGCATTAAACCCCAAAAGTTCCGGAATCGAAAATCTAAAGCACGACTTTGAAAATGTCAATAAACCTTTCGCATCAAAATGTTATAACTTTACAGCCACAACGTTTCAGAATTGAAATCCAAGCGCTCCGTAGATTTCGCGGCCTCCGCGAGATGCCGAGACGACTCCGCTCGCCTTCAAAACGCCCTTGAAATTTTGTGCCCGGTGGGGCTCCTTGCGTTACGATATGCGACTCCCTATGCATGGGCGTTGCCCCGAAATCCAGCCCGATTTAGCAATGTTCGCGCTAAAATGTCTTTTCGAGCGTGAATTACGGACATTCTTGACAAAATCGAGCATGATTTCTGGCGCCGGGAGTTGTTTTGGTCGGCGGCACATGACAGCACGAAAAAATTTCGGGGGGGGCTGAAGCCCCATAAGCCCCCCCCCCCCCTGGCTACGCCCCTGGTATTCAGGCTGTAAGATGTTTCAATTTGTTTCTTTTTTTTGGAATCACGCATGTGCACGCACTTTTTTTGGATTCACCGTCATTTGCCACTTCTGGCACCACCTTGTAATACGATCCAAATCGTCCTGCAAAGAAACGCCGTCACTTGCGTTCCTAATCTGCCGATGTAAAACACAACTGTAACATAGCAGCGGCAGCGTAGCTGCCGTCATGTAAGAAGGGAGACGTTGACGACCCAGTGGTTAGCCGAGAACAACGCACAGGTGTTTAATGCACGTATATATAAAGCGAAAGGGGAAAGGGAAAAGGAGGAGTGAACATAGAAAAAGAACTTGGCGCCTGCGCATTGACAGCGCGCACATGACGCGGCGGTTTGATACCATATTTTACAACATTTCTTCCCTCTTAAAAACGCTGCACTGGTTTGCGGGATCTTGTGGAGCGTCGAACAGGTTGCATGGGTACTTGGTCTGCCGCGGATGCCACGAGTGGTGGAACAGGTATCTGGTGGTCCAGGTCTCGAAACGCTTCTTGGGGTGAAGATTCTCCCGCGTCTTCGGGGCTCGCGGATGGCTCTTGGCAGAGTGGCGGTGCGCTCCGAGTACGGTCTCTGCTGATCGAGCCTGGGTCGGTTCCTGGTGGTTCATCTGGAGACGATTCAGTGCGGGTGCGCACTTGGTCGATGTGACGCCGCACGATTGCTTGAGGAGTCTCCACTGTGATCATCCGTCCTCCCGATGTCGCCGTTACCCGTCCTGGTATCCATTTACCATTTGACCCGTAGTTGCGGACATGTACACTACAGTCCGTTGGAGGCAGCCACTCGTCGCTTTCCTTTTTAGAATTAGACACAGTCGCCGCAGGGAAGCAGGTGTCCAGGCGCGATCGTATCTGGTAACCCAGCAGCATTTCCGATGGCGACTTTCCGGTTTTCTGGGGAGTCCTTCTGTAATTAAGCAAAAAACGTGTAAGGTTATGCTCCAGCTTTCCGCGTCGCATCTTCCGGAGACCATCCTTGATTGTCCGTACTGCCCTCTCCGCCGCTCCGTTTGATTGCGGGTGATAGGGTGCGGTTCTTAGGTGTGTAATGTTGTTCCTGTCAGCAAACGTTGCAAATTCCTGGCTGGTGAACTGAGTTCCATTGTCGGATACGAGGGTTCTTGGTACCCCGAAATGGCTAAATATATCCCGTAGGCAGTCAATGGTGGTTGTCGAAGTAGCCTGGTTCAGCGGCACTGCTTCTATCCACTTAGTGTGGGAATCTACTACCACGAGAACCATTTTACCTTCTATTGGTCCTGCAAAGTCGACGTGAACCCGCGACCATCTCTCCTGCGTTTGAGGCCAACTTAACGGCGGGGCCGCTGGTGGCATAGGCAAATTGGCAATGCAGTTCTCGCATTGAGCTGCCGTGCGCTCTACTTCGCGGTCTATTCCTGGCCACCAAAACAAGGACCGCGCAACTGTTTTCATTGCCGAGGACCCCTGATGCGTTTCATGCAATAATTGTAGCAAGCGCTTACGCGCTGCGACAGGTATGCCGACACGGTGTCCCCAATAGACGAGATCGTGTGCCAGAGATAGCTCTAACTTGCGATCAGCAAAGGGAGCCAAGGAAGGGTCAAGTAGTTCTGCGCCTTTCGGCCACCCGTGTAACACGTTTTGCTTTACGCGAGCTAAGGTTGAGTCATTGGCGGTCAGCTCCTTCAGCTCACGTGTTGCGACTATCCCTTCATCCAGACTTTTCAAACAAAATACGTACTCTTCAGGGTCAGGTTCCGTGACGAGATCGGAGCCCTGCAGAGGCAGTCTGCTCAGTGCATCCGCATTCAGTAGCAGCCTTCCCGGAGCATATTCGAGCTTGTAACGGTAGCCTCCCAGGTAGAGGGCCCAGCGTTGGATGCGAGCTGCAGCCATGGCAGGCGTCTGGCGGTCGGGCTTCAGCAGTCCTAGAAGTGGCTGGTGGTCGCTAACGAGGACGAACTCTCGACCTAAAAGGTAATCCCGGAACTTAGTCACCCCAAAAACAAGTGCCAGTGCTTCACGTTCTAATTGAGAATAATTTCTTTCGGCTTTTGTCAGGGTTCGGGAACGGAACCCGACTGGTCTGTTGGTGCTTCCAATTGTGTGAAAAAGAACAGCGCCTATACCACGAGCGGATGCGTCACATTCCAACTTCAGTTTCCTCGATGGATCAAAATGCACAAGTACCTCGGCGTCCTTAAGATGCTGCTTTGCCTTCCGAAATGCAGATTCCTGTGATAACTTCCACTGCCAGCGTGCGTTTTTTTCTAGCAACTGGTACAATGGGAACAGTGTATCGGACATATTCGGCAAAAACTTTGAATAGAACGAGATCATACCAAGGAACGAACGCAGCTCACTTAGGTTTTGGGGACTAGGGGCATTCATGATAGCATCTACATTTTTCTCAGTTGGGTGAAGGCCGGTACGATCAATACGATGCCCAAGATAAGCGACAGATGGCTGGCTAAATTTACACTTATCGTATCTGAGCTTCACACCGTGTTCTCTGAACCGTTCTAACACCATTTGCAATCGAGCTCCGCAGTCTTCAACCCTTTCCGCGACTAGAACGTCATCCAAGTAAGCCTGAACGCCAGGTAACCCAGATAGTATGGTATCAAGTTTTCTTTGGAAAATTGCGGGAGCCGAGGAAATGCCGAACGGAAGCCTATTGTAACAAAACAGGCCTTTGTGAGTGTTGATAACGCAAAGCTTCCGAGAGTCCTCGTCCAAAAGCACCTGGTTATAAGCATCCCGCAAGTCGAGCGTACTGAACAACTGGCCTCCTCCTAATGACGCAAAGATATCTTGAATTACCGGAAGTGGGTACTGCTCCGTGGCGCAAGCAGGATTTAGAGTAGCTTTAAAATCACCGCAAATTCTGACCGACCCATCTTTCTTCAGAACGGGTACAAAGGGCGTCGCCCAATTCGAATGCTTGACTGGCGATATTACACCCAGCGACACTAACCGGTCAAGTTCTTGCGATACCTTGTCACGTAGAGCATATGGAATAGGTCTCGCCTTACAGAATTTGGGAACAGCGTCGCCCTTCAGCAGGAGGCTGGCTGGTGGTCCCTTGATCTACCCCAAGGTTTCTGAGAAAACGTCCTGGTATGTGTCGCAGATGGCATGGATCCTGTGACAGTCCACTTGATCCGCCGTGGCCTCGCCTTCACCCGTCACTTGTAGTACCGGAACGCCCGCTTGTTCCAGGAGCATTAGCAGATCTCGGCCGCACAAGCTTGGTCCGGGGCAGTCTAGCACTACAAGGGCACAGTTAACGGAAATATCGCGGTATTTCACACAAAGTTGAAGCTCGCCCACCACCGGTAATCTTCCATTGTAGCAGGATAGCTTCACGTGTGAAGGTTTCAAGCTTGGCCAGCATTTGTGATGTTTATCAAAAAGCTGTCGCGATATTACGCACACCGGGGAACCAGTATCTACTTCCATGGATAAATCCACGCCTCCCCAACTAAACGTACGCCTAATTGGTGGCTGAAGAGCATTCTTTCGTGCTGACGCCAACGTCCAGATGTGCGCACTATCGTTGTTGTCCTCTTCTGAAACGGCGTCTTCCACTGCCAAGGCTTTCGCGTGATGGACTCTCCGATTGCTGGGAACACCGTTACCATTGCGGCTGCGACACATTTTTGCCAAGTGACCCCTCTGACCACAAGAGTAACATAGGGCTTTAGCCCATCGACAGCTGTTGCTGTCGTGTCTAAAACTGCCACACCTTCCGCACTCCAGTCGCCCTGCGCTTTCCGTGCTAGATCTCGATGGTAGCTTGCGATGCGCTTCCACTTTAAGCACAGGCGGTACGTCTACGGACATTGTCCTGGCGTCTTTTTCGGCAGTTTCAGCGGCTATTGCTATCGACTCCGCTTCCTCCAGCGTTAATTCCTTCTTTGACAGAAGTTGCTTTTGCACGGCCTTTGAACGCACGCCACAGACAATTCTGTCACGAAGTAGCCTGCTCAGCGAGTCGCCAAAATTACAATTGTCTGCTATGCGCCGAATTGCAACGAAAAAATCATGCATGGATTCATTCTCCTGCTGACAGCGGTTGAAAAACTGGAAACTTTCAGCGATTTCGTTGCGTTTTGGGTCATAGTGGTCATTTAACACCCTGACTACTTCGTCATAGCTTAGGGCATTGGGCTTTGCAGGTGCTATCCTTCCCATTAGGATTTGGATCGTCGACGTGCTAAGTGCAGCCACTAGAAGTGCCCTCTTCTTAGTAGAATCCGAAATCGCATTAGCTTCAAAATACGCTTCCACTTTGATGAGGTAAGGCTTCCACTTATCTGCGACGTCGTCGAAGTTCGGAAGCATGTGGGAGGCCATCGTGGTCAGCGGTACGGCTGTCTGCGGGTACTTAGCGTCGGGTTCTACCTTGACTGCGTGGGTGTCTTCCTGGCTCGTCGCCACTGTAACATGGCAGCGGCAGCGTAGCTGCCGTCATGTAAGAAGGGAGACGTTGACGACCCAGTGGTTAGCCGAGAACAACGCACAGGTGTTTAATGCACGTATATATAAAGCGAAAGGGGAAAGGGAAAAGGAGGAGTGAACATAGAAAAAGAACTTGGCGCCTGCGCATTGACAGCGCGCACATGACGCGGCGGTTTGATACCATATTTTACAACAACAACCGTCGGCAAATAAACGTATGCGCGATGAAATACCCACAGAAATATCATTAACAAAAATAAGTAATAAGAGCGGTCCAAGGACGGAGCATTGTGGCATGCCTGACGATGCACCAAGATAGTATGAACACCTCCCATTTAAGAGCACGCATTGACGCCTGTCGAACAAGTAATTGGTTATCCAAGTTATTACATTCTGGGCAAAATTTAGAATCTGCAGTTTGACGAGGAGAAGGGAGTGTGACACGGTGTCGAAGGCCTTTGAAAAATCTAAAAATACACAATCTGTTTGCTCACCCTCGTCAACGTTGGAAGCCAACTCATGAAAGAACTCTGCAAGTTGCGTGGTACAATAAAAGCCCTTGCGAAAACCGTGCTGCTCATTTATTAGAACATTATTATCTGTAGAGTAAGATGGGTCAATATGTGCTTAAATAGGATATGTTCGAAAAGTTTACATGATATCGATGTTAATGAAATGGGCAGGTAACTTGTTACATCCTTTTTTAAGCCACCCTTATGAACCGGAACAACATGGGAAATTTTCCAATCGTCGGGTAGAGTGCCTGTTGAAAGGGACTTAGTGTAAATTGCGTAAAGGTAAAGCGAAATGGGCGCGGCGCATCGCTTCAGTACACGAGGAGAGATACCATCAGGACCAACTGCTTTGGATTCGTCTTGGCTTTCAAAAAGAGAACGTATACCACGAACACTCAGTTCCACCGGCGGCATCAGCGGAAACGTGCTGGGGTGCGGTTGGGAAGGAGCGTCATGCTTGGGTAAACACACCGATTGGAAATACGTATTTAAACATGTGGCTTTATCTTCCTCATCGACTATAACCGTATCATTAAAATTCAGTTCGCTGACTCCAACATTATCAGATCCGCACTCCTTGATATAATGCCATAACGACTTGGGATTAGTTTTCATTTTATTATTGATCCCCTCAAAATATCTCTCTTTTGCTTTTTCCACACTTGCTTTATACTGCTCCGTTAATGCTTGTAATTCTTTCGCGTGCTCATTGCTTCGAGTTTTCTTTAATTTACCGAAAACTCGTCGGCTTCTCTTGATTTCTCTCCAAATACCATACGTCATCCATGGCTTCTTGCATTTCTTAATCTTGCCTGCTTGTATCGCAGGTATATACTTATCCACAAGGGCTAACACCTTATCCCTAAACTTAAACCATGAATCGTTTACACAATCAGTTTCAGCAAAGCACTCAAACACGAGCAAATAATCTTCTAGCTTTTGAGCTATGCTTGAGTAGTCACCCTTGCTGAATAGAAAAACCTTTCTTGCTGCACAATTTAAGGTTCTTCTGCTCTCTTTTTTAATGTCTGCAACAACTGCCATGTGGTCACTGATGCTTGGAATAACAGTGACATTATTCACCAAACTGGGGGAATTCGAGAACACGAGGTCTAGAACGTTATTATTTCTAGTTGGGCAAGTAGCAAATTGAATAAGACCAACATTGCCAATAATATTTTTCATTTCTATGTTTATACGGCACCCCGTGCTGCTTACACATATTCTATCACGCCATTCTAAGTCTGGTAAGTTAAAATCACCAGTAAGAATGAAAGGTCTGCTTGAAACTTCCGAGATAATTTCATTCAGCGATTGAAGTGTATTGTAATCAGAGTTCGGTAATCGGTAAAATGCACCTACGGCGAACGAAGAATTATCATCTAGGGTTGCTGTGCTTCAAACAGATTCGACATCACAAGGGATGTCTAAGGCCACAAATTTCAGAGAACTTCGCACAAGTAAAAATACACCGCCCCCATGGTTGGGCCTATCTCTACGATAGGCGACAAATTCGCTCGGAAAGACCTCACGATCGCCGATATCACGGTTCAGCCACGATTACGTGCCAATAACTATGTCAGCTCTCACAGTCTCAATTCCGCCTTATTCGTTACACTTTTACAGTTTATTAAAACGGCGACCAGGTTGTGCCGCGTTATTTTTTATGCGAAGCATGTTACGAGAGCTCAACCCAGCTCCTCAGGCGCGGCGGTGTCGCCTTCAATACCACGTGACACCGTGACGTCACGACAGAGGAGAAACGGGGCTCCAACTCGCGCCGTCGCGGCGGTATATAAGCAGCTGCGCTTGCCTCTGCTAGACACTCACGAGGTGAGATGCCTCCTGGAGACAGAGCTGCTCGTTGGAATGAGAAGCGAAGGTTGCGGCGTGCTACAGAGACTGATTTTCTAGGTGGCTTTGGCTCAACTCTTGCAAGATGGGCTGGGTGGGAATCGAACCAGGGTCTCCGGAGTGTGAGACGGAGACGCTACCACTGAGCCACGAGTACGATGCTTCAAAGCGGTACAAAAGCGCCTCTAGTGAATGCGGTGTTGCCTTAGAAACGAGCTGTTTCTAAGGCTCAGGCGTGCGTCGCTTGCTCAGGCGCACATTTCGTTGCCGCGCCGAACGCTGCGTTGCTCGACGCTTACCGCGTCCAATGCGGGGCGCGTAGTCACTGCGCCGTAGCCCATTGTCTTACACCCCTTGGCGGGTCGACGGGAACGCTGTCGCGTTCCACTCTTGAAGGCGAAGCAGAGTAACGCATGAGTTGCTTCTTCGTCTAGCCGAACCAAATATAGCCAAGCAACAGCAGTTCACCAGGCTAAACAGTGGTTCAATAACTAGAATAAAGGCTAGTATGCTTCGCATCCTGGGCTTAACCTTAGCTAAGCCACAGCCATTTTTTTCAGGCAAGCAGCATTTTTTTTGGTGGAGCATTCTTTTTGGTGGAGCAACTACCTTCTTTTCGTCATCCCATACGTAAGTTTTTTCACCAACGTAAGCGTATCAAAATTCAGTTTAACTTTTGTTTTCTCGCCTTTGTGCGCTTACCGTATTCCCATAATCACTTCCGCACTTCCCGAGTAGCTGGCGCATAATCCTGATCAACTCTGAACTCTGACCTCTTAAATTTTCTTGTGTTGGACAAAATTTCTTGTTTTTCTTTATACGAAGAGAGGTTTACGATAATCAGCCTCTTTTTTTGTTCTCGGTATACAACAATCCGATGTGCCCTTTGTAGTGATGTTACTTCAATTCCCAGCTTGTCGCCAACGATATTTTTAATCAATTCCTCTGGTTGGTCCCATGTTTCCGCCCTGTTGTCATCCACTCCATAAAACAAAAGGTTTTGTCTCCGACCTCTGTTCTCTAGGTCAATAGTCTTAACCTGCAAATCTATGAATACTTTCTGAAGTCTCAAGTTCATCCTTATGTTCTGAAACTGCTCTACCAAGGTCCTGAACTTGTTCCTCAGTTGCTTCAAGGCTGCCTTTTATGTCTGCTATCATTCCTTCATGTACGGCGATCCTGGATTCAATAGCGTCTAGCTTATTCAATATTGCAGTCTGCCCTTCTTGCAGGCTTTGCAATATTTCCATTTCGACAGGACCCGGATTAAGTTCGATATCGCCGGAAAGCAACAAAAGCAGGAACACGTACAAAAATCTGTTCACAAATACAAAAGACCTAATTCGAGGCGCACGCGCTCGCTTACGACAACAAGCATCAGCAAACACCATTGGCGGCGAGGAGTTACGGAGCCGCCATCTATCGGAAGCGCCTCGCTGGCGTAGTATGAGGGATCACGTGGCACGCTCCTCATAGGTTTTGCTGTCAGCGCTCACTGAAAACGCCACGCGCGAGCTCTCCCGGACATTTCTGTAAGTACTTTCGAAACGAGAGAAGTTTCTTACTGTCTAAATAACAATCTTGGGCAAACTGAAAGCACACAATCGTTTACAGACGCCATCTCTACCGAATACGCACAGTGAACGCCACTGCACGCGGTCGCCGCGACGGAGTCTCCCGAACCGGCTTCTTGCGTGAAAGGTAGGTAAACGCTGAGAGCAAACTATGTGAAATATGTTCTTATAGTGTTTGTATAACTAAATGGAGCTTAATAGAACGAAGCCTCAATACAGCGATCGCGCAGATTCGCAGCGACCGACTGCGCGTCTGCATGCTTGTCCGCGCACTGTTTCGCTTTCCCCGCGCGCGCGTTTTCGCACCGTGCCATGAGCTTTAGGCCGCAGAATATGACCATTTATATACAAGCAACCATTGTTGCGTAGGCGCTATCAGAGCTGTTCAAAAATAATTTCATTGTAGGGACTTCGACGCCTACGGGGACTGTGATATGCCGTCGCGACGATTCAATCCTTTTTTTTTGTTCTAAATTCTTGGATTTTTCAATATTATTTCTCGGGTTGCGTCGCACTGTGCGTTTATCGGTGTTCTCAGCATGCGATTTCCCGCTGCTTCTTTTTTGTAATCCAGTGCATTAATTCATAACACAACATGACATGCTTTTTTTTTAATGTGCTTCTTACCGCTGCTTTTCCACTCCACTGAACTTGCCAGTATCTATAGCATCGACAAGTTTATAGACCAAACCGTCATGACATTAGTCGGGCAGCGAACTCGGGCGAGCGTCTTAGTGCGCGTTTTCAGAACATCGCAGACCGGGCGCCGTAGCAGAAATCTTCCTCGCGTCTGTGCTTGCTGCATACTCGAGTTGTAGCCGATGACTGTTTGCCGGTTTTATGTTTCGCGAGCCAAGCTTCACGCAGCTTCTTGTCCTGCGGCTACGTGTGAATAAGGCTGACACGGCCTCCGTTACGTGCGTCCGGCCCTGCGGCACCGAGCAGTAGCCTACCATGTTGCCAGTGGCGTAGCTAGGTCGTCATGCACCCGGGGCCCATAGGTCTTCTGTCACCCCCCTCCCCGGGTGTAGCCGGCGGAAAGAGGGGTGTCTTCAGACGTATGACACCCCCCCCCCCCTCACTGGCCCCTTGCACCCGGGGCCCACGGCCCCCCGGCCCCCCCTGTTGCTACGCCACTGCATGTTGCGCACCTTCAAAGGAAGCCACTACCTATTGTAGTGCTTTCAAGCGTTGTAAAGGAGACACTCTAAGCGGGAAAATTTCGCGCGGAGACGACGATCGGACGCTCGGCGGACGCTCGGCGCGACGCGCTCAAGAAGGGAGCAGGGAAGAAGGAAGCGGAGCTATCGGTAGCATCGAACCTACCGAGACTGCCTGCCACGGGCTGGAAAGTGACTCTACGACTACGAGAAGGCCTCTCGGTGCTTCAGAAGGCACCGGAAGTGAGCCTAGGAAGAGCAGTGCGCGAAAGCGCGGGCGTCAGCCTACAAGAAGCCAAGGGAGACCGCTTCGTGATAAACACCAAACAAGGTACGATTATCTACCACACATTATCGATGGAGAATGCTAAAAAAATAAGCAAGATAGAGAAGATCAGAATCGGAGACAAAGATTACGGGGTCGTCACGTACGTGAACGCACCAGAAAGCTGTGGGCGTGGAGTCATTCACGGCATAGAGGAAATGTACTCCGACAAAGATGTCCTACTCAACCTCAACGAGGATGAAGACAACCCGACAATCCTAGAAGCAAGAAGAATGGGCAAAACCAGAACTTTCCTCCTAACTTTTGACGACGAGGAAGTTCCACACACGGTTTTCTTCATGGGCGCTATTCTACGGTGCTTCCTATACAAGAAGAGGTACGAAGTATGCTACAAGTGTGGCGGACTCGGCCACAGATCAGACGTGTGTGACAATGACGAACCGAGGTGTAGAGGCTGTGGGGCAACCAGACCGCAAGAAGGACATCAATGCGAGCCGCAGTGCCAGCTCTGCGGCAAAAACCACGTCACCGGGGATAAGAAGTGCAGGAATTTATTCCGCACCCCGTACATCGTGAAGAAGAGACGATGGGAGCAAAAACAAGCGGCCGATGAGGCGAACCAAGAGGAACTTCGTAAAAGCAGGCCAAGCGAGAGATCGAACAGCAAGACCAGGAGCCGCTCGGAGTCCTTCCCGAGGCTACAGACGCCGCAACAGCAGACACAGCAGAAGGAAACAAGTAACAAGGTGAGCTGGTCAGGCAAAGTCTCCCAGGATTCAGAAAAGGATAGAGAAAACCAGGAGCTAAAAGCGCTTATTAAGAGGCAGGAAGAACAAATCAGAATACTGATTGAGGATAGGAAAAAGGAGAGGGAAGAATTTTTAAAGATAATCGAGGAGATGAAAAGAGAGAAGGGTGGAAACAGTACGAGACAGGAAGAGAGTGTAGGGGACCAAGAACCTAAAACAGATCGGCCCCCGCTCAAAAAGAAGAGAACGGGAGAGACAGACTCAGACAGCAAGATGGACAAAGTTACTCAGGATATCACCCTGATGAACGGAGCTGTGATGCAATTCATGGAACAAACTCGAGCGGAATTCGAAAAGCGCGACATCGCCCTCAAAGCAGAATTTGAGAAACGCGACTTCGCTTTAAAAGCGGAATTCGATTGGTTTAAAACACAATTAATTAACATTCAAAATGCATTGGCAAAATAACACGATCTGGCAGTGGAATTGTAGGGGCTTCCTGAAAAAGAGAGCAGTCCTACAAACATTCCTAACTAACATCGATAAACCAGATGTCATTGCGTTGCAAGAGTGTGGGAAAAATGCAAAATTGGCCGGCTACACAGCCTACACTGGGCAAGGAGAGAATCGGCAGACAGCTATTTTAGTTAAAAGAAACTTAGCAGCAGTACTCCACGAGACTGACACAAATACGATTGATCACGTCCTTATTGAACTAGTACCGAGGAAAAGAAAAGATAGAAGCCTATACGTTCTCAACGTATACAGCTCTCCTAAGCAAAAAAAGAATTGTGGCTTCGATCAGCTCATCGACAGGTCCAAAAACATTGCAGGGAACAGCCCCATAGTCATAGTCGGAGACTTTAACGCGCAACACACGGCTTGGGGGTACAAAACCTCGCAACAAAAAGGCAGAGAATTATGGGATACTATCTCCAAGCATGACCTAACTCTACTAACAGATCCTCAAATCCCGACTAGAAAGGGAAATAGCGTTTCCAGGGACACCACACCGGACCTTACTCTCATAGGGGGACACATAACCGCACGATGGTGTAACACGGGAGAGGACTTGGGGAGCGACCACAGAATAATAGAGACGGTGGTAGAACACGGCATACCAACTCCCAAACCCACGCAGTTCGAAGCGGTAAATTGGAACCTCTTTAGGCAGAAATGTGCCGAAAAAGTGGAGCTCAAGGATTTAAGCAGTTGGAGCAAAGCCTTCTTGGAAGCGGTTGAAGAGGCCACCGAACAGGTGGAGGCGGACGAAACGCAAGAGGTAGTAGACCGGAAAATGGTCGGATTATGGCGGAAAAAGAGGCAGCTAGAGCAAAAATTGAAAGAGAATAGAAGCAATAGAAACATTAGGAGGGCATTAGCGCACCTGAACGGAGAGATTGAAGAATACGCACTCGAACTCACGAAACGAAATTGGAATAGCATATGCGAACAGATGGATCACAGAATTGGTAAATCAAATACATGGCAACTATTGAGGCACCTACTCGATCCCCAAAACAGCAAATCAGAGACGCGTAGCAACATGCAGAAACTAGTGTATAAGTACGAAGGTAGTAATAGGCAATTGTTCGCTGAAGTTAAGGATAGATATCTTAAATGTGGTCCGCAACAAACGCTGCCGGACTACAAAGGCGAAGAGAACCCCCTCTTGGACAGCCCCGTCACGGTAGGAGAAGTCAGGGCCGAGTTGAATCGACTTAGAACGAAAACAGCTGCAGGACCGGACAGAATCAGCAATCGGATGTTGAGGAACCTAGACGACAAGTCGATAGTAAACCTAACGAATTTTATGCAAGAGTGTTGGGAGAAAGGTAAAATCCCCAAAGAATGGAAGGAGGCTAAATTAGTCCTAATTCCAAAACCGGGGAAAAAGCTCAGTCTCGAAAACCTCAGACCAATATCCCTCACGTCATGCGTCGGGAAACTAATGGAACATGTGATACAATCTAGAATCAGCAGATACTTGGAAGACCAAGACATATACCCTGACACAATGATAGGCTTCAGAGCACACCTATCTGCGTGTGATGTCATGCTACAGCTTAAAGAGCAAATTATCGACCACAAAACGAAGGACACGAAAGCCATCGTTGGCTTAGACGTGGCCAAAGCATTTGACAACGTAGACCACAGGGCAATCTTAGAACAATTGAATAACCTAAACGTAGGGAGACGTACCTACGAGTATATAAAAGACTTTCTGACTGACAGAACAGTAACGGTCAGTCTAGGGGGTAACGAGGAGAAAGGGATAGTGCTCAGTAATAAGGGGACACCGCAGGGCTCTGTACTTTCACCCACTCTCTTCAACATAGTAATGATTGGACTCCCGCACAAACTTAAGGACGTACAGGGGCTAGAACATACGATCTATGCGGACGACATCACCCTATGGATAAATAGAGGCAGTGACGCCCACATAGAAGAAACGCTGCAAAAGGCCATCAATATAATTGAAGAGCACTTAGAAAAAGCCGGACTTAAATGTTCAGCTACGAAGTCGGAGGCTCTCTTCATCAGTCCACAGAACATGCGAAAGAAAATCCATAACCACGGGATAAAACTCACTGTTAATGGGGACGCGATTCCAAACGTAAAAGCTATACGTGTGCTAGGCATGCACATTCAGGACAATGAAAGAAATACAGAAACGATTAGAAAGCTTGAAATGAGCGTTAGCCAAACCTGCCGACTCCTCCGAAGAATCGCCAACAAGAATGCAGGCATGAGGGAGGCTAACCTATTAAGGATAATACAGTCCTTCGCGATCAGCAAGATTACATACGCAACACCGTACCTTAAACTAACAAGGGCCGAGAAAAACAAAATAGAAATCCTTATTAGGAAAGGAGTTAAAACAGCCCTAAACCTGCCACCATGCACATCTACGCAGAGGATACTAAACATGGGCATTTCAAACACCCTAGAAGAGTTGATCGAAGCCACACTAGTCTCCCAGCAACAGAGACTAATGCGAAGCAGAGGTGGTCTGAGAATTCTAGCGAAACTAGGATACAAAACTAAGAACAAAGTAAGAAACACGGGAGCCATCCCGTCACAAATCAGAGACAGGATACGCATACCACCACTCCCGAAGAATATGCATCCCACTCACCACCAGGACAGGAGGAAAGACAGGGTTAAAGCGTTACAAAAATCACTAGATAAACAGCAAGGGGTGTTCTACACGGATGCAGCAGAATATGAAAGCAGACGAGGTTTTGTCTCAGTGACGACACAGGTTAACGGTGAGAACTCAAAGAGCTGCAGTACCCCGCAAAACAGTGTGGAGGTTGCAGAGGAGGTGGCCATAGCCCTAGCTTTGACTCAAAAAGGGGTGAAAATCATAGTGTCAGATTCCAAAACAGCTATCAGGAATTATACCGCAGGGAGAATCTCCAAAGAGGCGCTCAACATATTGGAGAAAGGACCAATTCCAGAAGAATTAGTGAACCTTATATGGACTCCTGCCCACGAAGGCTTGCCCGGCAATGAGAAAGCGCATGCATTGGCCCGAGAGCTTATTTACCGGTCCACCAATGCAGCCTCTACAGCCAGGGAGCCCCTACAAAAAGAGGAAGGTATAAACACTTACAGCGAAATTCTCGATTATTATAGAATGGGAAGGAAAACACTGCCAGAGGCGCATAAGGAACTAAGTAAGCAGGAAGAGATAACGTGGAGGCAACTCCAAGCGGGGGTGATCTGCAACCCTTACATTCTGAAGAGATGGCACGATAGCATTGAGGCCATGAGTTGCAAACACTGCGGGGCAAAGGCGGACATGATCCACATACTATGGACATGTCCTAGATACAATAAGCCAGGTAGGGATAGACAATCCTGGGAGACTTTAATGACCAGCTCAAAGGAAGCTGACCAAAGAGAAGTCATCCGCATGGCCCTGGACACCGCTGAGCTCCAAGGAGCATCAGCCAGCTGAAAGGGGAGGAGTAAGCCGAGGAGACAGGAAGACTCTTGCCTCCTTGGGGCTCTTTTTGCGGGTGCAAATAAACGTTATTTCTCTCTCTCTCTCTCGCCACTAAATGAGGACCGCAGCGTACGAGGGAATTTAAACTCGTTTTCAGCTCGCTTCGGCGCGCCCGAAGCAGCCGACGCGGTCGCTATGTCCACGTGATCCCTCCTAGCACGTCACGCCGACGGTGGCGCCAGCTTTTCCAGTGGTGGAGCTCGAGGCCAATAGTGGGAGGAGCCGGCAACGCACACAATAGCCGTGAGACTCGAATAGGGTAATGCAAACCAACCTGCGTAAACAATAGGGGAATGGGCTGCATGTCTGCCAGCGTGCCGGCTCCAAATCCCACGAGGCAGAAGCGTTGCTCATCTATATAGTGTCCACTCTAGTCACGTGGGCGTCGATTTCCAGCGGCGATTGGTCGAGGGCAATCGCTCAAATTCCACCACGCCCCGAGCGCTGCACTGAAGATAATGGGCCTGATATTTGATAATGGCTCTGATATTTCCTCTTCAATTTGTTTGGCCGCTATTTCCACTTGGTCTTCTGAGTAAAATATCACATCTGGCATTCCCTCACGTGTCGTTCGTGCTTTAGTTTCCCTCTTAAAACTCAACTTGATACGTTTGTGGTCGCTACCTATACTTCTGGAGCCCTGCTCATCTATAATCATGGCTCCTAATTTATCGTACATCCTATGTGACATTAACGCATAATCTATTGTCGAGTGTCGACCCCCTATCTCCCATGTTATGATCCCGTCACAATTCTCAGTAGAGTTACAGACAACTAAGTTATGCCTCTCGCACATATCCAGCACCATATTATCTGTGGAGTCTGTGTACCCATCCATATCTTCAACATGCGCATTCGTGTCTCCTAATACAATTATCTCACATCCTTTTCCTAGCTCATTGATGTCTGCTGCTATACAGTCCAACATTTTTTTGTTTTCCTCTTTAGCATTTGATCCTGTCCAAAGGTATACAAAGGCTAGGAGTGTTTTCGCCCCTGCTACTTTTCTTTTTAGCCATAAATGCTCCTTGCATTCTTGTTTGACCCTTTGCCAATTTGTACTTTTATGAATGAGTGCTCCAATACCCCTGCCCTTTCTGCTACCCTGCACTCTGTTCATGTATTCGCATGCATAATCAGGGTTACAGGGCGTTGTTCCATGTCCCTAAGATGTGTCTCCACAAACCCATAAACGATTAAGTTCTCCTGCCTTAGTTGCTTTTCGATTTCCTCCCATTTTAGCCTATTTCTGCCACTTTGCATGTTAATGAACCCTATGGCATAGTATGATGAACTTTATTTAATGTCCTGAAGATCAACCCTTAGGTTGACGCAGGCGGCTCCCACGTCGGGACAGTAAGGTTTAACCTTACCGCCATGTCATGGGCCTTGTGGACGGCCTGTCATCATCATCATCATCATCATCATCATCATCAGCCTGGTTACGCCCACTGCAGGGCAAAGGCCTCTCCCATACTTCTCCAACAACCCCGGTCATGTACTAATTGTGGCCATGCCCTGCCTGCAAACTTCTTAATCTCATCCGCCCACCTAACTTTCTGCCGCCCCCTGCTACGCTTCCCTTCCCTTGGGATCCAATCCGTAACCCTTAATGACCATCGGTTATCTTCCCTCCTCATTACATGTCCTGCCCATGCCCATTTCTTTTTCTTGATTTCAACTAAGATGTCATTAACTCGCGTTTGTTCCCTCACCCAATCTGCTCTTTTCTTATCCCTTAACGTTACACCTATCATTCTTCTTTCCATAGCTCGTTGCGTCGTCCTCAATTTGAGTAGAACCCTTTTCGTAAGCCTCCAGGTTTCTGCCCCGTAGGTGAGTACTGGTAAGACACAGCTAGTATATATTTTTCTCTTAAGGGATAATGGCAACCTGCTGTTCATGATCTGTGAATGCCTGCCAAATGCACCCCAGCCCATTCTTATTCCTCTGATTATTTCCGTCTCATGATCCGGATCCGCCGTCACTACCTGCCCTAAGTAGATGTATTCCCTTACGACTTCCAGTGCCTCGCTGCCTATTGTAAATTGCTGTTCTCTTCCGAGACTGTTAAGCATTACTTTAGTTTTCTGCAGATTAATTTTTAGACCCACTCTTCTGCTTTGCCTCTCCAGGTCAGTGAGCATGCATTGCAATTGTTCCCCTGAGTTACTAAGCAAGGCAATATCATCAGCGAATCGCAAGTTACTAAGGTATTCTCCATTAACTTTTATCCCCAATTCTTCCCAATCCAGGTCTCTGAATACCTCCTGTAAACACGCTGTGAATAGCATTGGAGATATCGTATCTCCCTGCCTGACGCCTTTCTTTATTGGGATTTTGTTGCTTGCTTTATGGAGGACTACGGTGGCTGTGGAGCCGCTATAGATATCTTTCAGTATTTTTACATACGGCTCGTCTACACCCCGATTCCGTAATGCCTCCATGACTGCTGAGGTTTCGACAGAATCAAACGCTTTCTCGTAATCAATGAAAGCTATATATAAGGGTTGGTTATATTCCGCACATTTCTCTATGACCTGATTGATAGTGTGAATATGATCTATTGTTGAGTAGCCTTTACGGAATCCTGCCTGGTCCTTTGCTTGACAGAAGTCTAAGGTGCTCCTGATTCTATTTGCGATTACCTTAGTAAATAGTTTGTACGCAACGGACAGTAAGCTGATCGGTCTATAATTTTTCAAGCCTTTGGCATCCCCTTTCTTATGGATTAGGATTATGTTAGCATTCTTCCAAGATTCCGGTACGCTCGAAGTCATGAGGCATTGCGTATACAGGGTGGCTAGTTTCTCTAGAACAATCTGCCCACCATCTTTCAACAAATCTGCTGTTACCTGATCCTCCCCAGCTGCCTTCCCCCTTTGCATATCTCCCAAGGCTTTCTTTACTTCTTCCGGCGTTACCTTTGGGATTTCGAATTCGTCTAGACTATTTTCTCTTCCATTATCCTCGTGGGTGCCACTGGTACTGTATAAATCTCTATAGAACTCCTCAGCCACTTGAACTATCTCATCCATATTAGTAATGATATTGCCGGCTTTGTCTCTTAACGCATACATCTGATTCTTGCCAATTCCTATTTTCTTCTTCACTGTTTTTAGGCTTCCTCCGTTCCTGAGAGCATGTTCAATTCTATCCATATTATACTTCCTTATGTCAGCTGTCTTATGCTTGTTGATTAACTTCGAAAGTTCTGCCAGTTCTATTCTAGCTGTAGGGTTAGATGCTTTCAAACATTGGCGTTTCTTGATCAGATCTTTCGTCTCCTGCGATAGTTTGCTGGTATCCTGCCTAACGGAGTTACCACCGACTTCCATTGCACACTCCTTAATGATGCCCACAAGATTGTCGTTCATTGCTTCAATACTAAGGTCCTCTTTCTGAGTTAAAGCCGAATACCTGTTCTGTAGCTTGATCTGGAATTCCTCTATTTTCCCTCGTACCGCTAACTCATTAATCGGCTTCTTATGTACCAGTTTCTTCCGTTCCCTCCTCAGGTCTAAGCTAATTCGAGTTATTACCATCCTGTGGTCACTGCAGCGCACCTTGCCGAGCACGTCCACATCTTGTATGATGCCAGGGTTAGCGCAGAGTATGAAGTCTATTTCATTTCTAGTCTCGCCGTTCGGGCTCCTCCACGTCCACTTTCGGCTATCCCGCTTGCGGAAGAAGGTATTCATTATCCTCATATTATTCTGTTCCGCAAACTCTACCAATAACTCTCCCCTGCTATTCCTAGTGCCTATGCCGTATTCCCCCACTGCCTTGTCTCCAGCCTGCTTCTTGCCTACCTTGGCATTAAAGTCGCCCATTAGTACACTGTATTTAGTTTTCACTCTACCCATCGCCGATTCCACGTCTTCATAGAAGCTTTCGACTTCCTGGTCATCATGACTGGATGTAGGGGCGTAGGCCTGTACAATCTTCATTTTGTACCTCTTATTAAGTTTCAGAACAAGACCTGCCACCCTCTCGTTAATGCTATAGAATTCCTGTATGTTACCAGCTATATTCTTATTAATCAGGAATCCGACACCTAGTTCTCTTCTCTCCGCTAAGCCCCGGTAGCACAGGACGTGCCCGCTTTTTAGCACTGTATATGCTTCTTTTGGCCTCCTAACTTCACTGAGCCCTATTATATCCCACTTACTGCCCTCTAATTCCTCCAATAGCACTGCTAGACTCGCCTCACTAGATAACGTTCTAGCGTTAAACGTTGCCAGGTTCATATTCCAATGGCGGCCTGTCCGGAGCCAGTGATTCTTAGCACCCTCTGCAGCGTCGCAGGTCTGACCGCCGCCGTGGTCAGTTGCTTCGCAGCTGCTGGGGACTGAGGGCCGGGGTTTGATTGTTGTGTTCATATAGGAGGTTGTGGCCAAGTACTGCACCAGGGTGGCCAATCCTGCTCTGGTGAGGGAGTGCGTTACCGGTTGTGGTCACCGGGATCAGGCCACACTCCAGGCCTGTTTGTGCAATTTTATCAACACGCGGATTTTTTTTTTTAATCCGGTGGAAAATTGCCGGCACCGGGATTCGAGCCACAGTCCTCTTGCACGCGAGGCGGGTGTTTTACCTCTACGCCACCGCTGCGCGGACGGCCTGTACTTGATCGAAAAGACCTCCACTGTGTAGGACTCGCTGCCACCAGTCTCTCTCCTTGTCACAGTCTGTGAAAGTCACAGGACACTGCCAAAGCATGTGATCCAGAGTAATGATGCCATTACACTTCTCGCAATTGATTTGTATCTCTCTTTCAGGATATATCTTGTTAATAAAGTTTGGACTTGGATAAGTTCTTGTTTGCAACAATCTCAGAGTCACCGCTTGAGCTCTACTGAGCTTAGCGTGTGGCACTGGGAATTCCCTTCTGTTCATGTAATAATGCCTCGTGATTTCATTATATGTTAGTAATTGGTCCCTGTTCTCCTCCTGTATATTATTAAGGTCCTGGTCGCGTAGTGCACGGATAGTAAGTCCTCGTGCAGCTGCGTTAGCCATCTCGTTTAAATTCTTCCGAGATGGATCGACAGACCCCATGTGCGCAGGAAACCAGCGGACTTTGATCTCTTGGCTGTCCAACTCACCGATCAGCTGGGCAGCCCTTTTGGTTACAAAGCCATTGGTAAAGTGTCTAATAGCTATCTTAGAGTCACTGTAAATCTTCGTCCACTTACTATTCCTTAAAGCCAATGCTATCGCTACTTGTTCCGCGACTGTCGTGTCTTTAGTCATGATTGTAATAGCACCCCGAGTGAGACCATCTGCATCTACTACTACTGCCGTAAAGGCTTTCTTTCCTCTGACCCACGCAGCATCTACAAATGCCGCATGTTCTCTGTCGTGTTCTATCTCTTGCAGGAGAGCTTTGGCCCTTGCCTTTCGTTTTTCCAGGTTGTGCACCGGGTGCATGTTTCTGGGGAAAGGAGTCGTCTTGATTACATCTCTTATGCTATCTTTTAGTTCTACTGTTCCTTCACCTGAAATTTTGGATTCGGTTGGGCACCATCCTACCTCTTCTAGTATTGCTCTACCTGGCCTTGTTCCAGAGAGCCTCTCTCTGTGGGCAATTTGCTGAGCTTCAATTATCTCGGCAATTGTGTTGTGGAGCCCGAGTTTAATTAATTTGTTATCCGGAGTGTTAATCGGTAACCCCACTGTTGTTTTGACTAGCCTTTTAATTAATCTGTTCAACTTGTTTAGCTCTGTCTGTGTCCAACTGAGCATCCCAGCTACATATGAGAAGTGACACAAGGCGAAAGCGTGGACCAGTCTCATGGCGCTCTCCTCTCCCAGCCCTCTGTGTCTGTTAGTGATTCTCCTTAGCAGTCTTATTACCTCCAGAGTCTTGCTTGTGATGTGTCGTATTGTACTTCCATTTGCCCCGTTTGCCTCCAGGAATAACCTTAAGACTCTAATGGATTCTACTTGCTTAATAGATTCGCCTGCCTTCGTGGTCAGTACTAACCTGGGTTCTTCTTCGGGAACGTACCCCCTCGGTTTTCTACCCCTTCTTCTGTTCTTGAGTACAAGGAGTTCAGACTTATTGGCAGAGCATTTGAGTCCCATGCCTTCTAAAATAGACTCTACCTCATAAATGCTCTTCTGAAGTCTGCTTTCCGCATGTCCCATACTTCCTTCAGCGGTCCATATAGTCACATCGTCTACATAAATGGTAAAGTGAATGCCCTCTATCCCTCTTAATCCCTTTGCCACTTTTGACATGGACAGGTTGAAAAGCATAGGTGACAAGACCGACCCATGTGGCGTCCCTCTGTCACCGAGATCCATCTTTGATTTAATATCCCCGAATCTAAGGTGAGCTGAACGATTGCCAGGAAAGGTTTTGACCACTTCATAGACTTTTCTCCCCAATCCCAGTTCGGAAATCACTTCAAGTATTGCTCTATGCTTAATTCTGTCAAAAGCTTTTTCGACATCCAACCCCAAGAGAGCTCGAGTGTTTTTCGGTTTAGCTAATAGCAGTTGGTGTTTGATTAACAACATGGCATCTTGTGTGGACAAGCCTGATCTGAAACTAGTCAGATTGTACGGTAGGATGTCATTGTCCTCCACATATTTCATTAACCTGTTCAATATGACATGCTCCATTGTCTTCCCTAGACATGATGTTAACGAAATTGGCCTCAGATTATCCAAGTTGAGTTGCTTGCCCGGCTTTGGTATTAAGATAGTACTGGCCGTCCTCCATTCTTCTGGATATACCCCATCTTTCCATAGGTCATTAATGTATGTGGTCAGATATTTTATTGAATCGTCGTCCAAATTCTTAAGCAATCTGTTAGAGATGCCATCCGGGCCAGTTGCTGACCTACTATTAAGATCATACAGTGCCATGCGTACCTCACTTTCGGTGAATTCCTGATCCATATATTTACATTCTACCCCTAAGTAATCGGGATAACTCACATCCTGATCTTCTTTCCTGAGAGGCAAGTATTTAGTAGCCAATCGCTCCATTACGCTCTCTGCGCTTGCACTCCGACTCTCCTGGTGTACCAGTTTCGCCAGTGCCGTACGTCAGGGGCGTAGCCAGGGGGGGGGCTTATGGGGCTTCAGCCCTCCCCGAAATTTTTTCGTGCTGTCCATGCACCGCCGACCAAAGCGACCCCCGGCGCCGGAAATCACTCCGGATTTTGTCTAGCATGTCTAGAATGTATACTTAAATATCTTGTTTCGAGGTTTTGTGTATACATGCAGTGAACTTTGTTTCCAGTGACACTTTTTTGTCCTTTATCAAGCCGTATTTTCGCATTTGTATATCCCATTGTATCTTTGCATTTCTAATGTACGAGAGCGAGTCAAATGAAAGAGCGCCTGCCCTAACCGCGCAATAATGGTTCGGTTCATTATCTGCGAGGCATGCGCGTAGGAGAACGGCATGCCTCATTTACAAAAGTGACACGCAGGTGTGAAGATAAATATTCTTTAATGCTCTCATACACTGGTTTGAATATGGTTGCGTCACATAATGGACACTTCAAAAGTTGAACAGCTCGGCGTCACGAAGTTTTTGACAGCTAAAGGTGTTTCCAAAACAGAAATTAATCGCCGTATGGCTGCCTTTTACGTCGAACACGGCATTTAATTTACCACTGTGAAGTGTTGGAGTAAACGGTTTAAAGGACGTTGTAAAGACATTCCAAGACCGGGCCAAAACCATCGTGCAATCACCCCCCACACAATTTCAAAGGTTCATGAGCTGATGGAACAAGAACAGAGGATAAGCATCGATGAACTGTCAGACCGTCTGAACATCAGTCACGGTTCGCTTCACGCCATAATTCATGAGCTTCTCGGTTATCGGCTCTTTGGTGTGCAATGGATCCCCAAGATTTTGATCCATCACGAGAAGACGGAAAAGTTTCACGCTGCCTTGACTCATCTGATCGGGTATCACAATGAGCATGACGACTTCTTGTTTGCAACTGTGATCGGGGACGGACCTTGGTGCCACTACTACGAGCCTGAAACACGACGGCAAAGCTTACAGTGGAAACATTCGAATTTACCACGCCCAAAGAACGCAAAGGCCATCGTTCCCGCTGGAAAGGTGTTGTTGACTTTTCTTTCGGCCGTCAGGGTCCATTACTGATAGAATTTGCTAAATCTTGAGAGGCTATCAATTGTTTCCGATATTGTGAAACGCCAGAACGGCAGGGTGTCGCAATTAAGAACGAACAACGTGGAAAATTGACGAATGGGGTCATCTTGTTCCACGACAATGCCTGTCCCCACGTTGCTTATGTGGTTAATACAAAACTGGCAAAGTTCAAGTGGGAAACGCTGCAACAACTGCCATACAGCTCAGACCTGTCACCTTGCGACTTCTACATTTTGGGGCAACCGAAAAAACAGCTCAAGGGAACCAGATACAGACTTTTTGAAGCAGCAATCCAAGGAGTTTTATAAGACGGGAATCACGCGACTCGTTAGTCAATGGGACAAATGTCTAAATTCTCATGAAGACTACTTTTAAATAAAGTACCCCGTTGTTGGCTCACATTCATTTGACTTGCGCTCGTATATCATGCAGAATTCCTGCTTTTTATACGTGCTCTCTGTTGCGACTATGATTTCGGTGCAATTACTCACGATACACGACCGGTGACAGCTGTTTTTGCGTAATACATTAAAACAAATTACAGCGTCATTGAGATTTTTCACTGGCCATTGCATATATACAAGAATGTAAACAAGGTTTTTCAATGACAAAGATTCATTAACATATTTGTCCTCAACTTGTTCAGTTCATTGCCTTTTAATTTTTCATATCAGTGGCATGCACTGCTTTCCTGGTTTCGAACTGATATAGTTCTAAAGTTCGTGTGATATTTTCTTTACTTAATAAATAGAAAAAAAAACATGGAAGCATTGACGTCAGTTATGTTGGGCACAATTTTTGGCACATACGAGTATAATATTTTATGAAAAAATACATATTTTACTTGTACTTACAGTGCGTAGCTTTCAAGAATTCGTTTGCAGCATCTTTGGCAATGACAATGCAGTTATTATTCATGGATTTGATCCCTTGACAACTTGTTTAAGAGGAAGCTTTAGCTCGGGCCCAATCCGACGCGGCCTATTCAAATACTTGTAAAACGCAGAAACGCTTTTCTTAGATAATCCTGCTAATCGCTTTTATTGAAATTTGTTGCATTTGAGAGAAAAAGTTAAATCCTAGTTCTGTTCGAAACAAAACTTCGATTCAGGGCCTGAATTTTGTTTAAAATATTTTGAAAATTTTGAAAGTTTGAAAAAATAGAAGCACGACGTTTACAAACGAATAGCTATGCATGAAGAACAGACATTGTGGTTCTGTAAACGGCATCTACTATAACAGTAAAAGCGGACAAGTTTGCTATGTCAATTTGTATCTTACGTGAATTGGTTACGTTGTGTACAAGGGTTCTGCAAAAGCCGTAATTCCACAATACTGAATTTTTTTGAGATTCATGTGTAACATATCCATTTTGTCCGCTGTAGATGTGCTATTAGATGCAATTCACAGAATTGTGATATCATTTTTCATTGTTGAGTCACGGAGTTTTAAACTTGATAGTTTCGTTTTCTGAAAATTTTCGATTTGGCCAATTTTTAATAAATAATTGACCACCTAAATGAAAAATTCGAAACCAGTAGTCACTAGAATTAAACTTGCTCTTTTAAATGCAACAAACCTCCTCCAATTTGGTGAAGTGGTTGCAGGTAAAAACGAATTCCCCTTCTACATGTACTTAAATAGGAGCACCCGAGCTAAAGCTTTCTCTTAAGGAGGTGGTTGAGCTGCAGCTACATATATATATATATATATATATATATATATATATATATATATATATATATATATATATATATATATATATATATATATATATATATAAAGGCCTCTCCCATCTATATGGGAGAGGCCTTTGCCCTGCAGTGGGCGTGGCCAGGCTGATGATGATATATATATATATATATATATATATATATATATATATATATATATATATATATATATATATATATATATATATATATATATAGGGCCAGTGGCGTAGCCCCCCCCGAACAAAATTTCTGGCTACGCCACTGCCGTACGTCTATTCGATTTAGTGCCTTTTTCGTTGAGAAGATGCCTGAGCGGACTCCAATTGCCTCCACGTTTTATCCTTCCGTCTACACATTTACACACCTCATCCTATTTTTGTTTCTGCAAATATCGTGCGTGTTCCTCTATATTCTTATTGAGCTGAACAATTCGTTTTCTTAGTCTCCTGTTTAGGCGTTGTGAATTCCATCTTTGTAAAATCGATTGCTTGGCTTCGATCAAATGCGCAAATCTACTATCAATTTGTTCAACCTCTTCCTATGTCTCTATAGCCTTAGTTGCTGCATTCAAGTCGTTTATAAGCTGAGCCACCCACTCTTGTAGTGTGATGCGCCCCTTTCTATCTGTGTCTGCTCTGTCTTTTCTGATTTTTCTAAAGTGATCTGCAGTCTATGTAAGTGAAATGCTTTACCTCCCCCCCTGTCGTTTCCACCATTATGTGTAGTATGTACCAGAGTTGATCCAGTCTGCCCTGGGTAAGTTATAAGTGAAGGATAAGTCCGGAGTAGTGTCCCTACACGTGGAACTGCCACACCTGGTAGGAAAGGCTGGGTCCGTGATAAGAGAAAGGCCTAAATCCGTGGCGAGATGCCAGATTCCTTCCCCTTTTTTACTACTCCAGCGGTAACCCCAAGATTGGTGTGGGGCGTTGAAATCCCCTCCTATTATGAGTGGCGCAGTTTTGGCTACCCTCATGACCTTATTAAAAATTGCTCTGAAGCTCTGTCTCATCTCTCTGGGACTGCTATATATGTTGAGGCAGAACAAGCTTTGCGCTTTACCTCTGTGCCTTTTTAAGACCATTTCTATCAATATGTAGTCAATTTTACTCGACCCTAATTTTAGATCGTGCTCTATGTAGGGAATTTTCTTGTCAATTAGGGTGGCAATTCCTCTGCCTGGTTCTTTGCCTTTGCAGACCGAGTTGA
Source organism: Dermacentor albipictus (assembly GCF_038994185.2). Taxonomy (NCBI): domain Eukaryota; kingdom Metazoa; phylum Arthropoda; class Arachnida; order Ixodida; family Ixodidae; genus Dermacentor; species Dermacentor albipictus. Next base: position 122,393,841 of record NC_091827.1, on the reverse strand, counting down.
AGCCGGACAGTCCGATCTCCTCCGCTAGTTTCCTGCAACATTATTAATTTCGTCCTATTTTCAACCATTTTGATTATCTGTGCTAGTGACGCTCTTCTTTGCTGAAATCATCTGCAGTTCCACTGCCACACACTAAGTCTATTTCTGTTATCCATTATTATTGTCGCTGCCCCCTGACTTGCTACCCCCTGTCACTGTTCGCTTGACTGTATCACCTACCGCTCCTGGGGGTATTCTAGCGTTTTCTGCTTCCAAGGGCATATATTCTTCATCCCCTCCTTGGGCCTGTAGCTTTTTCAACCTTTTCTCGGCTATTAACTTCCACTTCCATGTTTTATCCACCTTAAGGTTAATGCTGTCTACCGTGTCCTTTAGGTCCCTAATCGCATTCCTAATCTCTTCCAGAACCGAGCACATCGATTCTGCCTCCGGAACTACAGCTCTCTTTTTGGGCGCCGGTGTCTCTTCTTCCTGGCTGTTACTTCTACACACCGGCTTAGCTATTGCCACACTGCCGCTTTCCGTCCTCAACCCTTTTTTCATTTCCTGAATCTGCTGCTTAAGTTCTTCATTAGCTTTCTTTAGTGACATAACCTCTCTGATCAGCTGTTCTACTCTGGCATCATTGCTTTGTTCCTGCGAGGCTAGCACATCTGTGACTTTCACAGTACCTTTGACTTTCTCGGCCCAGGTCGCTCCTCGCTCCTTTTTCTTGTTTGTCTTCAGCTCCTGCTCCTCGAAGCGCACCTGCGCCTCCCGAGACCTGGAACGGTTTCTTCCCCTCGATGTTGAGCGCTGTCTTGATCTTGATGTGCTTCTCGAGCGTGAGCGCCTTCCTGCGCCTGGAGGGGTTTCCTTTGTCGGTTGGGCCGATTCCATCTCGGTCTCCACTTTCGAGCGTTGTCTTCTTCTTATTCTTACTACATATGGTATTTGGTACCGCTGCTTGCAAGCCCTGTCACCTGTGGGGTGATCTTCACCGCAGAACTTGCATTTGGGAGAGCAGATATGAGCCTCCCCTGGGTCTTGCATACCACATCCCCTGCACTGCACAACATCAGGTGTTGGACAAACGTCTGATCTGTGTCCGATTCTTCCACATGCGTAACATACGTCAAATTGCTTCCTGTACAGATAGCACCTCACGAGGGTTGACCCATATTTGATGAAGTTGGGCACCCTGAATCCGTCGAAAAGCACAATAACCGATCCCGTAGCTTTGATACGTTGTGCAGCCAATGCCGTTGGGTTGTATTCATGCACAATCTTTTTCGTGATCACACTCTGACTGTCATTGAGGTTCACTCTTCTAATAACTCCCTTGCACGTAGAGTGGGGGGCTGTTTCAAAAGCACTCACTTCATATTCTGCCTCCATGATCGTAATGGACTTGATTCTCACATACCTTACAGCATGAGAGGAGTCCGGTGTACTAACCACCACAATATTCTGTGTGAAGTTGGGGCAGACGATGTCTTCCTTCGCTTGGTCTGCTTCGCTGGTCTGCCCGGCTGCCTCGACGACCGCTTCTCCAATAGCTGTGCTGACCTTGTTCAGGTTGAGGCCTCCCCGAGGCCTAACGATGATTTTCCTGTGCTCCTCCGGCAGTTGCGGCATTCTTGACGCCTTCACAATCCGGCGCTTGAGCTTGTCGGCCCCGGCAGCACCTTTGTTGGCGATCTCCTTTCCTTGTGATTCTTGGATCAAATTGGCGGCTCCACCAGCTCCCCAGTCCTTTTCGCAGATCGCGATCTTCGGTTGGTGACCACCTGCCAACCCATTCTTTCCTCGCCGTCTTCCGTCTCCGAGGAGAGTTCGTCGTCCATGCGTATATCGGCCATGCCGGCTTGGCGGGCTCGCTAGACCTACGTGGCGTTAGGCCCAGCGTGGCGCCCACTTGCGATGCACAGAAAAGAGGCTATAGTAGTCCAAAAAATGCTCGCCCACCTTGTCCAAAGGTTTCCACCGATTCGGGTTAACCTCACGAATCCGATAATGAGCTTCAATGCGTGGTCCTGCCAAAAGTGCCTGCAGAATCATTCAAAAAGACGGAGCCAATGCGGGACGCGTCCGCTTTCTTCCTAATGAACCCTATGTCTGACTTAATTTGGCTCTGGTGCTTATTCCTGTCGCCTCTCCTACAGTACCGATGTTTGCTTGTTTGTGGCTCCTGCCTCGAATTATCCGCGCCTACACTGGTTCTTTCAGGTCTCTGCGTCCCTCTAAAAAAGCTGTTGCCTGGCAACCCATCCTGCCCCTATCCTTTTGCCAGCGCCACCACTACAGTGAATGCCATCCTGCACAAAAGGCCAGAAGCCGGCTCCGCATATGTCCCTGTTGACCTCCATCACGCTGTACCCGAGTCGTTCGCTCAGACTCCTAATGACCCGATTGGCCTCAACCACCCTCCTTTCTACCTGGTAAGTCTGGCCCTGGACCTCTGGGATACTGCATATGGTTGCCTGCACCCTCCCGGAGGCCTCTCTAAGCTTACTCAGCCCAGTCTCAATGTGTCTCTCAAGGTCCTGTCTTCTCCCCTTAAGCACGTCACTGAGCTCAGCATGCATAATGACCACGCTGTCGCTCTCCGTGCTGTCCCCTGTGCAAGCGGCCGCCAGCGCCACCTGGGCCTCTCTTTCCGATGCATCGCGGAAAAGCTTCAGAGCCGGCGGCGGGGTATGCACACTTCCCTATTCTAGACACTGTAACTACAGTGTACTGTAACTTAAGCTTCACAAAAAGTGACGTCAGAACCACTCCTCAGTCACGTGTCCTCAGTTTTCCTTCGTCCATGTGCAGGTGTCTTAGAGGGTTGCCAGATGTTCTCAACAAAAAATAGCCAAATGATCTCAAAGTGTAGCCCAAGAATAGCCAGACCCAAATTGTTTGTGAGCCAAAAGTGGTCAGACACATAGCCAATACGTTTGATGATGTTCTGCAGGTGTTTTATAGATGGTGCCTAAATCTCACCACGTAATTACAGCTTTAAAATTACTTCCGGCTCATACCAGCACAACACTGTCCTCATGATCTGAATAAAGAATTCTAGCGATTGCTGCCACTCAGACATGGATTTGGACACCACTTATAGTTACAATGAGCCGAAGGATTTCTTTTTCGATTTACTCATGACGTTGCTTACCAGATGATTATGATGAAGCAACATTTACTGGGCCCGAAATAAATCGGTGGTGCACGCAGGCACCAGACGGGGTGGTTCCCTAGTTACGGGACGCGCATATTTCTATGGGCCCCGCGCGCGCGCGCATGGGGTCTAGGACATTTCAGGAGCTAGGCGCGTTTTTTTTTTTTTTTTTTACACGACGACTAGGGACATAGACTCCCCTAGGGCGAAAAGTTACCTAGATATATAGTTCTCGTTGGTGCCGCGGGGGCAGCGCTGCAGTCGACCGGCTGCACAGGCGAGCGAATGTAAATGCGCAGCCGGCGCCCCACGAGCTCGCTAGGAAGGCGCATCGCATTAGTGCGCCAGGCGAGGGTAGATTTATGGGCGCGAGTCGACTCTCGCGGAGCATGTAAACGCAGGATCGTCGCATTAGGAATGATGGGAAGGAATTGGCCACCAACATGGCGGCGGTCCCGGCTGCCCGCTTCGAATTGAATTTGGCGTTGCTTTTGTAAAATGCACTTCGTTCGCAGCAAATGATTGTCTAAACGGCTTTCGCTTAGTCTGAGGCCGCTTCGACGACAGAGTATTATGGCTAACCTTGTAGTGTTTTCGAGATCGCTGCTCGTTTCGAACGGGTCGAAGCCTAACGAAACATTCGAGATGTCAGCGCTACCTATCTCTAGAGTCGGGAAATAGCCACAACGACGGCGTATCGCCTCTGAGATCTGAAGATCTCGCTGGTCAACTAAAACTGTAAAAACCGTGCGCTGCTTAGCGTACGCTACACTATAGCGTATAGTGTACGCTATAAGTTGCGTACGCTAAACCAAAACTGTCTATTTCTCGACACTCAGCCACCAACGTGCACTCCGCCTATTACCGGACACCAGTTAGACCGGAAGTCGGCTGCACTTCCCTTATGCGACACCTTGTGGCGCTGCGTTCTCGCGAGAGTTAAAGCGCTACATGTAAACGGCGTCGCATCGCCTTTCCCAAATGCGCTGGGAAATGCGATGCGCCACTGTCGCATTCATGTAAACGGGGCTTATAGCCGCGTTTACATGAATGCGACAGTCGCATCGCATCGCATTTCTAGCGCATCACATTCATGTAAACAGCAGTAATGCGCTAAAAAGGCGCATCGCATTAATGCGCCAGGCGAGGGTAGAAGCCGCGTTTACATGAATGCGACATTGTCGCATCGCATTTCTATCGCATCACATTCATGTAAACAGCAGTAATGCGCTAGGAAGCCGCATCGCATTAATGCGCCAGGCGAGGGTAGATTTACGGGCGCGAGTCGACTCTTGCGGGGCATGTAAACGCAGGATCGTCGCATTAGGAATGATGGGAAGGAATTACCCACCAACATGGCGGCGGTCCCGGCTGCCCGCTTCGAATTGAATTTGGCGTTGCTTTTGTAAAATGCACTTCGTTCGCAGCAAATGAATGTGTAAACGGCTTTCGCTTAGTCTCAGGCAGCTTCGACGACAGGGTATTATGGATAACCTAGTGGTGTTTTCGAGATCGCTTCTCGTTTCGAACGAGGCGAAGCCTAATGAAAGAAACATTCGAGATGTCAGCGCTACCTATCGCTATAGTCGGAAAATAGCCGCAACGACGACTAATGGCCTCCGAGATCAGAAGAACTCGCTGGCCAGCTAAAGCTGCAAAAAACGTGCGCTTCTTCGCGTCCGCCACACTATAGCGTATAGCGTACGCTATAAGTTGCGTACGCTAAACTCAAACTGTCTATTTCTCGGCACTCAACCACCAACGTGCACTCGGCCCACAACCGGAAACCAGTTGCACCGGAAGTCGGTTGCACTTCACTTATACGACACCATGTGGCGCTACGTTTTTGCGAGAGTTAAGGCGCTACATGTAAACAGCGTCGCATCACCTTTCCCAAATGCGCTTGGAAATGCGATGCGCCACTGTCGCATTCATGTAAACGGGGCTAGATATACGGACGCGAGTCGACTCTCGCGGAGCACGTAAACGCAGGATTGTCGCATTAGGAATGATGGGAAGGAATTAGCCACCAACATGGCGGCGGTCCCGGCTGCCCGCTTCGAATTCAATTTGGCGTTGCTTTTGTAAAATGCACTTTGTTCGCAGCAAATGACTGTGTAAACGGCTTTCGCTTAGTCTCAGGCCGCTTCGACGACAGGGTATTATGGATAACCTTGTGGTGTTTTCGAGATCGCTTCTCGTTTCGAACGAGTCGAAGCCTAACGAAAGAAACATTCGAGATGTCAGCGCTACCTATCACTAGAGTCGGAAAATAGCCGCGACGGCATATGGCCTCCGAGATCCAAAGATCTCGCTGGCCAGCTAAAGCTGCAAAAAACGCGCGCTGCTTCGCGTCCGCTACACTATAGCGTATAGCGTACACTATAGGTTGCGTACGCTAAACTAAAACTGTCTGTTTCTCGGCACTCAACCACCAACGTGCACTCGGCCCACTACCAGAAACCAGTTACACCGGAAGTCGGGTGCACTTCCCTTATACGACACCATGTGGCGCTTCGTTCTCGCGAGAGTTAAGGCGCTACATGTAAACGGCGTTTTTTAATTGAAAAAAAGAAATTTTAAAAATCCACGCGCGGCAGAAAAAGAAGACCGAGAACCAAAACTGACTGAATAGTTTCTAAATATCCCAATAAATGATGCTAACCATCTGAGAATGCTTGGAAAGCAGCAAAATACAAATTTGCAACCATCCATAGCAGGCCATCGATGAGCATAGGCGCAGACAGGAAAGTGTTAAAAGAACCAAGGTGCCTCCCGATGCCAGACAACCTTGCCAGCAGCGCTCATTTGGTCTGCTGGCCTCGCTGGCCAGAGCGATCATACATATACTTGAAGCGGTCTGCGCTGGACGCATGAAAGAAGACGAAGGAAGGTGCTAGGGGAGAAGTGAGAAGGAAGAAGTTGGAATAAAATGGCGGACGACACCCGTCTCACTTAGATGATGTCATTTCTGTTGCCGTTCTAGTTAGGAACGCTACATTTTGGCGCAGCCGACAGTTTTCGAAGACCAGCGATGCGGGTGACGTTTTTCGTCGACCAGGCGTCATCAGAGTCTGTTGTGTTCACCCGATACCAAGTGCACGGTGAGCCAGCGACGGACCTTCCTCTTGAAGTTAGTTCTACCGCGCTGATCAACGTGGTACTGCAACAAGCTGCAATCAGCCGCCAAGCCCTCGTGCAAACAGGATCGGTGACAGTGAATCTACAACTGCAGACACTGAGCGAACTCGTTCTGGAACCCATACGACGTGGCACCCTCAAAGAGGAAACGCCTGCCGGGAAGGTGAGCCTAGACTTGAGTGTTATGGAACTGCAAAGGAACATTATACAACAGATCGAAATAATGAGAACTTTCGTCCAAGCGCTTAGTCGAGAGCAGTCAGCACGAAGTATTGTTGAACCAGATGTTTTTGAAGGAAAATCGCAAAATGCACACTACTGGCTGTGTTTTTTCGAGTATGCCTGTGACAAGAATCTGTGGCACTCCGACGACACAAAGATTTTGCATATGCGCCGCTATTTGGGCGGTATAGCCAGAAAATGGTATGACGTGCAACTCATGGATTATGGAACAACATGTTGGGAACTGTGGAAAAGCAACTTTTTAGGGGCTTTCGAAGGCAACGCAGTAGAAAGATGGGATGCGGCACTGCGGTTCAGTTATACAGGTGGCTCTCTGCTTGAGTACTGTCTTGAGAAGCGTCGCCTGTTGTATACTGCAGAACCGAAGCTGTCGTCTTCTGCTGTTGTAGCTTTGATAACGCAAGGGTTGTGTATCGAGATCCATTGTCATGTCCAGCTCAAAGGTCCAAGAACGTTTGATGACCTTCTGAACTTTCTACAGACCTCAGTGCCAAGAATTACATCGAGAAGACAGCCAGATGGTAGAACAGAGCAACTTGATTCCAATCTAGAGTCGTTGCCGTCAACTGAATGTGAACACAGCTTCATAAACAAATCTCTGGGAAGCGTAAATCATGACTGTGAGGATGGTGAAGAACCAATTACCGCAGTTCACGGCAACCTACTTCGACATAATCTGTCTACCGTGCATCACAAGCCCCAGAAAAAGAGCTTCAGTGAGACAGTATATTTGGTGTCGTCAAGCTTATTGTACGCCCCCATTAAGGTAGATGGCATTGAAGTGAAGGCTCTCGTTGACAGTGGAGCTTCGGTATCTATTATCAACAAGACTCGAGTGGATGCCAGTCGTCTGCACGCTGGTAGAACATTGCGTGTCCAAGCCTACGATGGGTCAGTGACCATGCATAGCGAATGGGTAACCCTGGCTATTGAATTTCAAGGAAATGCTATTACCAGTGACGTATTGGCCATTCCCAATGTCACCTACGATTTTCTTTTGTCCCGTCCAGACATGAAAAAACTTAAGATGAACCTCTATTGGGATGACAAGGTAATGGCCGAAGACACGATAAGAACAGAAGACCCTGGTGAAGAACCTAGTGTATCAAGGCTAATTTTTCACCACGAAGACATCAAGACTAAGTACCCAGAGCTTATATGCATAGGAAGCTACCCTCCAGCAATGAAATCCCATGTCGTTCCTTTCGAGCTCGCAGATAAAACAGTGGTTCGTAGAACCCCCTATAATATGTCCAGAGATAAAAAGGTGTGGCTGAAAAAGGAGTTGCAAGAAATGTTAGACGCAGGTATCATCCGGCCTTCTGTATCCCCATTTGCTTCTCCTATCACTATTGCACCTAAAGAAGACGGGACATTCCGCCTCTGCACAGACTACCGGGCTCTCAATCGTCAAACTGAATTGATACCTTATCCAATGCCGAGAATCGACGACATCATTGACGAAACCGGTGGTTGCCATTGGTTTTCACGAATAGATCTCTGCAAGGGCTTTTGGCAGATTCCACTAAGTGAAGAAACGAAGAAGTACACCGCGTTCATAACCCCATTTGACTTGTTTGAGTACAACCGCCTACCATTTGGTTGGAAAAACTCCCCTGCGTGGTTTCAGAAGATTATGACGGACATTCTGAAACCTTACCTGGGCACATTTTGCTATGTGTACATCGACGACATCATCATCTACTCAAAGACAAAGGACGAACACCGTAGTCATCTTTCAAAAGTTCTTCATGCCCTCAGTCTTGCCCAACTCAAAGTCAACTTCAAGAAAAGTGCGTTCTTTCAAGATACCGTAGTATTTCTTGGCAGGGTGTTTGATGGACAGACTAAAAGCACCAAGCAAGAATCGGTAGAGAGAATCTCCAAGCTGGTAAAGCCTTATGATGTGCACTCCCTGCGCGTTTTTCTTGGCCTTGCAGGACACTTCAGGGCGTTTATCAAAGACTATGCACTGAGAACAAGGTGCCTCACACGTTTAACTCAGAAAGACGTGCCTTTTCATTGGGACGAGAAGTGCGAAGCTGTCTATCGTGAGCTTGTAAAACTAATATCGTCGGACCCCATCTTGCGAATACCGGATTTTTCCTTGCCTTTCGTGCTGAACACGGACGCATCACATTATGCTACCGGTGCAGTTCTATACCAGAAGCCATCCAAACAAGCTGATCAAACCAAACACTACGTCGTGGGGTACTACAGCTATACCCTGAAACCCGCCGAAATCAATTACTGTACCACAGAAAAGGAAGCTCTGGCCGTCTTAAAAGCTGTGCAGTACTTTCGTACTTACCTGGAAGGTGCCAAATTCATACTTTTCACGGACCATCAAGCATTGACTCAACTTCTGAGCATGGCCCAGCCAAGAGGCCGCATTGCTAGATGGGTGAACTATCTGCAACAATTTGATTTCGTAATTTCGCACCGTCCTGGCCCACTCCTCACTGACGCTGACGCACTATCAAGATTACTTGTACAGGAATCAAGCAATAATCCAGATACAATCAATCATATTAAGCTATGGGAAGGTACAGAAGAGCTCCAGTTTATCAATGGAAGGTATCACGTACCACCAACTATGATTCCAAGGATTCTTCATCTATACCACGACACCCCTGAATCGGGTGGACATGATGGCTTCTGGCGCACTTATAAGAAATTGCTCATGAGATTCACATGGCCGGGCATGAAAAACGACATCAGCCATTACATCCGCACATGCCACCTCTGCCAGGTGAACAAAGTTAAATTCAAGCAATCGACAGACGTTATGACAAACCCTGAATATTCAAGCATCCCGTTCGAAGTAATTCATTTGGACTTCGCGGAGCTCAAAAAGAAGGGGGAAGGAGTCAAGCGAACGCAAGCTTTCTTGCTCTCCATAGATGAGTGCACACGGACGATTGCGGCTAAAGCTGGTAAAGAAGACGCAAACAGCGTAATAGACCTCCTCAAAGCTGAGTGTTTTAAACACACAAAGACGCTCGTCTGCGACAACGGGCCGGCTTTTCGGAGTGCCAAATTATCAAAGTGGGCCCAGGAGCACGGCATCATGATAAAGTATTCTTCTCCATACCACCCGGCAGCAAACGGCCTAGCGGAACGTGCCATACGAGACATCAAACAGTATCTGAAGATGTATCCAGACTTTGCCGGTGGCTGGAAGTGCTGTCTCGAGGCCGCTGTGAAGCATCACAACAGATCATACACCACGAGTTTAGGCTGCAGCCCTCATTTTGTAACTTCAGGTACAGCGCCCATACTTCCTGCAGATCGTGAGCTAGGTCTCCTAGAGAACCTCGAACTTGCGGAAGTAAGGAAAACTGTCAAAGAACAGGAGATCTACAAGCGCCGCATGAAGCGAAACTTTGATAAAAGGCACAGTAGCCAGATACCGGACATACAGCCTGGAGACTATGTCCTTGTAAGGAAAGGAGCTGTGCCCTCAAATTCAAAATATTGCGGACCATTTCAAGTTATTAAGATTGCATGCCAGCATGGAATATTGAAGAATGTCTGGTACGCCGGAGCCTCGGGCCAAACGGAGTGCGCCGCTATTGGAAACGTATTCAAGTATTACCCCAGGAGGTGTAATCAAAAGAAATCCGGAAGAGTGAAGCGGTCTGCGCTGGACGCATGAAAGAAGACGAAGGAAGGTGCTAGGGGAGAAGTGAGAAGGAAGAAGTTGGAATAAAATGGCGGACGACACCCGTCTCACTTAGATGATGTCATTTCTGTTGCCGTTCTAGTTAGGAACGCTACAATACTCTTATGCACATGTTGCCTCACGGGATAAGTGTGAAGAAGCGCAACTCGTAGGTCAATTGACAAAGCAGGAATATGGGCTCAGGGGGCATAATATGGTCGCACATTCTCGCACCTGAATGCAGTGGTGCGCAGGATGAAATGGCATGAGACTCGATCACTGTGGTAACTGCCGATATCCTGTGGATGAACAAAACAAAACCCAGGCTAACTATCTACTGCCACTTTGTTGTAAAAGTAGCCCGAACACAAAACTTCGTGATTGCACTTAATGTTCTGCAGCAGCTTGGCCCAACAAGTCACAAATGTAGCCCTTTGGCACAATGTACGCAGCTGTACTACCCCTGACATAATGACTGTTCAACTAAAATATCAACACTTGCCATGTCAGAAAGCATTTGCACATATCTGCTTTGCATTATTTGTCCGCTTGCACCAAATGACCGAGGCATGGTGGTTAGAACGTTTGGCTTCAAACTGTATGTTGGTCTGATTCGAGGTTGGGTATCTCCTACACATAATGTCAAGCCTTGATCCAAGCAAAGCATGCAAAACAAATGAAAAGACAAACTCACCATTGAAGAACACTGGCCCATTTATTAGCTCATATTTTGCAGTAACAAAACAAGTGTCAAGACTGCCAAGGAGAGCAACATGATGCCAGAGTAAAATGCAAAAAAGCAAAGGACATTTTAGTCTGCAAGTGAATCAGAAAAATCACCATATTTCTACGAGTCTTGTTCAGATATCTAGAGAACGAATTTCCGTGAACAAAAGTGAAGCTAACTTCACCGCAATACTGGACAAAGCGTCACGCCTTTGCATTTATGCAAACTGCTTTATTGTAATGATCTGGCATTGAAGCAAACAAGAAAGACAACATGGCTGCTATCTGTAAACTGGTGCCCCACCAAAGCACTTGTCATCAACCAATTAAGAGGTGCAGTCAATGCATAGTCACTACACTTTAATAACCTGTGATCACAGAAAACACCACATAATAAGGAGAGTGACAATGGATTTACTGGTGTAATTTATTTTTCTACTAAATGAAGCAAATTGAAGCCCACCATAACCATCAGCAAAAAAAAAAAATGCACATAGACATTTAAGTCCCAATGGTAAAACATTGCATGAAAGTGGAGCAACAATGATATCATGACAGCATGTGAATGGTAGTAAAAACTTACCACAAAAGGCTGTGCATCTAGAAGTTCTAACCGTCATTACACAAGAGACATGAGACACCTGCTTTGCCAAAGCAACACATATGGAAGGCAGGTCAAAGGAAATGTAGTCCGCTTGTTTTTCAGGTCACCAAAAATCACCAGGTGGGCATTTCTTCTTTTCACTTGGTCCACCACTGAGTCACGCGCACACATCAACCACCAAAGAAGCTCAGCATGCTAGAAACTTGTGCAATATTTTTCCACTGGGCAGTGATAATGACACCTCAAGATGCCTGGCCTTGCGAATCAAGGATGCTTTGCAGACCGACTCCTTTGCAGCTGATGTAGCCAGCAGGGCTTGGGAAAAGTGCTGCCTCCAGACCTGCCAAAAAAGCAGTGCATTGTTACAGACGCACTGTCACTCAGGCTTTTCAAATTAGCTCTCACTTCTAGCACAATTCTGCCCGAAATTCGACCTATCCATACCATCCAGAGCAAAGTAAACAGCTGCACATTTGTATTTTTCTCTGAACGGCGAAACACAAAAACTAAACCTCATAATTACTTTGTTTAGCACAAAACAAAGTAATTATGGATTCGCACCAACTAGCCCACCAACGCATTGTGCTAAACCTCATAAGCATTTCACTGAATACAGATTCCACACCAACACATTCAGGTACTCTTTCTTTCCCCATACAATAACAGATTGGTATGCATTTCCCAAACAATACAGTCAAACCTCGATATAACAAAATTCGTAATGTAACAAACTATTTTCATTTCTCGATCTCAGTTGCACTAAAAATTTATCGTTTTTTCTTTTGATATAACAAAGCAATTTTTTGACACATATAAACAAGTTTTTTGCCATTTCATGCATGCACTTGGAGTCGGTATGCCTAGTAAATCTAGCAAACAACTATGAAAATGTTAGCCATGGGAAAAGTGATCTCAAGCATCCTTCCACATGAAAAGTTAGCACTGGCAGAACTGTTATCAAAGCAGGAAACACTGCTACATCACTTATCGCATAGGTAAACAACTGGCGAAGGCTGCGGGGCGCGCGGCAGCTTGCAGAGCTCGGAGAAACACGAGAGTTGATGGTTCCTTCTGTGCTAGAGGGATGGGGAGGGAGTAAACGCGAATAACGTGATCAAGCCTGCGCTAGGGAAGGCGCGAACATGCACCTATCTGCCCTCTCCTCCTAGAGTGTGTGTCTCCTCTTCCGCACGTGCGGCCATATGTGGGCCCCGCGCCCTATCTTGAAGGAATCAAATCCACGTCACAAAGTTTCCTTGTGGCGTTCTCACCTGTACTCTTAGTACAAAGAAACGACAACACAGTAGTGCAAACAATCACAAGGGCATTTAATGCATCTTTCATACACTAATGCCTACCAGCTGAATTGCTATCCACGAACATGCCGATGAATGCACGACGAATCGAAGAAGTCCGACTCACCGCGACCAGATAGCGAGCGAATATGTTCGCCCCATGCTGGACGCCAACGCCTGGTTGTTTGCGTGTACAGTCATGCAAATGGTGGTGCATTTGAACGATTGTGTTCATCCATTTCAGTGTACGCCTTGCGAGATGGTCTCGGAAGAGCATGGATCGGCGCATGCACGGAATGTCTGTGCTGCTTGCCGACCTGCAGCCAAAAAAGAAAGAGCGTACTCCTTGTCGCGCTCGACCAACTGCGCCGTTAGGTACCGTAAAAGCGCGCATATACTACGAGTTTTTTTTCCTATTATTAGCGTCCCAAATTTTTGCCTCATACCACATGCGGATCTGAACAAAAATTTAAGTCAGAAATTTGGGCTAGAAGTTTTGGTTTCATTATCGCTGAGTAGCTATGGCTTGACTTCGTTATTACTGCGTGGCTACAGCTTGGCTTCCTTATTGCTGCATTGCTACGGCTTGGTTTCGTTCTTGCTGCGTGACTACAGCATCGTTTCTTTATTGTTGAGTGTGCACCTTGGCAGCACATGTGCGAACCACGCTTCGCGAAGTGCATCTTTTTTATTCCACATTGAAGGACCAAGATGCCCGGACCACGAAAAAAGTGCTCAGCTGCTTTCAAGAGAAAGGTTATTTTAGCCGCACAGGACATCGGCAACAGTGCAGCCGGGAGTCAGTTTGGCGTCAATGAGGGAAGCACTCACGGGTGCATCACAGAAGGAAGCCCTTTTCACGTGCAGCAGAATGCAAAGAAGCTTTCGCTGCCCAAAAAGTGGGACATTCCAGAAAATCAGTCATCCTGACGGAGTTCGTACGCCTACATCGAGCTGAGCATCTAGCTGTGAGTGTGGAGCTTATGCAGGCAAAAGCTAAGGAGCTTGCAAGAGAAAAAGGGCTACTGAGCTCCGCCTTCAAAGCAAGCAAGCACTGGATTTATCGCTACATGTGCCGTGCTGGATTTTCCTTGCGCCGCCGAACTTCGATTTCGTAAAAGCTGCCAGAATCGTTCGAAGAGCTGCTTGTGGCTTTCCAGCGCCACGTTATTTCGCTGCGCAAGTCCAAGAACTTCCAGCTAGGGCAAACAAACGTCGGTTTATCTGGACATGCCATCGCCCCTCATCGTGCATGAAAAGGGCTCTAAACAAGTTTATGTCTGGTCCCCTCGCAATGAGAAAATGCGAGTTACCGTCATGTTGTCGTGCATGGCAGACAGATGCAAGCTCCCGCCCTATGTCATCTTTAAGTGCAAGACAGTGGCTAAAGCTGAAGAGCTGCAAAAAGTAAGATACCATGAGAAAGGCTGGACTGTTGTCGTTCCCATCCATCCTTATGCTGGATGCATTTCTTTGCCATGTGGCCGACTCAATGAAGAGGCTGTTGCCCGAATCCGGCACTGAACTCATCGTTATCTTGGGTGGGATGACATCTCAGCTGCAGCCTAAGATGTTTGCGTGAACAAGTTGCTCAAGGACGCAGTCAAGTGGTGTTACACAGATCGGATGTGCTCAGGTGAGCCTGCAGTGACACCAACCGGGTGGCTGAAGTGGGCTTTGCCAGCCACGCAATGCAAGTGGATTGTGGACGCATGGGCCAGCATACCAGAGGACCTTGTGCGTCGCGCATTCAAGAATTGCGGCATCTCAAACGCGCTCGATGGCACAGAAGATGAGTACCTCTGGGAAGATATGTCTGACAAGAACTATCCAAAGAGAGCACAGCTGAGGAAGACAGTGATTGAAGTGCGGAGTGCAATTTAAATGAACGTTTTCCTTGAGTTTTCCTTACTGGTATTATACTCAGATACAGTCGAGTCTCGCTACAACGAAACTGACGGTGCAAGAGAAAAAATTAGTAGAAACGAAAATTTCATTGTTGTGGAATTCACAAAAATATGACTAACCTGAACTGGTAAACCACAAACTTTTATTTCCAAAAGTCAACCAGTGTCGACTGCTTCCCTTTTCTTCTCAGGAGCATCATGACACAATTTTCACAGTCGGCGAGTAGCTGCATCGTGACGTCGTCATCATGCACAGCCACGAAGTTTCTGACGACATCGAACGCATCCAGTACACAAGATGTGGCTGGTGGATGCAGGTCTGGTACTTCGTCGTCATCCGACTGGCCCCCGTTGTCGCGGACACTTAATGTCCTCATCGCTCAATTCCTCATGGGCGATCACATTAATGTCAGCGTCGATGAAGTCGTCCAGCTCGACACCGGATGGCACACTTCCGGCACCTTGAAGGACCGCCCAGGACGCAATTACGTCTGCCGGCAGACGCACTGCTCCATTGCAGTCAGCAGGATCCTCAGCGGAGTCGGTGTATGGGTCTCCGGGCTTGAAGCCCGCATGCGTGAAGCAGTTCACGATAACTGGCCATCCAGTTGCAGCCCACGCAGCAATCATCATCTGCAGCACCATGTAGAGGTCTAACTTCGTGTTGCGACCGGTCTCCACATTCAATACAAGATGCTGCATCATTCGCTGGCGGTAGGCGCACTTCAGACTTCTAATGACACCTTGGTCAAGTGGCTGTATTATCGATGTGCAGTTCGGCGGAAAGTACTTCAGTTCCACATTTGTGAGCCCCGCATCCAGAATATGATGGGCGGAGCAATTGTACAGCAACAAGCACACCTGCCGGCCCTGCCTGCTCATGTCGCAGTCAAATGATGCGACCCATTTGGAGAAAATGGCTCGCGTCATCCAAGAGCGGCTGTTGGCGACATATTTTATGGGAAGGCTCCTATTACCTTTAAAGCAACGGGGCCTTGCACTCTTCCCAATAACTAGCGTTGGGCGCTTGTCGGATCCGTCCGCGTTAATGCACAGCAGCACAGTCACGCGCTTCTTACTGTGTTTCCCACCGTAGCAACGCTGACCTTTCATTTCGATGGTTTTTGACGGCAGCATCTCATAAAACAGGCCTGTTTCGTCAGCGTTGTAAATGTCCCGCATGGCACAGTCTTTCAACAATGCCGAAACGTTTGTGGAGATCCAGGCGGATGCGTTGCCTATGTCTGCCAATGCCGACTCACCAGAAAGCATCTTGCCGACAATGTCATGGCGGGCCTTGAATCTGCTAAGCCAGCGTGTGCCCGCCTTAAAATCATCAATTCCCAGCAGGCAACCGTAATTCAGGGCCTTCTGCTGCATGGTGTTTCCACTGATGGGTATGTTTTTCGCCCTCGTCTCGAAAACCACGTGTACATAGCCTTGTCGAGGTCTTCGTGCACCGACGGCGTCAGCTTCTTCCACTTGGTTGATGTGCCCAATGCAAGAGCTTGCGCTATTGCTTCTTTGGACTTCAAAATGGTGGACAGCAAACTGGAGAAATCCCAAACTTTTCCGCAACGTCGCCTTTCTTCTGCACACTTGCGACTTCGGCCAGGATCCGAGCTTTATCCTTCAAGGATAAAAACTTTCGACATGGCGCCACCATGCTAAAAAGCCCGCTAAAACAGAACGACTTCTCTGAGCAAATCGAACACCGCTACACATGCACAACATGAACTACCAATTGCACTAGCCCTAACTACGCACCGACAGCACCGAGATGCAGCATGGACTGACAAGACAACTGAGCTTCCGCTTTGGAGTGTCTGGGGCTAAAAAGTTTCAAGCCAATCCCTAAGGTAGGCCAGTCTCATCGCCGTCGCCATCGAGCAATGGCGGCCCCCATGCTCGGTCATCAGCGGCAGTTCCTTGTGGTGCCAACACGTGATCATAACTTTGCAGACGCATTTTTATGTGCAAAATGACCGAAATTGCGTTTCCTGCACGGCAAATTAGTACCCGTGTCACACGGGCACATTTGGAAAGCCTTTCAGTCGACGGCCTTCGAAACGCCAGAACTCTATCGACTCAAAGGAGTTGTCGCGCTGCTACACGGCACTTTTGAAAGGCCGTTGAGTGGTTCCGGCGTTTCTAGCCAAATCGTGTGGCGTTGCGTATCTTTATTTTCGTTTTCATGTCACAAAAAGTTAAACAACATTAAAACCACTTAAAAGCACTATAATTTCTTTTATGTTTGTTTATACATTAAAACAATTGTTTATACATTGCCTTACATGTATGTTTAGTTTTTAAGTTGTTGAGTAGCGAAACTGCGGCAACGTTTGCGTCGCCGCACGTCGCTGTTGTCGAGAGTGTGTGTAGTTCGCGCATATCAAGTGGCAAAAATACTTTATTGAATAATTGATAACACTCATATATAGTATTTTTAGAGCATTTTGGTTTGATTTGTTCTTTCTAACCGTGAGTTGGAGCACACTGTGAACGAGAGGGCATGTTCGCGCTGTTTCCGTTTCCGTTGCTCAAAGGCCATCGAGATTTCGATAGAGTTGTAAGGTGCTCCGTTGACTCGATAGACTATTGACTCGGCGGCCGTCGAAACCGCCCGTGTAGCAGCTCGAACTTGACCTTTGAGTCAACTGACTATCGGTTGGAAGGCCTTCCAAACGCCCGTGTGACACGGGTATAAATTTCGAGCCTGGAATTACTTCGTCAGATTTCGTTGAAGCGGAACGGCATAAGAAAACGTGTTCGTTGTGGTGAAGATATTTATGCATTGACTCCTATGGGCAGCTGACGGGGAACTGAGAATTATTCATTGTACCATTGTACCGAAAATTTCATTGAAGCGGCGTTCATTTTAGTGGAGTTCGACTGTCAAATTTTTTTTTCCATTTCGTGTCCCGAAAATTTAACCTCGTACTATGTGCGGGTTCGTATTATACGTGGGCTTTTATGGTAAAAATGGCGAAAGTGAGGTGCTAGCAGCGCCACACTTGCGCCATCTTTCATAATGTGCTGCAACCAGACCAACCGCCACTGGCACTAAGTTACATGGAGAAGCAACACTACAGGAGATTGCGAGACATGCGGGGGTAAAGAACACATAAGGGGATGCCCGAGTCACACATACCCACAGCCTCAAGACAGCAACCCGACACATTAGCAGGCAGCGCCACAAATGCACCGAGTGCGCACTGCTTTTCAATGAACGCCTTTCACACCAATGCTTTAGCGAGATGTGCCATGAATACACTGGGTATGTGCCGCTCTTCAATGAACCTCTCGCCAACTTGGGTCGCTGACTATGTCACTGAGTGTGTGGCAAGCCAGGGGCCAATTCTCAGCGCTCAAAGGCACCAGCACACAACGCTTCTCGTCTCGGAAGTCATCTGTGGACTTCTCAGCAGTGCCACTGGATGGCACAGCATGTCCAGAAAGAAGCTCGAGAGATGAGCCGGTTGCTGCATGGCACGTTTCTGAGTGTTCGCACACACCGGCATGTGATGCATTTCAACAACCATGCACAGGCTTTGTGGCAGCAGTGCTACGTGGCACCAAGTGTTCTTAGGGAAGCGTGAGAGTCCCGCTGCAGTACATGCCTTATGGATAACTCGTTTCGACAGTAGCAATACATGGTTTGGCTATATTGATTCAATGCTAATGCATAACCATTGAGTAATTGTAAAATGGGTTCTGCTGCAAACTTTTTAAGGGAGGACACAGGTCGTAAAAACCGAAAATCACGAAAAAAATCAATTTTTGGGAACTATTTGCTTCGGCATCTGTTGCGATGTTCCGGCGAAGAAGAAGACTAAAGAGACAAGAACAGGAGGGGGAGGAAAAGAAAGAAGTGGTCAAGATGGATCCCTGTAAATAAATATGTGTATTTTAACAAGTACTTTAAATCTGTAATGCCTAATCTACACCGTATCAAAACGATTTGCCCAAAAGCACACCCAAAGTGTCTGGAAAAAATATTTTGTCAGCGTGGATGGCGAGAAACAACACCAAAATTGCGCAGGAACATCGGAGTTCACGGAGCTATTTCTCGTCTTTCCCGCTGCTGAGCGCCACCATCTGGGTATCGCTCGAAAGCTCAAAGTTTCGCCTTTCATTTCCCTGCATCCTCGCCGATGATGGCCGCATAGAAAAAGTGCAAACTTAAAACAATAAGGGGCCGGTCTGAGGAAGCTCGCGATGCATGCGGCCCTCCTATTGACTCAGCGCACCAGCACACTGAGACGAGTCTTCTGATTGGCTGTTGCTATGGCAACTAGGCCTAGGAGACAAGCTCATCTGCTAGGCCTGGCAATGGGTCGCTTTGACAACTGCAGATACAGTAAAACCTCGTTAAACCGTACCCGCTTAAACAGTAGTTTCAGTTTAAAAGTAGTAAAGTCAATTCCCCGACTCAGCGGCCATTGAACATAATGTATTTTGTATCCGCATAAACCGTACCAGCTTATTGCGTACGCATCGGTTAAAACCAAGCGTTTCCACTTTTCGTCGTGCAAACACGGCGGTGCGTCGTCTCCATCGGGCGGCCCGGCAGAACAACAAGCCTCAGAGATCGGTACAACGGCCTCCAAGCGCCCTGTTGCGTTTGCACGTGAAGCCGCATCAACATCAACATCATTTCGACGCCGCATGGGCGCCGTGCCAGAGCGTTGTGGCGTCGTGCAAGCGAGGACTCATGCCGAAGCTAGGATAAAAAAGACGCCGGGTGCTCAGCATAGAAGAAAAATTTGACATTGTCCGTGCTACCGAACGTGACACGGAAAAGTCGGCGCTGGCCCGTGACATCGATCTGCGCTTGACTACAGTGTGTGGCATTTGGAATGCGAAGTTGCTCGGCAGCGCTGCTGCGACCGCGAAGAGATGTCGGCTACGAGGTTCGACTTTTCACCGTCATTGCCGCTGTTGTTGCCGAAGTGTCAACTAGCGACAGTGATGAGGACGACACGGAAAGCGACAGCACGGGCTATTCAAGCCCGACAATGGCAGAAGCTGCGCGTTACGTCAGCCTCATGAATGCGATCGTCGCAAGGAGAACAGGGGCGCGATAACGTAACTATTCCAAATGAAAAGTTTTTCGAACTCCGGCACTCGGCAATGAAAAAGGCGCCCCGGGACTTATGCAGCACTACTGCGCGCGTGCACGGAGAATACGTAACGCCAACGAGGAATCTGCCGTGCGAGTGTTTGCCAAGAGGAGGGGGGCTGGCTGAGAAGCTGGCACGCAGCTTCAGTAAATTTGAGGCCGCTGTCGTCGTGCTAGGCCGCCGCGACATCAAACGAAAATAACACTTACGTCCCACGAAGTGAATAAATACTGCATGTTTTTCCCTTTTCATCACACTCTCTCTGAGTTCCGTTTTCGACAGGTAAGTGGGCGATCTCATGCTATTTCGCTTAAACAGTACTACCGTTTAGTACGTACTTTTTCCGAGCTCCGGCCGACTACGGTTTAACAAGGTTTCACTATGCCCTTTCTTTGTTCATCGTATTGAGAACGTAAGCGGCAAATCGACGCTCTCTAAAAAAATGATGTTTGATACCGAACTTGCATCCATGAAAAGCGAAGCGCAAGCTGTCTCTACCTCCTATGGCGTTACTAACGGCCTGCAAGGGTGCCGACCTACAAAATATTCCCAGCCAGCCGCAGCGGTGGGGGTGGCGATATTCGGAGAACCAGACCTTGGAATGCTTCCGGCCCGCTGCGATGACTCGTTCTAGGAAAACAATATGCTGCGTTCCCAAGCAAGCACTGCCGCTATGACTAAATGCGGTCTGCGGACCAAGTATTGTTCGTGGATTTGCCGTGGCCGCCACGGGTTGTTAGAAGCGATGGAAATCCGGGGAGCTCCTGGAAGATGTTTTGTGCTGCTGTCTCACGCAGCTTAGAAGTCATGGACAGACACGGAGGCCATTGTCTGCAGAGTCAACACTGGGATGAAGAGGCGCCTGCTTGGGGAAAAGCACTGTGTCTCCGAGAACCCACTCACCTCGGCGTGGTCAGTGAAACCTGTGCGGAAGTGTGTGTAACCCTCCCCTTTAAAGGCGGGTTGGCTACGATGACTTTGAACGCTCAGAGTTTGTAGCAGGCTGAACGATCGTTTTTTCTTCACCTAGGGATCTAGGGAGGGCAGAGTGTTTATAAGCAGTTGTGCGGTTGCTGAGTGTGCATTCTCTTGCAGTCATGTTAGACTGATGAACTGTAACATTCTCATGTAAATGCTGTAAATAAACCCTATTCCTCGTTCCCAATGAGAACAAGTCTCTCCTTGCAACAACGTCCTCAGCGTGGATAAGTTGGACGACGGCATGGGCCAGCTACCATCTATTTCATGCCCGACTGCAAACATTACAATGGCAAGAAAGGGGAAGTTCAGACGAGCCGACAAGATTGCACTGGAGATAAGTCACTGCGTCACGCAATCTCAAACCGCATCGGCAACAATGCAACCGGCGAAGCTAGCCATTGCACTCTATCCCCGCGTGTGGTTTACTTTGCAGATCGCCGACGATGTGCCGATGCCCATTTCTGTGCCTCTCGCGCGTACACGGGTTTGTGTTGGTGCATTCGAGATTCTGTTATGAGCCTATACGTGCGCCTAATGTCTACATCAGCAGAAGAATTTAGCATTTTTAATTATATATTAATTATTATTTCCCGGTTTTGAAGCTTTAAATTTATATTTTCCCAGTTATTATTTTTTAGTTTTCTTTCTCAAGCTTTCTTACCCCCATATTCACAAATGCAACTTAAGTCGAAGCCCGTGCTTGACTTGATTTAGACGACGCCTGGCGTTAACGTGCCCAAAGACGCTCACTGTGTTTCCTTCAGCGCGTTCACGACAGGCGTCACTTACATCAAGTCAAGCATGGGCTTCAAGTTAAGTTGCATTTCTGAATACGGGGCTTAGTCTCAAATTTTGGGTTCAGCATGGTGTTTCTTCTACTCATTCAATTCTCGTCATTCTTTTTGTCCCTGAATGCAGGAAAGTCAGAGTGCACAAAAACTATGACATAGTGTCTTAGGGCACTTAAATATTTTGAAATGCTGTACAAATCACCAACAAGAATTCACTTTCTTAAAGCTGTATCTTTAAAATATCATAACTTTAGCTAAAGTACACATACAAACATCCAAGAGCTAACTTGCAGTATCTGAACATCCAGGAACACACCTGCTTCATTTTAGCTATGTTGTTGTAGTACATATTTTGCAACTCACATCCCAAAGTTTTAACACAAGAATAATAATGTAACTACTTTCTTTTTTATTGACCTCAAAAAAGTATAATTGCATACTTTTAAGCAGCACACAAGATTAGATGTGTCCCGAAAGTTTCATGTGTTTAGAGCGAGTATCAAAAATGGTTGTTCTGGATACCACGTCCCCTCATATTCAATGCTGTTTGTTTTTTGTACTTTCCTCAAAACGCAAATTTTGGGCTTCATGTAATATTCAGGCCTCGATATCTCAACACCAAGAACAGATAGAACTAAAGCTTTTTTTTTGCAGAGCAGAGCCTAATGTATACTCTATGCAGTATAGCAAGGAAACTTTTTTTTTCACTTTGGAAATTATTTATTTTGCAACAACTTCTGCCACGTGGTTGCCATATTTTGTGGGCTTGTATTCAATGGACTGTAAGATATCTATTAAGGGCCAGATAAAAAATGTGCTTGCTATCTTTCATTCCTTAGTCTTTATGCTATCTAACCATGCCTTCCAAATAATTTTTATTGTGTCATTTATTTCCCATTGTGGCCTTAAACAATGGAAGGGAAATGTTAATTATCATAGAAACTAATTGACCTACAACAAAACTAATTACATATTTGAAATCAGCACGAAAACCTTAATAAGACTGCAAAGTTTCATTACTATTTATGAAAAAGAGGATGAACATTATTACAATTGCAGTGTAGATTAGTGTTCCTTGGGAACTTAATGCCCCGTCGCAGTGCCGATGTGCCAACGAACCAACGACGAAGTCCACGAAAGCATGAGCGGGGTAAGCACTTGGGCGTTTGAAAAAATGAAGTAGTTGATTCTTGCATTTAACATGGCAATATCTATTTCCTGTTCCACCACAGTGGTGACTCCGGACCATGGAACACAACGCTCCAGAAGTTTACACCAAGCCACTACCAAGCACCGACTCGGCACAGTCCCTGACAACATTGATGAATCACTACGCAGTATGACTACCTCCGTGCTGGCATGACCATCCAGACATTTGGTTTATTCAAGTAGAGGCCCGTTTTAGGTCTCTAACATCACTTCACAGCAAGCAAAGTAGGCTACCTAATCAGCACCCTGCCAAATGAGCTAGTCGTCAAAGTGTGGGACATCCTTAGTGTGCCACCAAGCCGGACACCATACAACACGCTGAAGAAAGCTATCCTTGAGTGCATGGCAATTTCTGAATGGAAGCGGCTGCAAGTGCTAACATCAACCAAGCTTGGTGATCGCCGCCCATTGCAACTTCTCAGAGATACGCAAGCACTTCTCGGCACTCGGTTCTCATGTTTCGACAATGGTCTACAAAGGAACTGTTTACCCAGCATTACCACCCACGGTTCAGATGGTTTTGGCATCAGCATCGAAGCTGAACCCATCCGTGCTGGCCACCCTCGCCGACAAGGTATGCGAAATAGCATCTTCCCAGCTATCCGATTGTCCACTCCGAAACCTCCCTCACCAAAGCTAGATGACAATGCTGAATTTCACGCCGACATTCAGCGGCTCACAGATCTTGTGGCAAGCAACCTCACCACAAAGGACAACGACACCTCAGCGAGATAGTTCGGCGATGGAGGACCCTTCAGGCGATCTCCACAACATGCACCAAGACCCTCCCATGGTCTTTCTCCAGCTAGACACTCTTCAGAATAATCGTCACCTTTTGGGTATCACTGATGCTTTGGACAGTCCGCGCGGCATTGTACACAACCATGTGGTTGGCCGGGAAACAACATTGAGAACCAGTAACAGCGACGAATGACTCCCGCTTGCCTGCCAGTTGCCTGTTCTTCGTTCAAGCATCCACCAGCAGATTGCAGTTTTCTATTGACACAGGAACAGAGGCGAGTGTGCTGCCCGCCCGTGGCATAGACAGAAACGGTAGGCCAATCAAGCAACTGCAAGCCGTGAATGACAGCAAAATTGAGATTACTGTCACAGGTCCATACCACTTAATATTGGAATTAGGAGGGCAATAGGGTGGATTTTCCTGGCGTCTCGTGTAAGTCACACAATACTAGGCGCTGCCTTTCTTGTGAACTAAGGCCTCCTAGTTGACATGGCAAAGAAAGGGATACTAGATTCCACAAGCGGATCAAAAGTGGCTGGCAAGGTTTCCATTCATGGTGTGGCACACTGTTCCATAACCTTACACTGCATTACTGGGTGAAATTTCTTCTCTTTCTGCTTTGCCTGACTGGACTAAACCTGTATGTCATAACATCAGCACATCATCACTCGAGGCCCACCGTGTCATGCATCAAACTGTCACCTAGCACCAGGGAAGTTAACCACAGCTAAAAATGAGTTCGAACATATGCTGGAGATTGGTATCGCTTGCCCATCATCTTGCGTATCGTCACCACATCTTCTTATGGTACCAACGAAAACTGGCCATTGGCGTCTATGCGGAGATTATAATTTCCTGAATGCAGCAACAGTCCCTGATAGATACCCACTGCCAAATATTCAGGACTTTATTGCCAGCCTCCATGGAATGAAAATCTTTTCCAAAATTGACCTGGCACAGGAATATCATCAGATCCCTATGGCCAAGGAAGATATTGCCAAAACCACCATTACAATCTCTTTCGGGTTTGAAATTCTATGAATTCCATTTGGCCCCAGGAACGCTGCGCAGACATCCGAACCATTTATTGACGTTGTCGTCCGTGGGCTACCATTTGCATTCGCTTGCATCGATGACATTCTGGTTGGCAGTCCATCACAAGAAGCTCATTGTGAACACCTCCGGTTGCTCTTCAACTGACTTCAAGTACGGCAAGCTTGGACAAGCGCCACTTGGACAAGCGTCAGTTTGGTATGCCATCCCTGGATTTTCTTGGTCATACTGCAAACAGCAACAGCAGCAAACCTCTCCCTGCAAAGGTCCAAGCCATTATAAATTACCCTCGTCCAAACTCCTGATGTTTTCTCAGATTAGTAAATTTCTACATGCGTTTCATCCCTTCTTGTGCCACAACGCTTAAACCACTGGAAGACCTACTGGCACACAAAAAATCAGCGGCATCAACTCCACTCTGGGCGGATGGTGGGGGCATCTATGCAAGATGCCCCCACCAGTCTTAAGGTGGACGCTTCTGGTGCGCCTGTAGGAGCAGTTCTTCTGCAGTTCAGTGATGGCGACTGGAAACCCATTGGACTTTAAGAAGCTGTCTGGCCCTGAGATGCACTACAGTGTTTGTGGTCGAGAGCTTCTTGCATGTTACCTCAGCATGAAACACTCTTGCCATTTTCTAGAGGGATGTTGTTTCACGCTGTCCACTGACCATAAACCATTAATTATACCTGTGTCACACGGGCACATTTGGAAGGCCTTCCAGTCGACGGCCTTCGAAACGCCACAACTCTATCGACTCAAAGGAGTTGTCGCGCTGCTACACGGCACTTTTGAAAGGCCGTTGAGCGGTTCAGGCGTTACTCGCAAAATTGTGTGGCGCTGCGGATCTTTATTTTCGTTTTCATGTCACGAAAAGTTAAACAACATTAAAACCTCTTAAAAGCCCTACAATTTCTTTTGTTTGTTTATACACAAACATTTGTTTATACATCGCCATACATATATGTTTAGTTTTCAAGTTGTTGAGTAGCGAAACTGCGGCAACGCTTTCGCCGCTCGATGCGGCCGCCGTTTTGGTGTGTGTTCGCACATGTCAAGTGGCAAAAATGCTTTATTGAATAATTAATAACACTCATATATAGTATTTTTAGTGCATTTTGGTTTGATGCTTTTTTCTAACCGTGAGTACGAGCACACTGTGAACGAGAGGGCATGTACGCGCTGTTTCCGCTTCCGTTGCTCAAAGGCCGTCGAGATTTCGATAGAGTTGTAAGGTGCTCCGTTGACTCGATAGACTATTGACTCGACGGCCTTCGAAACGGCCCGTGTGGCAGCTCGAACTTGACCTTTGAGTCAACTGACTATCGGTTGGAAGGCCTTCCAAACGCCCGTGTGACACGGGTATTACCCTTTGTGCTGAGCTCTGGAGGAATTTACTATTCGCCAAGGGAGACCAGATAGTTGGCATACCTTGCTGAGTTTTTGATACAATTTAGCACGTCAAGGGCCCATGAATATTCCGGCAGATGCATTGAGTCGCATAAAAGGAGTGAAGGCTGAACCATTGCCGAAAGAACTGCTTGCATCAGCACAGTTTGGCGGCAAAGAATTACAGTACTTACGTATGACTTCAATGAGTTTGCAGCTTGAAGATAACCCATAGCCTGTGCTACCATAATTATGACGTGCAACATGTCGACCAATTCACCAACACCTTTTGTATCACACTCACTCCGACGATGGATATTCGAACATTTTCATTATATTTCCCACTCCAGTATCAAACCATCGCAGAAGCTCATCGCCAAACACTGTATGTGGCATGGCACGAACGTTGAGCTGCGAAATTGGGCAAGGACATGTTTGCCTTGCCAGAGAAGCAAAATACATCACACGAGAAGCCCACTTCAAAAATTCCTACTGCCAAGTGACCATTGCCTCAAACTGCACATGGATATAGTCGGACCGCTTCCTTCCTCTAAAGGACCCGGCTACCTTCTCACAATCATTGACAGGTTCACCAGGTGGCCTGAAGCAGCACCAATCAGCAATATTACATCTGAAACCATCGCTAAAGCTTTTGTTAACACATGGGTGTCGCGATTTGGAGTTCCCAAGGAAGTGGTTACCTACCGGGGCAGACAATCTGAATCTAC
Source organism: Dermacentor albipictus (assembly GCF_038994185.2). Lineage (NCBI taxonomy): Eukaryota > Metazoa > Arthropoda > Arachnida > Ixodida > Ixodidae > Dermacentor > Dermacentor albipictus. Next base: position 122,367,103 of record NC_091827.1, on the reverse strand, counting down.
ATTCTTCCACCATCTTTCACATCTATTAGGAATCCACCATCAGCACACAACAGCACATAAGCAAATGAACTGGTGGAGCATTTGCACAGGCAATTGAAAACAGCACTAATTACCCATGGTGACATCGAGCACTTTTTGACGCCTTACGTTTAGTACTCCTGGGTGTATCAAGTGACTTTAAAGAAGACCTTTAGTGTGCTGCAGTACATCTTGTTTACGCAGTACATCTTGTTCATGGAACTTCAGAACAACTGCCTGCTGAGTTCATCTGCCGAAGGCCTAACCAGGAAACCAAGCTGGATACTCCTTATCTGACACCCTTAAAGATGTTTTCAAGACAATTGGTCCGGTGGTGCTGTGACACAAATCAAAGCACAAGCCGTTTATCTTCAAGGACTTGCAAACAGCCGCTCATGTAGCTCCCAAGACTCTGCAACCACCATGCACCGGCCCACACTTGGTAATTAAGCAATAAGACAAACACTTCATAATTCGCATGGGTGCCAGAGAAGAGAGAAATTGTCAATAAACAGGCTCAAGCCCACTTTTGTCCAGACCTCCGGAGACAGTACCATCATTCCCGTTTTCCCAATACATGCCACAGTCTGTACGAATCCATCTAGAGTAAAAAGAAAGCGTGTATACTGGCCTTCTAATCGAGACTCCATTTATACAGAGGAGGGCCCTGTCGCACCGCCGATATGCCGATGCACCGACTGCGAGACTGCTCTTGCCAAACAGAGAGAGCTACGTAACAGGCCTCTTTCCTGTCGAGCAGTGGCAATATGATGTCGCTTCAATGCGAATTGCATTAACGTTGACATTTATCGTGATATAGGCTTTGGCAGAAATTTTGTTTTGTCCACTTACAGAACAACATTACTTGCTATCTGCCAAATCCGATATTTCGGACTCCCAATTACTTGATTTTAGGCAGTCCCCGCCGAGTCTTGTTTATTGTTCACTGACTGTACTCCATTTCACATTTGGCAGGCAATGCTGCTGAAGCTGCACAAGTGGTGCAGTCAGACAAGTGTCACCCTGCATTCTGCAGCGCAGTTCTTGATCTGCAAATGTTTCTACAGAATAACTATTTCATTTGAACACTGAACATGTGTCATGGAATGACCAAGTAAAAATGATAACGTCAAAATTAAGTAAGTGTGCAAGATTAATGAACAGTCATCAACATGCGGGGGCTACCAGCTGCAATAAAGATTACTATACGATGCCCTTTTTAACTCTTATTTATGTTATTACCTGCTGGTAAGAGGTGAAACCACAGCGGTTAATATATCCAAACTGAGCATATTAAAGAATAAAGTAGTTAGGGTAATTTCAGATGCTTCCTTTCTAAAACACACCACCCCTCTTAAAAAAAAAAAACATAGGATCATTAAAATATCAGAGTTGTATAATTAGAAACTACTGTGCTCTTACAAAAAAGGCAGCACTAGGCAAATGAGATACGTTTCCTAATCTTACGTGCCTTCAGCGAAACATGTTCCCCATCGTTTCCAGCATCAACCCCTTGGCACATTCTATCTTCAAGCACGCAGTACGGAGTGCACTGCGTCCGACGTATTTTGTCAACAACACTAAACTACTACGACTTACTGCAAACAAACATTTCATTCCTTACAAAAAAAATGAATAAGAGCATTATTTCTGTGAAAATTTAAACACACTTTTATTGTATTAGTGTTTGGTCGTGCTTTGTACTTCATTTTGTAAATTATTATGTTAGACACGTCTTAAAATGCATATCTGCATTCCACCGTGCACAATAAATTTGTCCGAGAAATACATGTGTCGAAATCGTCAGATTACGTGTACACGTGTACCCTCAGTGCATCCACTGTAGTACAAATCTGCAAGTGTGTAACAACTGCTTGAGATCACATTCTATGTTTGCTTATTTTTCTTATAATTTGTTACGCTAAATATTATGAGTGCTGCACAGTCTTCACTGCCGGTGGGTTGCTGGGGCTCTGTCAAGCTGTCACTAGGCAGCTTTCTTCCCGGTCACCTTCTTTCACTGTAAGTTTACTGTTTTGGTGAAAATGAAGTTTCTTTGACTGATTGCTTGAGATGGAGTATGAGGCTGCTTATAAGTTTTTCAAGGAAACACTAATAAAGAATGCAGGACACATAGGTGCTTAAAAGCAAAAGCATTCTCCTGACACAGTGCCAGTAATGCTGTTACCCGTGGGCGCCTATGCGTCTGGTGCCACTCGTATTACATGTCGTGAAAATCAAAGTACAGCAGAACATCGTTCATACATTCTGAAAAATAAAACAAGAAAAAAACACACTAACCGGGAAATTGTATGACCCGAAGTAACTAAAAGAAGTTGCAGTTTTGCTCAAAAAGTGAAGCACCAATTACAATGGCAAATAAGTGGATAACTATATGAAGTAAGGATAGTAGTTTTAGCGGACATATAAACTTGTAAGCATTTGCTTACTAACAAAATTAACAATGATAGAATGTGTAAGCGTGACTGAACGAGGACGTACGAAGAAACAAGCACACAAAGGCAGCACTGTATCAGTTCGTGTTTCTTTCTGCATCCTCGTTCAATTGTGCTTACACATTCTAGAACTTTCAGATTGACTCCGACATTTCGGAGCCTCTGTTCGGCTCTTTCTTCAGGGGGTATTCTTCGGAGGTGATGGTGTGCAGCTTTTAGAGGGCCCCTCACCAGGCCCCATAGCAAATTTTGGTTATACGCTGGAAGTTGTTACGTGTCCTCTAGGGAGCATCCTGCCACACATTTTCAAATGTGGCTCATTAATAGCCAAGATAAAAATATTTCAGTGCCAGGAACCCATGATTTCAGCAGGCGGGCTTCACTGCATAGCGAGACTCCCTCTCCACTTGACCGCATAGCCTTCACAAGCGAAATTCCTTCCCTGCGTTCTCCCATGCCAGACCTCGAGGATCGCGTGGCACATACATGTAGCCTTCACTTTTTTTCCTCGCTTTCTTTTTCTTTTTGGCGATGCATACTTTTGCTGGCAGCATTGTGCGCGAGCTGTTGTCGTTTCGCGCAATGCATGATTTTGTGCGCTGTGCACAAGGACACGACTACAGTGGAATCTCGTTGATACGATTCTCACGAGCACCGAAAATAAAAACCTATTATCCAAAAATCGTATTATCCAAAACGGACTCCAAAAGATCGCGAATACTACATACTTGGCACAGAACTTGCTTTTATTAAAGCACTTTAAAATAATCCGCCACTTTGCGCTGCACTTTTTGCTTTTCGAGGTCCTGCAGCAAGCTTTTCTGTAACTCGTAAAAACGAGTAGCAGTTTCCTCGCTGAGCTCCGCAGACGCGACAAAGCCACGAAGCCCGTCCAAAGCTTCGAGAGCACCGTCAGTATTTAATGGCCGACGATCGCTGCTGCAATCTCCGGCGTCTTGGTTGTCATCGTCGTCGCTCTCCTCTTCAGCGGTAACATCTGCAATGATGTCTTGGACGGTGCGCAATTCACATGTCGCCAGTTGGTCGTCCGCCGATACAAACTCTTCCGGAGACGCGTCGACATTGAGGTCACCCCTGTCCGGGATGTCAATCTCTGCGCCGTCATCTCCATTTTCCTCAGTATCGCCAGGTGCACAAAAAAAGCCACACTTCTTGAAGCAGTTGGCGATGGTGTCAGGTTTGACGCGATCCCATGACATCGCCAGAAAATGGATGGCATCAAGAAGATCCACCTTCAAGCTGGCATCTTTCCGGTCAATCTTGGCCAAAAAACGTCTGATCAACAAGCTCCTAAAGTGAAATTTCATGTTTCTAATGATTCCTGCATCTAGGGGCTGCAAGTGGCTGGTGCAGTTGGGCGGCAGGAAAATTACTTTTACGTTTTGCAGCCACGAAGTATCGACAGGGTGCGCGGCACAATTGTCGAGAACCAGAAGAATTCTACGGTTCGCGGCACGCATCCGGGCATCCAGAAATGTGAGGAACTCTGTGAAAAGGGCTCCGGTCATCCATGCCTTCTTATTCGCTTTATAAATGACAGGAAGACGTGGGTTACGCGAAAAGCAGCGTGGCTTCCAGTATTTGCTAATGACAGTAATCTTGAGCTTCTCGGTTCCATCAGCGTTGCAGCACAACAATACGGTGACTCTTTCTTTGCTTTTTTTTCCGCCTTGACACGTCTCACCTTTTATGCTGAGACTTTTCTCAGGCTGAAGATTGATGAACAACCCAGCTTCATCTGCGTTGAACACGTCCCTTGGCTGGTACTGAGCAATCACCGCCGGCAGAGTCGAAAGCCAGTTGGAGACCTGATCTTGGTCGGCAGACTTCCCTTCGCCGGAAACGGTTTTATACGACAGGCCATGTCGTGTTTTAAAACGATGGAGCCACCCGCCCGAAGCTTTAAAATCTTTGATGCCCAACGAGAGTGCTATCTCATCAGCTCTCTCGCGAACAACTGTCCCGTCCACGTTCACGCCCGCCGCCCTTACTTCCCTGAACCATGCCAGAAGAACCTCTTCCATCTTGCCATGCTGGGCGCCCCTTGTTTGCTTCACGCCTGCGCCGAAGACTTGAATGTTCTTCTGAATATCTTCTTGCTTGCCGACGATTGTGTTCAGCGTGGAGACAGGCAAACAAAGTTCGCGTGACAGGTCGACACGTTTCTTCTGCGGATTTTCGTCGACTTTTGCTAGGACGTCGAGTTTTTCTTTCAGCGATAACGCTTTACGCTTTCTAGACATGGTGAAGCGCACGGGTGAAATGCGGCACCAAAACAGAAGAAACGATAAGGGCGAAGTGCAAGCTGAACGCTCGAAACACCAAGATGGCAACGAGAAATGGCAAGCACAAAGCCAACAAAGCCTACAGCATCGTCAATGCATGCGCCAATCACTGCTTCTTGGTCACGTGATTTTACCGTGAGTACTATGTCTTAGGATAGATGGTGCTAAAAACCTTCGGTGCGTTTGGTGTGCGAGCTTGCGAAAATTGCTCCCAGAGGCCGCCACACTGCTGCAGGCGCTGTGCAGAAGCACGGCCGGACTCTAGCCGAGCCGAGCCAGGCCAAGCCTCAAGCATACAAAGCGCGCGTCGCCGTGTCTTTAGTCCGCCGTGCCTGTCGTTTCGCTCAATGTTAATTTCAGTAGCTCTGCCCACCCGCTTCAAAGGACTGGCTCTGATGTTATCATCATACAGAAGACGTTTCCGGGATCGTATTATCCAAACCGACGTGGAAATACGATCGTATTAGCCGTACAAAAATGCCTTTACCTCTATAGGGCATCGGCCGGGAACACAAAAAAAAACGTATTATACCGAAAAACGTATTTAGCCGAATCGTATCAACGAGATTTCACTGTAGTCGTATAATTCAGTGCTACACGAATACTGAGGCAGAACAAGCAGATCGAAGAGCGTGATCGCACGCTGGAACACGGTATAAAATGGCATACCGTAAACACCGGACTATAGGTCGGACCAGAATATAGGTCAATCCCCCAACTAAAGAATCCTAAAAATGAAAAAAAAAAAGTTTCTCAATGTCAAAAGTACCGAAAGACACCCCTACCCTTACCTTGAAACAAATGCGACTCAGCTGGTTGCACAATGGTGACAGTATTTATTTAAATGCTACTCACATGAACAACTGGCCAAGTTTTTAACAGTTTTGTGTGACCATCAACCCGCATGCTTGTCAGCACCTTATTAACGGCACTGAGCGGCGAAGCAAACGAGATATGCACATGTGTACACATGCACTTACATTCGCTATTTCGCCGCTCTGTGCCGTGATGATGAGGTGCTGACAAACACGCAGGTCGATGGTCGCACGATACTGTTAAAAATTGGCCGGGTGTACAGTACACAGAAGGGCACGAAGTGTGCAAGCACTACTCCGAATCAGAGCAATGCCTTTGATCAGAGTGGTCTGAACTTGAGTCGGATCATGAGTGCTTCTCGCTGCCCAGTCCAGAGGCACGCGCGAACTTTACTGCTTTCAAACGGATGCATTCGGCAGTCATAGGCAGCAATCTTACGCGCTGCTCCGGGACGAACTTTGCAACCTTGTCTTCCAGTTCTGCGGTCCGCCCACAAAATGACGTTTTCTTTTGGTTGCTGCAAGTTGTAATACACCGCTTCTGCCTCCACCAGTACTGAATGCTCTTTACGGATACTCCAAATTCGCGCTGTTCTGCCAGGTTGCCGTGGGCTTCCGCGTAGTCAATCGCCTTTTTCTTGAAGGCGACGGTGAATTGCCGTCAGCTTCTGCTCATTTTGAAACAAAATGTGAAAAAGCAGCCTTTAACCAATATAACTTTGTGACAATGGAAACGCAAAATGACGGTGCCACAATGTCGCCTCGCTGCTGCTGATGGCGATGGCGAACGCGGCTGTGTACTTCATCCACCCATTGTTGCAAGACTTCCGTAGCTTTTCCGCTAATGTCTGGTATATAAGATGAGGGTCGACTTTTCGCAATGGTTTTTTGAAAAAAAGTATGACCTATGTTCCTGTTTTTACGGTAGATTCGGTACCTGCACACGTGACTGCACGACCGTGGGAACAAGCAGACTAAGTGGAAGTACATCTCTCTTTCTTCGGTGCAAAGTAAAACAAAAAACATGCAGACATTCCGTTTGTGTGTTTTATTATTTCTCTTAATTTCAATTCGTCAATACAAGCAACAGATCGCACAGATAACAGGTGTTGTCTTGAATAATTCTCTAAGTCACGTGTCACCACGAGTGACGTCACACTGTGGACACGATTACGTAGGCACAGGGGCACAATTGTGTCACCGTCCAGCTTGGAGTGCGGCAGCCGCGAGTGAACAGGAAAACAGCGTTCGGATTGAAATTTCAGATCTTTAACGTGGCAGACACGAACGTTATCGTGCAATGCATGCTCTGTGCTTGTCAGCTCAAAATGGCCAGACCTGGTGAGGGGCCCCTTATAGGGTCTTTCGTAAGAAGGAGGGAAGAATGCGGAAGAAGGGGAGACACTTGACAGACGGGAATGGGGGGGGGGGGAGGGGGAGGTCGGGCACTGGGGAGCGCAGATATTTTGGTGTTGGTGACCTGGAGTGGGAATCTAACTGGCTGGGCGTCCTTTTTTTTCTTTTCGTCATGTCGCCAAAGCCATAGATATACACCGAGGGAAGGTTGGCCTTCACGCGGTTTATGTTACCCCCCCCCCATATTCTGAGTGTGCCATGAGTCCAGTACAGTCGCCGACCAATTTCCCGGACTCCGAAAATTCGGACATGCCCGATTATTCGGTCAGCTTCGTGGCACCGCCATTCTCCCCATAGACCATAATGTATAACAACAGCCGAAAGTTCGGACACCTTGCAACCTCTCGTCGGATTTTTCGGACACTCCTTGAGCCAACTCGGTCGAGAGCACCATGCACCGACTCTGACCGGTGCATGGTTCCATACATGGTTCGACTTGCTGAACGCCATGTTTGTTTTGAACGGAGCTTCCTTGCTGCCCCACGAAGTGGCGCTACTGGAAATCCCCGCTCATCATCATCGTTTCTGCCTAGTTAGAGTGGCTCCGCAGCAGTTCCGGTTCCAGCTTAGTAAGCCATGTCAAGACAATCCAGCAGCTGATTTGTTTCTTCGCACAAGACACTGCGAGCAGGCCGCGTTTTTCGTTTGTGCGACTGGTGTCGGCACGGTGGTGTTTGCTTTGTGTGCTGTGTCGAGGTTTCGGTGATCCAACGCGGCATACGTAAACATCGCGTTAAGGGTCTAATGGCGCCGACAGTGCCCGCGCAGACTGCTCTGGGGAATGCCGGCAAGCGGGTGCCGGGAGGCCTAAGATTTGTCGCCTTCCGATGTGCTCCCTACTGACGCGGAAAATGTTCTGCCGAGACCTGCGCAGTGGTTGCATTGCGATTCCGGACACCGTCTCATTTGACAGTTTCATAGGTGCTGACACTGCTGTATCGACATGCGCAGAACTCGACGACGGCAAGATCATTCTTCAGGTTTCTGCTGCAACGCCGGACGATGACTCCGAGTCGGAAGATGACGCACCATGTGCTACGCTACCGTCGCATGTGGAGCGTGTACAAGCAGTGACTGTGCTATCAGCTGCTAATAGTGACCGTACGACCCTCTCCGAGATTCAGGCTTATCTGATTGCACGTAAACGGAACAGCGTGCAACGGCGCATTCACGATTTCTTCCAAGCCTACTGCCGAGCCCGAATAAGTGCGTGGAAATAAAGGATTTCATTTTTTTTTATTAATCTGCTTTTTCGGACACCTGTTTATTCGGACATTTTCGCAGTCCCCGTGAGGTCCGAATAAACAGTCGACGACTGTAGTAGTCTTTATCACGAGTTCATCTCTGTTTGAAGGATTTCGGTTTCTTGGAAAGCAATATTGTAATCGGCGTCTTGACAATGTTCAGCAATGGCGCTGCATATTCAGTTTAATGTTCTGATGTCGTTCTCGTGTTGTCTGATTCTTTCTTTTAAATTTTTTCTTTCCCTGATGTACGATGCCGGACCGTCAGCACAGCTGATTTTGTAGACGATGCCTTGAGCTTTTAGCCTTTAAAAGCTGCACACCCCCACCTCTGAAGATTACCCCCTGAAGAAGGAGGCGAACAGGCTACAAAATGACGGGGTTATAATAAATTTCACTTATTAGGTTGGAGTCAGTCTGAAAGTCCTAATCAATTTCCCAACCAGACAGGTAATTCTGTCAAAATGTTTAGCTTCAAGTTTACACATTCTATTGTGCATTCGAACCAACTAGCCCACCAATGTGTTTTAACTAAATTAACAAGCACGGTGTCACGGACGCAGGTAAACATGAACACATCCCGCTCGATGAGCATGGAAACTCGCTGTTAAAATGCTGGAGTGAGGAATCTCGGCAGCAGCAAGAGAACTGACCTCCTTGCATCTCTCGATTCAAAATGAACGAAGTGTCGAAAGCACAGTGCACACGAACCTACCAACACTACATGCACTCTGCAAACATCACAGATCGCTTTGAAGATGAGGCTTGCACGAACGCACACTTTGGCCACGTCGCACATTGCTTTCAAAACACATGAGCACCAGCAATGCGTCCCTATGGCATCCGCCAAAGGTGTCTACACTGGCGTTTGCCATTCACGTGCTCAACACCGTAGTGGACGCTGCGGTTGTCTCCACTCAGCGGCGGGCGAGGAGGACATCAAGGCACGCTAGCAGCCGCCAGCGCAGAATGCCCCTCCTCTTTCGCCTGACCGGAGGGGGCATGCTTCCGGCCTGCGTTCCTCATTTGTGCACGCGAAATAGAACCTCGTTCGCCGGCTCCGCCTCACACACTTTCATTCACACATACAGCATACAGCACGCAACGGCGGTTTTATCGCCCTTGGGCTTTATAGGGAACCTTATGGTGATAGCGAAGCCGACAACAGAAAATGTACCTGGAGTGTCCATATAATTGCTATCGCAATAAAAATTTGACAGACTCAACTAATGTTGACATCTACATAACGTGAAATGTCACGTGCATCATTGCCACAGGAGATGCTGGCACACGTTGAGCTGGTGGTGCTTCGGCAGGCCGAAAGGCATTTTCATCGTGTGGTGTTTTAAGAGGACAAAGGGAAACCGAAGCGAAATCGAACTGGTGGGTGATGCCAGATGCCACCGAAGTAAAATGTGATGCCCACATCCTGCCGCCTGCACCAAGGAATGGTGGCGCATAATGGATTATCTCCTACTAAAAGTGTGCAGTATGCTACCAATGGCACTACGCACCACACACCGTAAGATAAATAGGTGAAGATGCTTATTGTAATATATTGGTTTCGTGGTGATAGCTGTGAATGCGATGTGCAATGATCCGGGCGGGGATTTGCTGATAACGGAATAAAAAAACTGTGCACACTGCCATTATCACATGAGATGGGCGGCTATACACTGTTCTCGACTACGTGTGCCTTGCACCTTTTCTTGTTCACATGGGATCTGGTGGCCTGAAAACTATGCAATCGCAGTCTGCAGCAGGCAACGGTGGTACGTTTCGGTTACCGCCTATTGAAAGGGTGCGCTACATTTCCGGTGGCACCACGCTCTATGAAACAAATAGGCGAAGATGATTATATCGCAGTAGGATTGGTGGTGATAGCTGTGAATGCCGTGTGCGATGGCCCCGGAAAAGATTTGCTGGTACCAAAATGAGAAACTGAGTGCGCGCTGGCGTTTTCACGTGAGACGGGCGGACGAGCAGTGAAGCTGCCACGGCAGGCAGCTATATACTGTTCTTGATCGCGCGCACCTCGTGTATTTTCTTGTTTACATGGGATCTAGCGGACGGAAAACGTATCATACGATCGCAGCTTGGCAACATACGGAACGTTGGTGCCAAAAAATTGTTTTTTTTTTTCGGGAATGCATGAACCAGTAAAACATGAGCATGACTCATTTGGGTCATTTTTTGTGATCTCGATTGCAAACGTTGGCACCAGGAAAACATACTAACGAGAATATATCAGCAAGGTTCTACTGCATTCCCGAAAAATGATTGTCTGAGAATAACACCCCTGTTCTTGCATTAGTCACCAGTCACCAATGTAACATCTTGCCAGCTAAGTATGGTACAGACCTCAGGTGGCCAGCATTGCGAGATTCCGGGCTCGGTGATGTTGTCGGCTAGCAGGCAGTGTGGGGAGAGCGCGAGGCTGCAGGGTTGGTCAGCTGGAAAGGGAGGCCCCCTCCACGTGGGGCTGCTGCACCGTGGGCGATGGCTGTGGTGACGGGGGTGGCGGTGGCGGGGGTGCAAACCCCAGCCCCGGGCGGCCCCGTGGACGCACGTGCGCAGGGACCGGCAGCAGTACCCCCGCACCGGCTGGCCCCAGCCCCCGACCGGGCTCCCAACCAAGCCTCCGGAGCAGCTGGTGGCCCACACTGGACTCCCCCACGGGAGGAGCCTTGCTGCCTACCAGCCCTATGTGCACACATGAAATAGCCAGTTAGTGCTTAAGCAGTCGCATGACATTGCACGGCAGTGCCAGTAGTGCCGACAACTTGTGGTTGAAACATGCATTAGGGACTGTGGCCTTGGTCAAGAGCACCTTTACAGATGCTTTTCACTTAAGCGTGATGCAGTGGGCATCCTGTTCACTGGCTTATCCCATGCAAGGTGAAATTGATGTCCACAAAAGTGATGTCCATAAAAGTGACTGACCAAGAATGGCCCTAATAGTGCTGCCAACATTAGAAAAGTTTTCCTAGATCTAGAAACTTTAGAGCACTTTCTGGAGAAAGAGGGTAGAAAGATTTAAATGAAGGAAAAGTCTTACATTTTATGCGCAGGTTTTCCAACCCCAACAACACATTTAAACAAAAATATACGAAACACCACTCCATACATTTGAAAATTTTACTTTTTAACTACTCATTACTCAATATTTCACATAACTGAAATAAATTAATGAAACTATAAATATGTGGAACTACGTTCAAGTAGAACAGTTACTGCTTTTTGGAACAGTGTTGCACATACGTGTACCTGTTATCCAGAATTTTTCTATACACCTGCTACTGAAACCATGTCTAAGTAAGTGGGTTGATGTTCCATGTATCACAATAGGTACAGGCATGTGGAACGCTGTTCCAGGTAGCAGTGGCTATTTCACCGAAACATAGTTCCACATATTTAAAGTTATCTGAACTTAAAAAGTAAGATGAGATATATAGAATGCCATTCCTCATATCTTGTGATTTTATGTGGAACATCATTTCATGTAAGTATGTGAAAAATAATTGCAAAAGCGCCCCAACTGAAAACAGTGCGTCATAATCATCTTATAGACCTCAATATTCAACTGGTTGATTCTTCAAACACTGCAATCACTACAATGTGGTAATCAGTGTCACTGCACTTTATAGTTGAGGCAGTATCTATCTTAAAGAAGCCATGACACTATCGTCTGACTATTCTCCATTTGTCATTTTAACTGAGAGTAGAAGGACCAATATATTTATACACACAAAAAGACTGCGCTGTCAGCACACATTTTAAAGAGGTCGTGAACCACATTTTATCGGTCAAGAAATGCATTTCAAAGTAAATTAGACAATTTAAGAAATACTTTGGAGCAAAAGTACTTCAATGCGTTCTGCAGAAGCAGAGTTACTGACATACAAACACCCCCTTTGCAGTGCTTCCACTCCTTCAATGACTTGCACTACAAAGGCTACAGTGGAGCGGGACGTGCCCACAATGCTCCGCCTACTGAACATCACCATGGTGCACAGTTCAAATTTGACCTTGGATGTTCTTTTAGATGCCACAACTTCCGATTTTGGTACCTACAACGTGCCAAATATGGTTGGACTCAGCGAGCTGCAGTGCGCTCAAGCAATGGACTTGTTGTGACACCACGTAGCAGCTACAGTAGCTATGCTACGAAGCAGACCGCATGCCACTGCTGTGCATATGCACAGCATTTGCATTGTGCCCCACAAGGCTGGAGTGCACGCTTGTGCTCATATGCTCCAATCTGACCACGCTACACGGTGCAGACCGGCTTTGTTCTGCACCAGTTTGACCGACAGATAGTAGCCACATCCAACTTGCGCTTGTTGAAGCACTGTCGATAGCTCAATACGAAGACAAGCCTGCCAAGGCATCTAACCAGGAAAGACCAGGAGTGAGAGGATGCTGGCAAGCATGAGTGTGGTCTGACTTAAAGTTTCATGTGGTTCGAAGCTAGTTGAGTGTTAAAAACTAGTTGAAATTACCGAGACCCAACAGCTATGACACCGATAAGAACGGTAGTCAAAGTTTAATTTCTATGGAGGCGGCGGCGGCTGAGTGTGAGCAGACGATAGTTGGCTTCTTCTGGAAGTATGCAATTCTTCTCGAAATTCGAAAGCAGATTTTGGCTTAATTCAGCCAGTTTCTTAAACTACATCAATAAATATACACAGTTACAGCAGGAAGAAGCCCACGGATCCAAACACCCTCCTTGATTAATGACCGCTATTCGCCAATAGCAGTCGCATATGGGAATCTGCTACATTACAAAATAAAGCATCCAGAAAAGAGTTAGGAGCAAGGTTTCATTGAAAAGAGTCTTTGTGAAAAAGGTGACTGCACTCCGCTTGCGAGCTCCACGCACCGCACACAACTGCAAAACTTGGCTGAGATGCTCAAGGCAATGTGTGCTATCTGCAGACTGTGTTTTTTCGCGAAGCCCAATGGATGGTTCAGGATCCCCTTTTAACTCGACATTTCAATTTGAAATCGCTGTCTCTAAACCCCTCCCACAGACAGCGACCACCCTTTTGGCCTGAACTGTGTGACAGCTGGAAATGTGGGGGCATGGCTGCATCGTATCTTGCGCAGCAGTTCAAAATCGATGCGGACATTTCGCTCTGCACGCTTTGGCAGCCAACGGCACAGCAAAGGCTTAACCACTGAATTGTGGCAATAATTCCTTCACATGCGCAATACAAAGCAGCACCAAACTGCCAGAGCACACACGCAAGAATGAACCAATAGATGGCAACCATGAAGCATTTCCAGCTTCTGCAATCACTTCTGCTGCTTGCAGTACGCAAAATCATGGCCTTCGAGATCAGCTTCTATCACCAGAAGGAGTCATTTCTGGGGTTGCCAATTCATTCCATCAGCACTTAGTGTTACCAGACTACTGCATGATTCAAATGCAACATGAAAACATTCAGATAAAAATTTTTTACAACACCGAATGCACTCAAATATTGTCACCTTGCTGTAGGACACATATGGTTAAACATGCAATGCATAACTCAAGCATGAAAATTACACATGTCCTTTTTTAAAGGGAGATGGGGTTCTTAGGGCTAAAATTTAGCAAAAAATCGAATTTTGTAAAACTGCATTTTTCGAATTGGCATCTATAATTTCCTTTATCTGTTAACTTTTGCATCTCGTGCGCTAGTATTTCAGCCATATTACACTAACGTTAAAGCTATAGAGTAGGTGATTTGTTTTTTTTTTCTGTTCATTCTCACAAAATACTGATTTAGCACACCCAGCAAACCTTTTACTGTGATACATCAGTACCTACCACAGATAAAAGAATAATTATTTTTGCAGCACAAAGCTAATGTTTGAAGCACACAAAAGCTATTTTCTCCACAGCAAAAGCAGGAAGGTACCTATAAAGAAAGGGCTCAGACAAGGAGACGTAATCTCTCCAATGCTATTCACCGTATGCTTAGCACAAGTATTCAAGCTGTTAAACTGGGAAGGCTTAGGAGTGAGGATCAACAGCGAATATCTCAACAACCTTAGATTTGCAGATGCCATTGTCTCGTTCAGAAACACTGGGGACAAAATACAACAAATGATTGAGGACCTGAACAGAGAGAGTATAAGAGTGGGGTTGAAGATTAATATGCAGAAGACAAAGATAATGATGAATAGCCGGGAAAGGGAACAAGACTTCAGGATCGCCAGTCAGCCTCTAGAGCCTGTGAAGGAGTATGTTTACCTAGATCAATTACTCACAGGGGACCCTGATCATGAGAAGGAAATTTACAGAAGAATAAAAATGGGTTGGAGCACATTCGGCAGACATTGTCAGATCCTGACTGGGAGCTTACCATTATCATTGAAAAGGAACGTGTACAATCAGTGCATTTTACCGATGCTGACATATGGGGCAGAGACTTGGTGACTGACAAAAAAGCTTGAGAACAAGTTAAGGACTGCGCAAAGAGCAATGGAACGAAGAATGCTAGGCATAACGTTAAGAGACAGAAAGAGAGTGGTTTGGATCAGAAAGAAAACAGGTATAGCCGATATTCTAATTGACATTAAGAGAAAGAAATGGAGCTGGGCAGGTCATGTAACGTGCAGGTAAAATAACCGTTGGACCATTAGGGTTACAGAATGGGTACCAAGAGAAGTTAAGTGCAGTCGAGGACTGCAGAAGACTAGGTGGGGCGACGAAATTAGGCAATCGCGGGCACTAGTTGGAATTGGCTGGCGCAGGACAGGGGTAATTGTAGATTATAGGGAGAGGCCTTTGTCCTGCAGTGGACATAAAATAGGCTGATGATGATGATAAAATAGTGAACCTGCATCTGGCCCACTGCAAGTTCAATGTGGTGCTTTTTTTGCTAAGACACTCCTGAACTTGTTCAACTACTACATGGTCAGCATGCCACAGAGGCCAAATGCAAGTGACCAAGGTTGGGAAAGAAATCTTTAGTGCGGTATATAGTGCAGCCCACTTATAACTATCATCATCAGCCTGGTTGCGCCCACTGCAGGGCAAAGGCCTCTCCCATGCTTCTCCAACAGCCCCGGTCATGCACTAATTGTGGCCATGCCGTGCCTGCAAACTTCTTAATCTCATTCGCCCACCTAACTTTCTGCCGCCCCCTGCTACGCTTCCCTTCCCTTGGGATCCAGTCTGTAACCCTTAATGACCATCGGTTATCTTCCTTCCTCATTACATGTCCTGCCCATGCCCATTTCTTTTTGTTGATTTCAACTAAGATGTCATTAACTCGCGTTTGTTCCCTCACCCAATCTGCTCTTTCCTTATCCCTTAACGTTACACCTATCATTCTTCTTTCCATAGCTCGTTGTGTCGTCCTCAATTTGAGTAGAACCCTTTTCGTAAGCCTCCAGGTTTCTGCCCCGTAGGTGAGTACTGGTAAGACACAGCTATTATATACTTTTCTCTTGAGGGATAATGGCAACCTGCTGTTCATGATTTGGGAATGCCTGCCAAACGCACCCCAGCCCATTCTTATTCTTCTGATTATTTCCGTCTCATGATCCGGATCCGCCGTCACTACCTGCCCTAAGTAGATGTATTCCCTTACCACTTCCAGTGCCTCGCGGCCTGTTGTAAATTGCTGTTCTCTCCCGAGACTGTTAAGCATTACTTTAGTTTTCTGCAGATTAATTTTTAGACCCACTCTTCTGCTTTGCCTCTCCAGGCCAGTGAGCATGCATTGCAATTGATCCCCTGAGTTACTAAGCAAGGCAATATCATCAGCGAATCGCAAGTTACTAAGGTATTCTCCATTAACTTTTATCCCCAATTCTTCCCAATCCAGGTCTCTGAATACCTCCTGTAAACACGCTGTGAATAGCATTGGAGATATCGTATCTCCCTGCCTGACGCCTTTCTTTATTGGGATTTTGTTGCTTGCTTTATGGAGGACTACGGTGGCTGTGGAGCCGCTATAGATATCTTCCAGTATTTTTACATATGGCTCATCTACACCCTGATTCCGTAATGCCTCCATGACTGCTGAGGTTTCGACAGAATCAAACGCTTTCTCGTAATCAATGAAAGCTATATATAAGGGTTGGTTATATTCTGCATATTTCTCTATCAGTTGATTGATAGTGTGAATATGGTCTATTGTTGAGTAGCCTTTACGGAATCCAGCCTGGTCCTTTGGTTGACAGAAGGCTAAGGTGTTCCTGATTCTATTTGCAATTACCTTAGTAAATAGTTTGTAGGCAACGGACAGTAAGCTGATCGGTCTATAATTTTTCAAGTCTTTGGCGTCCCCTTTCTTATGGATTAGGATTATGTTAGCGTTCTTCAGTGATTCCGGTACACTCGAGGTCATGAGGCATTGCGTATACAGGGTGGCCAGTTTCTCTAGAACAATCTGTCCACCATCCTTCAACAAATCTGCTGTTACCTGATCCTCCCCAGCCGCCTTCCCCCTTTGAATATCTCCTAAGGCTTTCTTTACTTCTTCCGGCGTTACCTTCGGGATTTCGAATTCCTCTAGACTATTTTCTCTTCCATTATCGTCGTGGGTGCCACTGGTACTGTATAAATCTCTATAGAACTCCTCAGCCACTTGAACTATCTTATCCATATTAGTAATGATATTGCCGGCTTTGTCTCTTAACGCATGCATCTGATTCTTGCCAATTCCTAGTTTCTTCTTCACTGTTTTTAGGCTTCCTCCGTTCCTGAGAGCATGTTCAATTCTATCCATATTATACTTCCTTATGTCAGCTGTCTTACGCTTGTTGATTAACTTCGAAAGTTCTGCCAGTTCTATTCTAGCTGTAGGGTTAGATGCTTTCATACATTGGCGTTTCTTGATCAGATCTTTTCGTCTCCTGCGATAGTTTACTGGTATCCTGCCTAACGGAGTTACCACCGACTTCCATTGCACACTCCTTAATGATGCCCACAAGATTGTCGTTCATTGCTTCAACACTAAGGTCCTCTTCCTGAGTTAAAGCTGAATATCTGTTCTGTAGCTTGATCTGGAATTCCTCTATTTTCCCTCTTACCGCTAACTCATTAATCGGCTTCTTATGTACCAGTTTCTTCCATTCCCTCCTCAGGTCTAGGCTAATTCGAGTTCTTACCATCCTGTGGTCACTGCAGCGCACCTTGCCGAGCACGTCCACATCTTGTATGATGCCAGGGTTAGCGCAGAGTATGAGGTCTATTTCATTTCTAGTCTCGCCGTTCGGGCTCCTCCACGTCCACTTTCGGCTATCCCGCTTGCGGAAGAAGGTATTCATTATCCTCATATTATTCTGTTCCGCAAACTCTACTAATAACTCTCCCCTGCTATTCCTAGTGCCTATGCCATATTCGACCACTGCCTTGTCTCCAGCCTGCTTCTTGCCTACCTTGGCATTAAAGTCGCCCATTAGTACAGTGTATTTAGTTTTCACTCTACCCATCGCCGATTCCACGTCTTCATAGAAGCTTTCGACTTCCTGGTCATCATGATTGGATGTAGGGGCGTAGACCTGTACAATCTTCATTTTGTACCTCTTATTAAGTTTCACAACAAGACCTGCCACCCTCTCGTTAATGCTATAAAATTCCTGTATGTTACCAGCTATATTCTTATTAACCAGGAATCCGACTCTCAGTTCTCTTCTCTCCGCTAAGCCCCGGTAGCACAGGACGTGCCCGCTATTTAGCACCGTATATGCTTCTTTTGGCCTCCTAACTTCACTGAGCCCTATTATATCCCACTTACTGCCCTCTAATTCCTCCAATAGCACTGCTAGACTCGCCTCACTAGATAACGTTCTAGCGTTAAACGTTGCCAGGTTCATATTCCAATGGCGGCCTGTCCGGAGCCAGTGATTCTTAGCACCCTCTGCTGCGTCGCAGGTCTGACCGCCGCCGTGGTCAGTTGCTTTGCAGCTGCTGGGGACTGAGGGCCGGGGTTTGATTGTTGTGTTCATAGGAGGTTGTGGCCAAGTACTGCACCAGGGTGGCCAATCCTGCTCTGGTGAGGGAGTGCGTTACCGGTTCTGGTCACCGGGATCAGGCCACACTCCAGGCCTGTTTGTGCAATTTTATCAACACGCGGATTTTTTTTTTTTTTCAATCCGGTGGAAAATTGCCGGCACCGGGATTCGAACCACGGACCTCTTGCACGCGAGGCGGGTGTTCTACCTCTACACCACCGCTGCACCTGCCTTATAACTATATATTAGTTATAACAATGAGATGACTTCAAAGTATCAACTTATGGGCTATGAGAAAAAATCCCATATATAACAATATATAATTCACCACATATCAGATATAACGATTAAAATTTTCCATACAGAATAATTGTGAAATGTGCTTTTCTAAGTTTCCCTCAACCAAGACAAGGCGAAAAGTTAGTCTACACGAGTTATTATCTGCCACCATTACTGTGTAGCGTGTCCCGTCAGCGCACCGATTGCGAAAGCCAGAGAGAGCATCACAAGTTGGCGCAGCTTGCCACAAGAAGGCGCCAGTCGTCGCCGGCAAGCATCCAGAAAGAGAGGAAAAAGAAAGCACAAAGTGAACTGCGCCTGCACTCCCTTTTTACAATCTCCCTCTCTTCCTCAGTGAGCACGAAAATGGGCCACGGAAGCAGCGGTACGTGCCCGACAAAGTGCAAAGCCGTGTCGTTTGAGACAAAGCTGCAAATTTTGCAAGACTCAAAGTACCTGCTCTCAATGATATCGCCGATTCTGAAAACTGCGAGCGCCACGATCATGAAGGCTAGAACCAGTGACCATGCCGATGAACATTAACGGTGGGCTTTGTGTGCCAGGGCGAAACCTTCATGTGTGAAACCAACACGATAGCAGCCGCTGACATTACTGAACTCTGGGAGCATGTTGCTACTGGCGATTAAATAGGTGGTGCTTCGATGGAAGAGTATGTGAATGCAGACAGCGCTACCTTGTTCTGCAAAGATTCTCCAACGGGGCGATCATTGTCGCGACAGACAGCGGCGACGAGATTGACAATGGCCCGTCTTTGACACCGATCTCAATGTTCAAGCAAAGTGCTTTGCAGTCGATAGAGTCGGTCACTGATTTCATACACGCTAAATTATAGCCGCCAGTGTTCGCGCAGCCGCTGGACACGATGTAAACCGTGGTTGTGAATCTGAAACTTCCGCAAAAGCAAGTGCAGATTACTGACTATTTCAGCACGCTTAACACTTGATGCGCTGTTTCGAGGTATAAATAAACATTTCATTTTTCACAGCCGTCTTTCTACAACGTCAATTCTTTATCGTAAGTGGCAAATTTGGTTTTGAAGTTACGCAGGTATGCCCGGCAGCCCTTCTTTTTTTTTTTTTTTTAAGCGGCTGTCTAGATACAGCAATGATCGGTTATTACGATCGGATTTTTCAGCTCTTGATATCATCTTAAGTGGACTGCACTGTACAGGAGACACACAAGCACCAACTTCCAAAGGATGTATAACATTGGACACGGTATCTATACACGCAGAAAAACCAGAGGGAAACCAAACCAATCATATGCTGCAGGAGCACATGCACAATGGCAAAAAGCATTTGGCTATCACCAGCCATCACCAAGACAATATAGTTCTTTCTAGGATAAAGAAACTGATGATGAACTCTCGCATTCATAATCATCACTCAGTATTTTTGCTGCCTCAACAATCTTCCTCATGTAACAATCTCAGAACACAAACAAAATGATGATGTTTCCAACAAAGGTTATCAAAATGCGACGTACACCCACAATCACAACCATAACATCCAGGGTAACCTTCAACTCCCTTACACATGTTCCTATTTCCGAGCACAATAGGAACTTAACAGAAATGTCTGCTTATGCTGCACTAAAATTCAACGGTTATATATTACCAAATAGCTTGAACTAACATTTTGCTCAATCTTACAAGAGCCTTCCCAGATTCGTTTGGAGAGAGCAACGGAACCCACCTGGTACTACGGGTCCTGCAGGGGGTGTGCGACGCCGGCGCTTGACCTCTGCCAGGCAGCTGCGAGGTGCACGCTCATTCAATGCAGACCCTGGCCAGTTCCTGGGAAGGACAAGCTCAACATATACCTCGTGACAGCCTTAAATAAACGCCCCATAGGCAAATATCAAATTGATCTAGGGTGACTTATAGTGGCCTTCACAACTCTTAGACATTTCTTCGTTGCTAAGAGATGACCTACCATATATTGCCATGCATAAGTCAACAGGGATATTAGAGGACCCTACCATCTTGCTTGCATTCCCAAAGATGGGAGGGAAAAAATGTTACAAAAACAAAAGTCCTGGGAAGTTTATCTTTGATGCTGAGCCACTGCTGCTTAGTGATGCCAACATTTAACCCTTTCAGTGCCACTGATGTACCGGCACGTTCTCCACTCTCTCCCCTCGGACACCAAGAGTGCACTTTTCAATAATCATGTCATTTTTTTCCTTTTGCATAAACAAAAATAAACCATTGTGCTCATTTTATAGTATCTGAGATATAAGAATCTAATGCTGATGGTGCGTCACATCTGAAAAACACTCTTTCTGGAAAAAATAATATGACGCTACCAGCTTCCATATGTCGGCCTTCTACAAGGAGAACACGACACAGTCATGAGCATTTGCTTGCACCGATTTTCGCGAAAACAAACGCTTACAAGTACAGTTTTTTCCCTTGAACGGTGAACGATTGGAATTCACTTCCCATTAGTGTATTTCAATCTAAAGATTTCATGGCTGCATTGCAAGATCATTTTTGTGCAAGTTAGCGATGTTGACGTTATCATTTGTGCTTCTTTTCGTGCATTATGTTCATTTCATGTTGCATTGTATACGCTTTTCTGTGTTTTCTTGTTTCTGACATGCCCCTCCTGCTTGGGCCAAAGTATTGGCCTGCAGTATTATTAAATAAAATAATAAATAAAAAAAAACAGGACACTGAAAGGGTTAAGTGACTTGGTGAGTTGCCATGTCCTTGTGCTGCCCTTAACTCGCAATGAAGCCTTTTGTGCAAGATACCCCATTTCCATGTTCCTATATCTATGCAAATCAGCGAAAGCTACAGACTGCATCAGCCAAAAGAGAAGTAGGGTTGCCACCGAGTAGGTTTTTCCTTTACGGTGCCAGCTGCCAGTTTGAGCACCACACCTGCATGCTATTTTCCAGTTTTCTGGTTCTTAAATTGACCCATTACAAATTGCATCACGAGTGCTTTGCCAGGTGTTCACACATAGCAGGCAACTGAACTGTTGCAAGTGAATCCTTTCTGAACTGTTTCACTTTGTCACCATGATGTTATTTGAAGTGACAAGACTAGACCGGCCATCCTTTTTCTTAATGCGATTGCCATTCTTTGAAACTTCAACTATTTTTCTGCATGATGGTCATTTCTAACCATGCCCACCTGGGCCACTGGACATGTGAACATTCTTGGCCAATACTGCAGAACGGGCATGTATGTGCCACTGGCCCAGACAGGCAAGCAGAACAGGAGGCAAGAAGTGAAGAAGTAGAACCGGCATCAGCGGAAGCCAAGTGTGGGGAAACAAGCGAAGGGAACAGAATGGGACCAGAGTGTGCATCGAGCGCTGGTAAGGAAAAAGAAAGGAAGGGAAGGATTTGGCAATTCGGTGTGCCGCTACATTGCTTCAATGGTAATCACATTGTCAGCATTCATCATGAAGTGGGTTCTGCCTTAACTTATTTTTATCCCTAGCAGTCCTCTGCTAACCTTCAATAAATTTTCTCAGTCACCACTAACTGAATGCACTTATCTTGGCTGCTTTATACAGTAGAACCTTGTTTGTATGGTCTAGAAAAAAAAAACATGATAACAAACATACCGACCAGGTGAAGGTGTGATCTGAAGTCACTAAAGCTTTGGCAGACTTAACTGTAGTTGACATCTGTGCAGTGCGAAGCACTGTGCAAATCTTTGTAGCATGAGACACTGGCTCATGCTGAGCTACTGCGGCCCGGGCAGCTTAAGACGGGTGTTGCAGTTGTGGTTTTGGCAAGCTTATGTCTGTGCTCCTCAAATTCGGCCTTAGTTAGCAGCTTCTTTGAGCGAGACATTTTGGAGAGAAGTTTTTACGGACCCCCTGGGTACAAATTGATATGGCGCGATATGCAAATGTGCATCAAGCTGGTGGGGCTCAAAGATATGTACTGTCATTTTTCTACTGCATAGTTTTTTTAAAGAAGGCGACAGGAAATCAAAACAATATCGAGCTGGTAGGCGATGCAGGGATATGGTGCCGTCAGAACGAAACATGACGCTTCCTTCGCACTGCCTACAGCAGCGAAGGGCAACATGTTTAGGTAATCACATATTAAAAGCGTGCAGTACGCCTCCAATGGCACTACACCAAATGCACTGTGACAAAGACAGATGAAGAAGCTTAACACAATAGGGTTGGCCGTGATAGCTATGGAAAGAGCAAAGTGACTGCATTTCAGCGGTGCAACTGCTTTATTCAAACCCCATGTCCTCTGCCTCATGCACGCAGTGATGCCACCCTAAAGAAACGGACGAGATGGTTGATGGTGACAGCAGCGCCATGGTGTCTTTTAAAGTTCGCTCCTTAGTCTCATAGTCTTGGACAAGTTTTCCATCTGGCGACGGTCGAATTAACGGAACTCGTAGGTGCTCTTGTCATCACTTTCTGATTCTGCAACAACCCGATGCATTGGCTGCGGTGGCAGTTCCTACTGGCATCACACCATGCTGGAACGGAAGCCCACGAATAATCCGACGGCCCGTGATCAACTGAAAGAAGCACCAAAGGAGCTTGCTTCCTTTTCTTCTTGGACTTGTGGATTATGTGCAGGTCACCCATGTCATCGTTCTGGCTTTCAATGTAGGTGTCAAGAAGCTGTCTGCTAGTACATAGGCCCCAATGGTCCATGGCGATCACAATGCTTCCGGGACAATTGCACTCTTTCAGTCGACTTTGATTGTAGCTGTCCAATATGGAGTCACTGGGCACCTCCGTGGGTTGCGACCTTGCCAGTGTGGTCGGCAGGAGATAGCCTTGTTGATCGATGAAGTTTAAGCTTCTTAGCTGAAGACGTTGGTGCAGTTGCATACAACCCGCCATAGTAGTGACATCCTCCATACCATAGTACTTGCACTGGGACGACCTGAACCAGGGTGGCGGCACGTAGCTGCTCTTTTCACTGGAAAAGTAGTCATTCTTGTGACAGTCGTTATGGCAGCTTGTCTGCTTTTTGTTACTGAAGATCTTAGAAGGCCCCAACACTGCCGATATGCTCGTCTTGGGGTTACGGTTCCGAGCGCGGCCTTGCTGATGGTATTTGGTCTCCTCGTTGCGGGGTAGAGAGGAGCAAGAGCAATGACAATTTTTTGGGGGTTTTGGTTCTGATGTTGGTGGGGCTGGCTCTGAGCCTCCCGCACCATGCGCACTAAATAGCAGTTGGTTTGTACGACATGGCTGGTCATTAACATCTGTTCCACATACATGGCATGGCAATCGGATTGGCGCCGTGGTATGTCATAATATATATGTGGACGCTTGAGGAACTGGTAGCTTGAACTTGTCCTCTGTTCTAGCCGTGGTCTGGAGGCGCGTGTCAGCTATTGTCGTTATACAGTATTAGCTGGCACTGTACCCTCACCTCAGTCCAGGGGTGTAGCTGAAACCCCATGAGCACCCCTCGAAATTTTTTCATGCTGTCCATGCAACACCGTCCAAAGCAACCCCCGGCGCCAGAAATCATTCTGGATTTTGTCTAGAAGGTCTTTTTCACGCTCTAAAAGACATTTCACTGCGAACATTGTGAACTCGGGCTGCATTTCACGGCAACTCCTGTGCACTGGGAGTCACATAACGCCAGGAGCCCCATCAGAGCGCCAAGTTTTAAGGGCGTTTTGATGGCAAACAGGCTCATCATGGCATCTCGTCGAGGCCATGCAATCTACGGAGCACATGGATGTCAATTCTGAAACTATATGGGTATAAAGTTCTCATCTTTTGATGTGAAAGGTGCATTGACATTTTCAAAATGGTGCTTTAGATTTTCAATTCCGGAACTTTGTGGGTTTAGTGTTGTTTTAAATATTTGACGCCAAAGGTGCATTGACTTTTCTAAAGTCATACATTGGAACATACAACGAGACAAGCCAAATCGAAACACTATCAGACAAGTTGACATGCTTTCCCCTGCGTTCTTTTTTTTCCATTTTGGTGCTCCAGCCCCACAAAAGAAAAAAGACATTGTTGCACCGCAGCAAGTTGCCGCATGGTGAAAGTTCGACTTTGTAACCTCTTTTGCAGAAAGTAATGGGCCACGGGACGCTACAGTTGCAGGAGACTCTTATTATATTATTGCGATAGCAATTATGTGGACACTCCAGGTGCATTTCCACTGTCGCCCTCATGTTTCGTATAAAGTTCAAGGGCGGTAACATCCTGACCGCGCGCCGCGTGCTGCATGTGCAAATGAAAGTGTAGGGTGGGGGGTTGGCATGGGTGAGTCGTCAATGGTGGGTAAGTCTTGTCTGCGCAAGGGAGAAAAGCAGGGAGGAAGCACGCCGCCTTCCATCGCGTGCGATACATCGGGAGAGTGGAGAGAGGGGGGGGCTTAGGATTCTGAGATCTATGAATATGTGATTGCGCGACATGTTTATTTGCCTTGCTTGACGCATTAAATACAGTGACTTTCGTTTAGATATGTAGATTTATTGGAGTTATACGTATATTTAAATATCTTGTTGCAAGGTTTCGTGTATGCGTGCAGTGAACTTTGTTTCCAGTGACACTTTTTCGCCCTTTATCAAGCTGCATCGTCGCATTTGGATATTCCATTGTACCTTCGCATTACTAATGTACGAGCGCGAGACAAATTAAAGTGAGCCAACCCACCCTGCACAATAATGGTTCGGTTCATTATCTGTGATGCGTAAGCATAACACACGGGCATCTCTCATTTAGAAAAGTGACACGCAGGTGTGAGGATAAATGTTCTTTAATGCTCTCATACAATGGGTTGAACATGGTTACGTGACACAATGGACACTCCAAAAGTTGATCAGCGGGGTGTCGTGAGTTTTCTTTTTTTTTTTTTTTGGACAGCTGAAGTTGTTTCCCCGAAAGAAATGAGTCTCCGTGTGGCTGCCGTGTATGTTGAACATTGCATTTCATTGACCACTGTGAAGCATTGGAGCAAACTGTTCAAAGAAGGACGTGAAAGTTGCAAAGACGATCCAAGACCGGGCCAAAGCCACTGTGCTATCCCCCTCACCACAATTGCAAAGGTTGATGAGCTAACTAATCAAGAATGGAGGATAAGCATCGATGAACTGGCAGAGCAGGTGAACATCAGTCACAGTTCAGTTCATGCAATAATTCATGAACATTTCGGTTATCGGCTCTTGTGTACGCAATGACTGCCCAAGATTTAAGATTTTGAACCACCGCCAGAAGACGGAGAAGTTCGACGCTGCCTTGACTCATCGGATCCAGTATCGCAATGAGGGTGACAACTTCTTGTTTGCAGTTGTGATTGGGGACGAATCATGGTGCCACTACTACAAGCCTAAAACACGACGGCAAAGCTTACAGTGGAAACATTCAAATTCACCAGCCCCAAAGAAAGCAAAGGCCATCGTTTCCGCCGGAAAGGTGTTGTTGACTTATTTTTTTTTTTCTCGATCGTCAGGGCCCATTACTGATTGAATTTGCTAAACCTGTAGAGACTATCAATCGTTTCTGATACTGTGAAACACCAGATCGGCTGCGTGTCGCAATCAAGAACAAACAACGTGGAAAATAGACGAATCGGGTCATCTTGCTCCACCACAATGCCCGTCCCCACGTCGCTGATGTGGTTTACACTAAACTGGCAAACTTCAAGAGGGAAATGCTGCAACCTCCGCATACAAGCCAGACCTGTTGCCTTGCGACTTTCACAATTTCCGGAAATTAAAGAAACAGCTCAAGGGAACCAGAGTCGTGTGGGATGATGACGTGAAAGAGTCAGTTACAGATTTCTTGAAGCAGCAACCCAAGGAGCTTTATGAGGCAGGAATCATGCAACTCATTAGCCAGTGGGACAAAAGTTTCAATGCTCATGAAGACTACTTTTAAATGAAGTACCCCATTTGTCATATATTCGCAATGGCTCACTATAATTTGACTCGCCCTTGGTATATTTTGCAGAACTCCTGCTTTTTAAATGTGCTCTTTGTTGCGACTATAATTTAGGTGCAAATTACAATACACGACCAGTGATAGGTGCTCCTGCTCAATACATTGTAACAAAGAACAGCGTCATTGAGATTTTTCCTGGCCGTTACATGTGTACAAATATCTAAACAAGGTTCTTGAATAAGAAAGTTTCATTAAAATATCTGTCCTCAACTTGTTCATTTCATGGCCTTTTACATTTTCCATATCAGCGACATGCACTGCTTTGCTGGTTGCAAACTGATATAGTTCTAAAGTTTGTGTGATATTTCCTTTAATTATTAAATAGACAAAAAACACGGAAGCATTGATATCAGTTATCTTGAGCACAATTTTTGGGACATACGAGTGTACTATTCTTTTATGAAAAAATACATATTTTACTTGTATTGACAGCGCATAGCATTCAATAATTCGTTTGAAGCAACTTTGGCAATGTCAATACAGTTATTATTTGTGTATCTGATGCCTCGACAAATTACTTAAGGAGGAGGCCGAGCTGCAACGTGCCCCCGCCACCCCCCCCCTCACACACACCCCTTGAATGAAATTTCTGGCTATGCCACTGCCTCTTTGGTAGCTGTTCCTTGCGCTGCGTCGACGTTCTGGCTTTTGCACTGACATTCAAGTGCTTATCGGATAGACCGACTGGATGTACTGCCTGCTGTCCTCCCTGAGGGCTAGCTGCAGTTGGTAGAGATGCAATGACAGTGCAGGAAAACAATACGAAAACAAACCTGGCTGATCATGTGGCAGATCTTCTCGTCATGTTCAAGGGTCAAGTAAACTCAGCTTTGTATTCATCGTCGCTCACAAGCTCTTCAATTTTAGTGCTCATTTCAGTGAGAAGACAAACGGTTTTTGTCATTGAGTTCAATTAGGAGCACTTGTAACGCGGTAGGCATCAGCTGCATTTCCCTCAAGGCTCCGATTGCAGAGCTTCGAATGCGCCGCAACCAGAGCCGACGGGGTAGTCAGTCCATAAATGGTTGTGCGGATGGCAGTCTCCTTCGCAGGTTCTTGTACTACAGTGAAACCTCGTTAAACCGTAGTTGGCCGGAGCTCTGAAAAAGTATGTACTAAACGGTAGTACTGTTTAACCGAAATAGCATGAGATCGACTACTTACCTGTCAAAAATGGAACTCAGAGAGAGTGCGATGAAAGGGGAAAAAACATGCAGTGTTTATTCACTTCACATGACAAAAGTGTTATTTTCGTTTGATGCCACAGCGGCCTAGCAGCGACGACAGCGACCTCAAACTTACTGAAGCTGCGAGCCAGCTTTTCAGCCAGCCCCCTCTTCTCGGCAAACACTCACATGGCAGATTCCCTGTTGGCGTTACGTATTCTCCGTGCACGCGCGCGGTACCAGTGCAAAAATCGCGGGGCACCTTTTTCATTGCTGGGTACTGTTCTCGTCGTGACGACTGCATTCATGAGGCTGACGTAGCGTGCAGTTTCTGCCACTGTCGGGCCGGTATTGACCGTGCTGTCGCTTTCCGTGTCGTCCTCATCACTGTCGCTAGCCGACACTTCGGCAACAACAGAGGCAACGATGGTGAAAAGTCGAACCTCGTAGCCGACATCCCTTCACAGTCGCAGCAGTGCTGCTGAACAACTTCTTCACATTCCAAATGCCACACACTGTAGTCAACAGCAGACCCCTGTCGCATGCCAGCGCCAACTTCTTCGTGTCACGTTCAATAGCATGAACAATGTCTAATTTTTCTTCTATGCTGAGCGTTTGGCGCCTTTTTTTATCCGAGCTTCGGCACAATGCGAGTCCTCGCATGCATGACGCTGGCACGCCGCCGAAATTATGTTGATGTTGATGTGGCTTCACGCGCGAATGCACAGGGCGCTTGGAGGCTGCTGTTCCGATCTCTGAGGCTTGTAGTTCTGCCAGGTTGCCCAATGGAGACGACGCACCACCATGTTTGCGAGACGAAAAGTTGAAAGACTACTTGTTAACCAATACATAAGCAATAAGCTGGTACGGTTTATGCGGATACAAAACACATTATGTTCAATGACCGCCGAGTCAGGGATTTGACTGTACTACTTTTAATACGAAACTACTGTTTAAGCAGCAACAGTTTAACAAGCTTTTACTGTATAGTAATGTAAAGAATGAAGCAAGTGCACGTTCATCGGCTGCGGTAGATCAGCGCGACTGCTTTATTCGAACCCCACATCCTCTCGCTTGGGCACACGGTGATGGCATGCTTCTTTCTCTTTTGTTCTCAACAGCTGTGAATGCAGCATGCGACATGCGACCCATGAGGAGATATGCTGCTATCAGAATAGGAAAGTGAGTGAGCGCTGCCGTTTCGACAACACAGGCGGGCGAGTGCTGCAGGGATGACGCTGTGGCGCGCGGCTGCTGTGCTCGATTGCAAGAGACTCAAGCTTTTTCTCGTTTACATGGGATCTAGCAGCCACAAATCGTATCATACGATCGCAGTTTGGCGATGTACTGAAAGTTGGTGCCAATAGATCATTGGTTCCGGGAACGCATTAAATTGTAAGAAAGGAGCATAACTGTATTGGGTTATCATGTGCTTTCGGTCCCGAACATTGGTGCTGAGAAATCATATGTAATGGGACCGTATCAACAAGGTTCTACTGTGTTAAGTCTTCATTCTTATTTTGTTTGCATTTCTGTGTACAGCATTTGGAGAAGACTTGCACTGGATATATATATGGGTGAAGCATTTGCAAACTCTTCATTAGATCTCATTCAGTGCCATACCAGGCTCCTAGAACTTCCAAAGTTTGTAAAAAATATCTTATACAGTTGAAACCCGCGATAACGAAATCCCGCAACAACGAAATTCTCACAACAGAGATACATTATCGTATCCCCGGCAAACCCCCATAGGATTTAATGCACTTGGTACCCCTCGGCAATGAAACGTCACTGTACTGCAATTCCACATCAACGAAATTTGCCGGGAATGTTACTCCGCATATTACCTACTCGCGTAAGGGTAGCAGGCTCCAAAAGTTGCTCAAATGCAATTATTTTGCACTAAAATTGCATAGAATACTACCACATTACATAACTGAGGTTTTTTAGCGCACAAAAAAGGACGAAAGACAGTGGCATGACGCGGACACAGTGCCTACCTTGCCACTGTCTTTCGTCCCTTTTCGTGCGCTAAAATGCCTCAGTTATGGAATACCAGCACGCCCTAACCTACACTCTTCAAAATACCACATTACACTTGTGTGGGAGCCACCATTTTTGTTTACAAAAACAACCAAGCGCCGGAAGCAGTCAGTGTGCTGGAAACACATCATGGCCGCCATCTTGTTTGTTGATCGCCCATTTAAAGCGGCATGCATGTTGCTACCAACATGAGACGATGGCTTTTGCATGCCTACTATAGGCGAGATCGTGGATCATTGTTCGAAACGCTCATTCAGTTTGCGTTACCCGTGGCTGATGATTCGGCAAGGCCTAGGCCAATCATGTGAGGCGAAACTGAACGTAAACTGAACGCACGTTTCGAAGAACAATCGCCGATTGCAGCAGTGCACTGCATAATGTGCACCTCGGTGAGAACAATGCACCAAAAACAAGGAAATCCACATCCCACTGACATGGAATTGTTTATGGCGCTTGAGATGGCGGTCGCAGCATATGGAGTGTCATGCATCGGGCCATGATTGAGCGATCATCCGGGAATATGCATACCTCGCTTCAAAAACACTAGTTCTGGTGCCACCCGATAGGCATCATGTGCGGATTCGGTGCCGGCCATAGATTTACGCTAGAAGGCCATTATTTCGATCGTTTGCCTTCGGGTACACAAGATACGGTCACTTTTGCACTCGGCACCGGACGCATTGGCGCCTACGAGCAACAGCGTGCGCTGGAGAAATGCTGCTGCATGCGCTGTTGCTCTGCGTGCGGTGCCGAGTTACGCAAAATCTTGCAAAAGTGATCGCATCTCTGAAAGCAACTGACAAAGAACACTGTGCTATGGCAGTGCTGCCACTGCTGGTCGACCCATGTGACGCACTTTGCACTGTCGGCAATACGGTTCTATATCCTCGAGCAAAGCTTGCAATGTAGGCTAACGGGATTTTGACAGTAAAGTATTGTTCTGCGATACATTACCTATCTGTGCTGTTTCTTTTCACAACAATGAAATTCCCACAAAAGCAAATTTTTCCGCGTTCCCCGCCGATTACGTTATTGTGAGGTTCAACTGTACATCTTTGATATCTTTCATGTACTAGTTGTTTGTATTTGCATACATCTGCAAAGGCCTTCCTTTCTTTTTTTTTATGCGAAGCATATTACGAGAGCTCAACCCAGCTCCTCAGGCGCGGCGGTGTCGCCATGAAACCACGTGACACCGTGACGTCACGACAGAGGAGAAGTGGCTTTGGCTCAACTCTTGCAAGACGGGCTGGGTGGGAATCGAACCAGGGTCTCCGGAGTGTGGGACGGAGACGCTACCACTGAGCCACGAGTACGATGCTTCAAAGCGGTACAAAAGCGCCTCTAGTGAATGCGGTGTTGCCTTAGAAACGAGCTGTTTCTAAGGCGTGCGTCTCTTGCTCAGGCGCACATTTCGTTGCCGCGCCGAACGCTGCTTTGCTCGACGCTCACCGCGTCCAATGCGGGGCGCATAGTCGCTGCCCTGTAGCCCATTGTCTTACACCCCTTGGCGGGTCGACGGGAACGCTGTCGCGTTCCACTCTTGAAGGCGAAGCAGTAATGCATGAGTTGTTTCTTCGTCTAGCCGAACCAAATATAGCCAAGCAACAGCAGTTCACCAGGCTAAACAGTGGTTCAACAACTAAAATAAAGGCTAGTATGCTTCGCATCCTGGGCTTAACCTTACCTAAGCCACAGCCATTTTTTTTCCTTAAGATTGCAATACTTCCTTTCTGAAGAAACATCATGGGGTGCCTTTGCAGGTTTGTGTAATCTCAACGGGTAATGTGTACACAACACATCTGTTCCTAAATCTCATTCACTCTGATGGATTTCCGCAGAATTCACTTGCTTACTGAGTGTGAAGTCTATTTTGATCATTTTGTATCTTCTTGCAAGTAACAGAAAATATGCGCACTAAAGAAGTTAGCGCAGAAAAAAAAAAAGCATTATGCCAACACTGCACCACTAGCAGAGCTTCCTGTAGTTTTGCAGCTTCACTTATCTACAAATCTGGCCAATGAGCCATGAATCTATAACAGGGACCCACACAGATCCAGATGCAGTAAGAGACAATAAACTTACTCCGATTTCGAAAGCAACTCCACTGATCTATGAGATGAGGTTGTGGGCAGTGATATCGACACCACCTGCAGGTTGGAAAGAAGAAAAGGTTCAGAGGGCAAGAAGGAGACAAAATCACAAAGTAATGAAGCAGGTGACAAGCATTTTGCTCTGGTGAGAGGGAATGTTTCTCATGGACTCCCATTAGCCAGCAAGAGGTAAGAGCAGTCTCACAACAAATGTGCTTCACTGAATGGCACACAGCCAACAGGACAGATTTCACGTGAGACAATGACTCTGCACACCGAGTGTAGCAGATGGCAGAACATCACGCTTGAACGTGGTGTAGCCGCAAGCTTCTCTTCTTTTCGAAATAAATTTAAGGCAAAATTTAAAGGCCAATTGCAACTGAATTTCGGACTGCATAAAAACTGTACTTCAGGAATGTGTAGATACGGAGACGCCTCTGTGCAAATGTGACATCGAAATATGAACGGAAGTGTCACAGAAAGATTGCAAAAATAGCCATTTTTGATACAGAAACAGAAAAGAAAACGCTGCCATCAGTGCTCGCCAAAAGTGACGCATGACCTACAAGCGCGCAGCTCCTCGGCCTGACCTGTGAGATAAGGCAGTGCCCGAGGCTGCCCGCAGCACACAGAGTTATGTCGGAGGCAGCAACAACCACTAGGTGCACACACCGTCTGTCTAGGTGCTGTTTAAAAAAGGCTGCTAACAAGAAAACTACACAGTTATCAGCCCTACTTCATTGCAAAGGTTGCTCCACTGGAACATACTAGGCACTCATCTATAACAAATTTAGCCAAACTGAAAATTCGTAGCAGTTGGCCTTTAAGGATGCTGCCCTTACACAAGAATGTGTGGTATTTCAAGGTAATCGGATCACAATATAACTAAAGTAGAGTGCGAAAGCCGATTTTTACTATTTTCATTTTATCATGGTACAAGCACACACTGTTGGTGAGTGTCACTGCATGGTGTGTGGAAATGCTGCTAAGCTGCAACCCACACAAGGACACTACTACCCTTGTTACACGTGCACCCCTAACCACTGTTAAACAGTGGTTCTCATTTAACCAATTTTAATGCCAACCACAGTTTCCCGGAGTCGCACGACATGTGGCACACAGGCCTTGTACTGTCGTCTGTGCTGCCATACATGCTGACTGTCAAAATCTGCAGGCACCCCATTTTCATGGAGCTGGACACAACGGCCAGCATGTCAATAATGGCCGGGAAACTCTTCAACTGTACCTTCTCCAATGTGTTCTTCGAGGCTTCGGGCGTGATGCTGCGCAGCTACTACGAGCAGCTCTCCCAGGGTCAAGCCGAGGTCAGCGTTCACTTTGGCGACAGGGAGGCAACCCTTCCCCTTTACTTAACTAAGGGGTCGTCGCCAACATTGCTGGGTCATAACTGGATTCATACACTGGGCGTTCGCCTGCCAGAGTACCACGAAGCCAGCCTGCATGTGGTGAAAGACGTCCCCAGCCTCCTAACCGAGTTCAAGTCCCTGTTCCAGCCAGGGGTGGGCACATTCGCCGGCACGACGGCTGGCATCCATGTACCTGAGGGAGCCCGGCCACGTTTTTTCAAGCCTCACCCACTGCCATTCGCCCTGAAGGATGGGGTCACCCAGGAGCTGCAATGGTTAGAGCAAGAGGGCATCCTGGTGCCCGTCAAGACAACTGAATCTGCAGCTCCCATCGTGACAGTCCTCAAGCGAGACGACAGTGTCAGGATCTGCAGGGATTTCAAAGTTACCATCAACCCCGTTGCTACCGTCGAGAGGTACCCATTGCCCCGGATTGAAGATGTCTGGTCAGCGTTGCCCAGTGGACAGCAATTTACCAAGCTCAACCTCAGAGATGCTTACCAGCAGCTGGTGCTCCAGGATGCCTCCCGGAAGTTTGTCACAATATCGACAACTTTGGGGCTCTTCCAGTACATGCGCTTACTGTTTGGCGTGGCCTCAACCTAAGCCATACTTCAGAGGGAGATGGATGACCACTTCAGGGGCATGAGGCACGTGGCAGTTGCAGAACCTGCACAACGTCCTGGCATGACTGCAGGACGCCGGTCTCAAGCTTAAGCTGGAAAAGTGCATTTCTCTGGTCCCCAGCGTTGACTAAATGGGACATGTCATTTCCCAGACTGACCTAGCCCTGGCTCCCCGCAAAGTTGATACTGTGCTCAAGGTGTCTAAGCCCCAGAATAAGAAGGAGCTTCAGAGCTACCTCGGCCTCATCAACTTCTACAGGAATTTCCTGCCGAACCTGTCGGAGCATCTATAGCTGCTCCATCTTCTGCTTCAAGATGGTCAGCAATGGGTCTGGAAGAAGGAGCAGGACCGGGCCTTCCAGCGCAGCAAGGAGCTAATCACCAAGGCTCAAGTGCTGGTACACTTCGATGCTGCAAAGTCTGTCATCCTGATCGTAGATGCGTTGCTGTACTGCGGGACAAGGATGGCCAGGAATGCCCTGTGTCATTTGCTTCTCGTCGGCCTCATGCTGCAGAGCAACACTACATCCAGCTGGACAAGGAAGGCCTGGCCCTCATGTTTGGTGTCGAATGCTTCCACCAGTATCTGTGGGGCTGGAAGTTCGAGGCGGTCACGGACTGCTGTTGGTGCTGCTGGGGCCTGACAAGGCCGTTCCCATGCAGGCATCTCCTCAAGTGGTACACTGGGCCTTGAGGCTGGCAGCTTACAGTTACCAGCTGGTTTACCGTCCGGGAAAGGACCTGGGACCTGCCGATGCCCTGAGCCACCTGTCCCTGCAAGAGGTGCCTGATGCTGTTCCAGAACCTGTTGAAATGTTCATGCTGGAGTACGCATACCTGGAGGTAGTCTGAAGATCTGGGGTATCGCAAGCGGCCAGCCGGGACCCAGTCCTATCTCAGGTGGTCAAGGCGGTGTCCCGTGGGGAGTAACTGGTCCAGCAGGCCTATAGCCAAAAGGCCGTGGAGCTCAACTTGCAGCAGAGCTGCCTACTGTGGGGTTCCAAGGTGGTGTTCGCACAAAGTCTCCGGTCCAGGGTCCTGCAATTGCTGCACGCAGGTCATCCTGGCGTGGGAAAGACCAAGATGGTGGCCAGGTCTCATGTTTGGTGGCCAGGTCTCATGTTTGGCGGCCTGGCCTGGACCAGGACATCGCTCACATGGTGCAGAGCTGCCAAATCTGCCAGGAGCATCAGCGGGCCTCACGTCATGTGGAAATCTCCCCTGGCCACTCCCACGAGATCCTGGTCCCGCCTATACGTGGATCTTGGGGGCCCTTCAAGGGCCATTACTTCCCGACGGTGGTAGGCGCCTTTTCGAAGTGGGTGGACGTTGTACTTGTCACCAACCCACCAGCAGGCATGGTCACTGCAGTGCTACGACAGGTCTTCGCCGCCCAGGGATTGCCGGATGTCATTCTGTCCGACAATGGTCCTGCTTATACCAGCACAGAGTACCTGGCCTGGCTGATGAGAAATGAAATCTGCCAGATGATGGTTCCGCCGTACCACCCTGCTTCAAACGATGCAGCCAACCGTGTGGTGCAAACCATTAAGCACAAGCTCAAGAAGAGCCAGGCTGGAGATTTCCGGAGCCAGATTGCCCGGATACTGTTCCAGTACTGGACCACGCCCCACGATGTCACTGGCCTGCCCCCTGTGAGCTCGTGCTGGGTCGAATGGTCAAGACACCCTTGGACGTCTTGCATCCGGACCACCGATCCACAGTGCTCTTGAAGCAACTGAAGCAGAAGCTGGCTGCTGACCTAGGGTACAATCCTGGGCCTTTGCCAGAGCTGGGAGCTCCAGTTTTCGCCAGGAACTTCCATCCTGGCCCACCCTGGTCCACCTGACAGGTAGCGTCTCCTGCCAGCGCCTCATTACTGCTCGTCCGCATGCCAGATGGGGCCACGTGGCACAGACAAGCCGACCCTGTTAGGCATCGCCTCGGGATTCAGCCAGCACCCTCGACTGCCACTTCAGAGTTCCAGCCCGCAGAAGAACTAGCAGCAACAACAGTCACTTCCAGCGGAGCACCGGCCACCTCGGAAGTGGCAAGCGTTGCCAGTGGTACGGCACCGTTGGGCCAGTGTCAAGTCCGGCACCACTCACAAGGCCGACCACTGCGGACCCTCCGGATGGAGCGAGGCTGGCTCAGGCAGCACCCGGCATTGCCACGCCCAACCCGTTAACACCGTTGCCCAGGTGGAGTACTCGACCGCGGAGGCCGCCAGACTGTTACTCGCCTGGATAGCAGGCACCATCGACTTAGCTGGGACAGAGGCAGAGCCTCATACTTTGAACTTGGACATTTCTTTTGTTGTCAACAAACAGACTGGGGGTAAAGAGGTGTAACAAGCATGTGATGCCCCCTCAGGCATAATCATCATTGACCCGCCATGCTCAGTGGTCTGTCAGGCTCATTAGACAACATTGGTCACCGCACATAAACACCGGCGAGCACAGCTGCTCGGCGGTCAGTCATCGTTCATCACCACGCTGCGGAGCGTCTGTCTAACGGAGGGTGTTTCGAACCCTTTCTCATACACGAACCTGGGCAGATCGTGACAGGGTGCCTAGAGCTGCACTCTAAAGAGAAAAAGTTCTATCCCCTGAAGCAATTTGTTAGCGAAGGAAGAGCGGGCATGGCAATAGTGTGCGCCTACCAGTCTTAGAGGCCATAAAGCTGGCAATTGGAACCCAAGCCAGGCCAGCAAGCAAGCTGAAAATGCAACATGGCGGCATCCAAGACGAGCGACTAGTCTAGAAAATTGAACTCTGGGCCCTAAATTCATCTGAAAAACAGTTTGCGAGTACCGCATTAGCTCTAAAGGAACACTGACGATGCATATATGAAGTCTGGAATATCCATCGGGTCCGAACTATAGGAGTCCGAAAAATCTGTTGAATACTGCATAAATGAAAGCTAGACAGAGCACCTGAATATATGTGCCAATTTATGAACAATCAGAGCACCAGCAAATGGCATGCTGGTGTGGGGATTGAGCTGGCAGCTGGAACTGCGAGTTAAAAACTGGGGAGGAAAAATAGTCAATGACAAGTCTACTGTTGCCATCTTCTACTGATGCCACATGTGGCCAGGGCACTCACCGATTTAGCGAGCCTCCGCCGGCCAGACCGAATGGCTCTGCCACCCTGAGAGATAAAGAGAGAGGCACAATGTTTTCACCAGTTGACAACAAAAAATACAGTTGCCGACTTATAATTTAGACATGCTCGATTATTCAGCTTCACAGCACTGCCAGCCATAGAGTTTCCTGCAATATACTAAAGGAAACCATGCTGCTGCAGTCGTTGACCCACCACGGGAATGATGGAAAGTACATGGATTTGTCTGATCTTCGTGCTTGTGGATTCAGACGTTCTTGTGACTTTGTTTATTATCCTTTATATGCCTTTGTTGTCGTAAATTTCAGAGCAATCTATACTCTTCGAAGGGCAGAAGACACCGAGAACATGCACAATTGTTAATTGAAATGACTGAACTCGTCGAGGTGGCCAAATCGAAACGTGGCAAGTGTCTCAAGGCACCGGCGTGCCCGCGATAAATTCATAAGGGCATTTCACATTGTTTGTCGATGCATACGTCGATGGCTTAATGGTTTCAATATCAGGCTTCTGTGCTAGAGGTTTTGTGTTTGAATCGTGCCATCAGATAATTTTAATAATGTGTATATAATTCTTTATTACACAGTACATTGTTGAAAATGAGTTTACAAAGTCACGAAGCCGCTTGAAGCCAGAAGGACAAAGTTTAGGCAAACAATTGAGATCACACCTGCACGACTGTGTGCTGATTTGGCCACTTAGTTGAGCAGGAATAGTGATACAGTCAACTTCTGCTTGTTTGACCCTGAAGAGGCCGATGAAACTGGTAAAATTATTTAACGGCTCTAATTAAACACATTCACAAAGAGCACAGAAAGACACCGGTGACTCATCGGCAGTATTTGCCCCGATTCCAACACACCACCACCGAATTGAATGAGCACCCACCTTTTATGGACTCAAAGTAGAAAACTAACGTAAAACGACAGTAGAGTTCCCAAAACCAGATGTAAATCGAATGGGCCCCTGATACTTTAGCAAGAAAAATGTAGCATGTTTCCTATTCTGGTAGCACGGAAAAGACAATAACAGCAAACTTCTAACTTTCGCAGAATAGGGATTTATTTACCTAATATTTATGGTTGCACTCTCAGACAGCACTTTATTGCTGTTTATTAAGAGCATAACATGTCATCCTTCATATGGTGCGTAGCACATTTGATAGTCTGCATTCATCAAACGACTCTGACAATCGCAGATGAGATTGTGGCCCATGCCTAGACTAACCACGTGGCTGGTTGATCCTGCAACGCATACAAATCTCTAAAACAGCAAGAATATGTGATGCAATGTGTTGCCAAAAGTTGAACATCCAAATACCTTATTGTGTAACTGTGCCTCTGTAATCAGACTGAAAGCAGAGCATCGTCATTGCCATGCCATGCGAGACAGTTTGTTTTGTCCCCACCCGTAGCTGTCTCTTTGTGATGGCGATGATGCTGGCTTGGCTGGGTCTGATGCTTGGATGCCAAAAATGCAATTTTGGTTTTTGTTTCAGATCACACTGCCCAAGCAATTTAAGACGTAACTTTCATGGAAAAAAAAAAAGGAACTGGGTGAATACTGCAATAATTCTTTGTAAGCTACCGTTCTCACTAGAAAATCTTCCCAGGGTAAACCTAAAACAGGCATTTAAGGCAACATATGGAGCACATTTTTTTTTTTGATGATGGTGAGCTTGAAATTCACCTCTTCCAGTGCACAACATTTGCAGGTTTGGAGTGATGCCACTCACTGGCAAAAGATGCCGAGAGCAGGTTGGGCTATACTAATCCAGCTACAACCAAATTAGGAAGGCCCACTATGCTTCAACAAGACACTCCCTCCCCAGAACAGGAATTGGCCTCTCTGGCGCAGTATTCGGCCACTCCCTTCCAAATGACTCACTCAATTACCCAATGGCCCTCAGACCCCAGCAGCTGCGGAGCATCAGACCAAGACTGCGGCCAGACCTGTAACGCAGCAGAGGGTGCTAAGATTCTCTGGGTGCAGACAGGCCGTCTATGGAAGCTGACCCTTGCAACGTTGTGGGGATGCGCGACCCTCGCGCCTCCCCTGATGTTTTTCCCGCATAGCGCGTCTCCTGTAGTGCGGCTTCGCCGCGCACGTGGCGGTTGGAGTGGTACAAGCGCCAAGGTAAATGTACCTGGTAGCGAAGCTTCCATAGGAGCCCATACGTTCAAAACATGGCGGTCCATCGGCGGTCCATGGGGCTTAGCACCATCTGTATGTGGTGGGAACACTTCCGGCGGAAGAAAAAATAATGTGACGCAATGTCCGTTAAAAGCAGAAGTGACGTCATTTTGTTTTCGAAGGCGCGAAATTTGTTTTTTGTTCTTCCTTTGGAGCTATATATTCAAATGCCCTGCCATTCGACTGGATGGGCGTTTCGAGCTTTCAGCGTGGAAAGCGATGCAGGAAAAGGCCAGCCGTACGGTTGTCGAAATCGCATCCCTGCACAGAACATACTTTCTTTGGAGGCGGACGAAAGCTTTAGGTGTAGAGTGCTGATCCTATTGTTGGATGCCAAGCCCGTCGGCCAGCGCGGTCGCACGAAAACAACTACACAATTATCTGGCGGTCGTAACTCACTACATTTGACTGCACAGATTCAGAAGCAATGAAGCTACCCACGTCACCAAATTCAGACAAACTTTGACAAGCAAGAAAGTACAAACTGTGAGGGGGGCGTATTTCAACAGGTGATATGAGTGCGCCTTTCTGCCCATTTCAAGACGTGCGTTGCATTGCGAGTGATAGTGGCGTCAACGCCCCCTGTAGCGATGGGCGCTTAAAAGGAAATGCATTTATTAATAATAATAAAATTTAACTTGTATTTTCTTAACTCGTCAAGAATGTATAAAATTGTCTAGGAATTGTATTTTCTTTGAATGAATCTAACTGTGTCTCGTTTGAATTAAAAAACGCGTTTTTCTTTCCCAATGTTTGTTCCCTCCAAACATAGTCGCGCTTCAATCGCTGCTCCCATAACCCCCCATGCTGATGTCGGTGACAATCTGTACTGAACCGCTTTTCGCCCGAAGCTTCGCGACCTATTTGGATCGACCGTGCAAGCGCAGTGCGAGAGATGGCGCTAGTGTTGCGCTGCTGCGGGGTTACCTGGGTGCGGGAGAGACAAGGGCTCTCTCTTGGGTTGGAGACAGCTAGCAGCACGGACGTGCCGCGCGTGCAGCGCCGCTCTTGCCCGGCGGGTCGGCGCGCGGCGGGGACGTCTCCCGCGAGCGCGCGGCGACCCAGGCTTCTGCGAGACCACCTCGCGTGGCCGCCTTCGAATGCGCCACGATTCGCGTGACTATACACGCGAACGACCAGGCGTTGGGATCCAGCATGGGGCGAACATATTCGCTCGCGAGGACGCGGTGAGTCGGACTTCTAGATTTGTCGCGCGCCCATCGGCATGTTTTGTGGATAGCAACTCGGCTAGCAGGCATTGATCTATGAAAGGTGCAATAAATGCCCTTGTGATTGTTTGCACTACTGTGTGTTGTCGTTCCTTTGTCCCAAGAGTACGGTGTGAGCATCCCACATCAGACCCCACATCTGGCTGCCCAACGTGGGACTCTTGGGGCATCGGACGATAATTTTAAGTGTTGCTTCGTTCGAGACCTTTGTTTGAACCGAAGCGTAGGCCTAGCGTGGATTTTGATCGCTAGCGTCAGCGGCGTGCTTTCTTGAGCGAGGCGGCGGTGGCTGTAGTGTGTTTGAACATGTCAACATGCTAAGCCTTTTCGCAAGTGTTTTTTTTTTAATGGCATTCGTTGGTACGAGAGCCACGTGGTCTGCATCCTGGGAGAGCGAGGCTGAGCGCCCGCGGAGTAGTGGCAAGCCTGAAGCGAGTGAGTACGGAAGCCTCGTGGGTGGTCCGAATTTCTTATGCAAATAGCTTCTTCTATCTCTTTGACTCGGATGAAGTCGCGGCTCTGGGAGCCGTGTGGCCGCGGGCCACGGGTGCCACTACGGGCTGACTGGTATTGCGGCCTGGCACCGGGCGCTCCGACACCATCTGGGACAGTGGGCGCCGTCAACTCGGATGCTGTGTGCACCGAGCGGGGTAGGACCACCTCACCGAGCTGACGTCTCCTCGCAGCTGCCTGTTTTGCGCCCATTGTGGGTGTTGTTTTTGGATGCCGGTTGTTGTCAGGGTAGCGACGCTTTAGGCCTAAGGCTTTACGAAGCTGCCTGTCTCACGTGGAGGGACACAACCGGGTGGACCGTGGCGCTGAGGCGTTGCAATTTGCTTCCCTCATTCCATTTAGCCTCGCACGAATTGAAATTACCCGTTCGACTCAAGGAAGCGAGCTTTGTTCACGTGAACTTAGCATCTGAGTAGCTGCCCGATCTTTTGCTAGCCGAGTTGAACATCGTACCACGTGGGCGATACGCATGCAGAATTCCTCTTCCTTGCACTACTTAAGTGTTTGCCGAGTGTGTTGAGTGTACGCAGCGTGATTGGAGTCACCCCGGGCTTGCCGTCACCTGCACATCATCTGCGCTGCTGCCCCGGACTACGATCGAGCCACCCCGGGTGATGGTGATGCTGTGGCCAGTTCGGCGCGGTGACTTCGGCAGCCTCCTGTATCCAGCTCACAACCCTCGGCGCCGGACAAAAGAGCCGGCGGTCACCGACAGCTACTGCGGCTCCCGCCAGCAGGGCGAGTCAGCGCGAGCGACGCTTGCTCGTACCGACTACTGCGTCGTCGTCTCCGGAGTCCTGGCCTGGGATCGTGCTGTCGAGGCTGCAAAGCCGCTGCTGTGACCAGCGGATGCCAGCGGTGCACCCAAGGACAATGTCGGCTCGCATGCTATGGACAGCGTGTGGACATTTCCTCAGCGCGACCACTGTTGCATGTATCACCCTGTTCGCGAAGCACGGGTTAATGTTAGACCGTGTCACGTTTCGCCGGAATAAGAAGTGATTTAAGGTTGGAGGGATGTGGGGATGCGCGACCCTCGCGCCTCCCCTGATGTTTTTCCCGCATAGCGCGTCTCCTGTAGTGCGGCTTCGCCGCGCACGCGGCGGTTGGAGTGGTACAAGCGCAGTGCGAGAGATGGCACTAGTGTTGCACTGCTGCGCAACACTAGCGCCGTGGTAGTTCATAGTGTTTTTTTTTTTTTCATTGGTTAACCTAGGTAGGATATTAGGCAGCATAGTAGCAAGAGCTTGGTGGCGCAAGCCACCGCCCCGTTCCAAAGGGGACGCTCATAACATCCATCCATCCATCCATGCGGGGTTACCTGGGTGCGGGAGAGACAAGGGCTCTCTCTTGGGTTGGAGACAGCTAGCAGCACGGACGTGCAGCGCCGCTCTTGCCCGGCGGGTCGGCGCACGGCGGGGACGTCTCCCGCGAGCGCGCGGCGACCCAGGCTTCTGCGAGACCGCCTCGCGTGGCCGCCTTCAAACGCGCCACGATTCGCGTGACTATACACGCGAACGACCAGGCGTTGGGATCCAGCATGGGGCGAACATACTCACTCGCGAGGACGTGGTGAGTCGGACTTCTAGATTTGTCGCGCGCCCATCGGCATGTTTTGTGGATAGCAACTCGGCTAGCAGGCATTGATCTATGAAAGGTGCAATAAATGCCCTTGTGATTGTTTGCACTACTGTGTGTTGTCGTTCCTTTGTCCCAAGAGTACGGTGTGAGAATCCCACATCAGACCCCACAACGTTTAACACCCGAACCGTCTCGAGTGAGGCTAGCTTAGCAGGACTCTTTGAGGAAATATCAGACATTGTTTGGGATATCATCGGCCTTAGTGAGATTAGAACTGGTGAGGCTTATACATTGCTGAATAACAGACATGTCCTCACTATAGAGGTCTCCTAGATAAGAAGCAATACGGGGTACAATTCCTAATCTATAAGGACATAGCGGGCCACATTGACGAATTCTACAGCATTATTAAGAGGGTAGCTGTAGTTGTATTAAACTACCGTATTTACTCGCATAATGATCGGACTTTTTTGTCAGGAAAACTGACGCAAAATCAGGGCTGCGATCATTACAGAAGAACTTCACTTTGGCCTATTTGGTATTTACTGCATATCATTTTGACCGCAAATAAAGACGGGGACAGAGGGAGAAAAACACATAAACAGCACGGCTGGCGCGGCTCTGCCCCCGCACCTCCCGTGATCCTAAAGGAAGGCAAGGTTGTGGTAAGAACCACACCAAGCCGTATGCCAAATGCAATGTAGGAGTTGTGTACGAAATCCCCCTGGCGTGTGGCAAGTCCTACATAGGGCAGACTGGACGGTGCCTAAATGATTGAGCCAGGGAACATGAGCAAAAGTTAACGAAAGATGAATTGGCGCACTTACCTGCGCACTGCAATGCCTGTCGCTGTGCACCTCTTTTTGAGGAGATAAAGATTCTGGGGAGAAGCCATGACCAGACTGCACGTGAACTGATGGAGGCTTATCACATAAAAAAGAAAGGCCAAGAATGTGTTAGCGATACCTCCATTAGGTTGTTTCAATCGGAAATAGATTTTTTTGATAATTGGTTGCCACGCTAAGCTGATGTGTATTCTTGTTTGCGGCGATCTGCGCATGTTCTTTTTGCCTATATATGCTCACGGGCTGCTGTGAATAAAACAGTTGAAAGTTGCCGCCCATGCTGTTTATGTGTTTTTCTCCCTCTGTCCCCATCTTTATTTGCGGTCAAAACGATATGCAATCATTACGCAGGTTAAATTTCCCGCGAAAAGAAATCAGAAATTTTTTTCGGCCCGCGTTTGCTGCGGGATACCAAAACGAAAATGGCGGCCGGCAGAGCAAGCCGACAAGCCAAACGCGATTTTTTTTCCTTCTCGTGAGTACATTACGTGCATTGAAACAGTTTCTTCCGTATCAGTAATGAATAATATCGTTAATATCGGCAAGTTTGAGGCAATAACGTAGCCTTGTCCACTTTGAGGGGACAGAAACAGGTGGGCACGCTTAGCTGCCAGCGACATAGAAACATATCGCCGGCATGCTGCGGAAACTGCGGCATCTGTCTTCACTACTATCCTAATACGGCACGTTTCCGCTAAGGGTGGGCAAATATCTTAGTTGTGTTACAAGTATCGGCGTATGAATCGGGTACATTTTTAACGTATCAGTGTAAACGTGGCTACTATAGTTTCCGCTCGCGATTTGTTGCGTGCCCACGAGTGCAGATGAGAAGAATCGAAAGGCACCTTTTTTGTTGTTGTTGTTTACCACAACCATTACAAAGCCTAAACATAATAAAGGCAAGTTTGGTTGTACCTCTTTTTGTCATGGAAGTGCGGAAAGTGATGAAAGTAATGAAGTTGGGCATCTACTTAAGAATGTTTGGTGCGTGCAGACAGCTTGGTTTGTCTTGAAGAGTCGTTCACATAGCATTCGACAGATGGTAAGCGCGATCAATATTAGCTAGACTTGGCACACGACATATCACTGCGGCAAGTTCGGGGTGCGATCATTACACGGGGAATTAAAAAAAATCGAATTTTGACGA
The DNA here is from genome assembly GCF_038994185.2 of Dermacentor albipictus. Taxonomy (NCBI): domain Eukaryota; kingdom Metazoa; phylum Arthropoda; class Arachnida; order Ixodida; family Ixodidae; genus Dermacentor; species Dermacentor albipictus. The sequence continues at coordinate 122,322,753 of NC_091827.1, read as the reverse complement.
CAAAATTCATGGGTGCGATCATTATGCGAGTAAATACGGTAAATAGGAGGCATATAATAAAAGTATCAGAAGTCTATGCTGCAACCTCCAGTCATGATGATGATGAAATAGAACAGTTTTACGAAGATGTTGAATTAGAGAGGAGAAAAGGGCAAACTCAATATCCTACAGCCATGGGTGACATTAATGCAAAAGTGGGGGAAAAGCAGGCTGGTGAACAAGCAATTGGCAACAGCGGCATTGATTCTAGGAACACTAGAGAAGAGATGTTGGTAGAATTCGCGGAAATGAATCAGCTGCAAATAATGAACATCGTCCTCAGGAACCACAGCAACAGAAAGTAGACCTAGAAAAGCCCTAATGGTGAAACAAGAAATGAAATTGACTTCATACTTTCTGCTGATCCCAGCGTAGTGAAGGATGTATAAGTGACAGGTAGAGTAAAGTGCAGTGATCATAGGCTAGTGAGCGTTAGGATTCACCTCAATTTGAAGAGAGAAAGAGCAAAATTCATCAAGAAGAAACAGATCAGCCTAGAGGCAGTAAGGGTAAAAGCAGACAAATTCAGGCTGGTACTTGCAAAAAAATATGCAGCCTTAGAACAAGAGAGATGATCATGATGACATAGGGGTAATGAATGAAACCATAACTAAGCTGGCAATTGAAATAGGAGGCAAGGAACCAAGGCTACCAGTAGGCAAGCTCCCTCAACTAGCAAAGGACCTAATAATGAAATGACAAAGAATGAAAGTGTCCAACTCCAGAAATAAGACTGAATTCACAGAACTGTCAAAACTGATTAACAAGGCGAAGATAAGTGATATTCGAAACTATAACGTGAGAAAGACTGAAGAATTCATAAAAAAGGGATGCAGCCTGAAATCAGTGAGAAAAAAACTTGGCGCAGGAGAAACCAAGATGTATGCACTGACAAATAAGCAGGGTAATATCATCAGCGATCTCGAAGATATAGTAAAAGAAGCGGAAGATTTCCATACTGACCTGTACAATACCCAGAGGAGTCAGGATACCTCCATTAGAAAAAGTAATAAACAGGATACAGAAACACCTCCTATAAATAGCAATGAGGTCAGAAGGGCATTGCAAGACATAAAATGGGCAAGAGCAGCAGGTGAAGATGGAAGAACAGTCGATTTAATCAAAGATGGAAGAGAGATAATGCTTAAAAAACTGGCGACTCTCTATACGAAGTGTCTATCGACTGCAAGGGTCCCAGAAAACTGGAGTAATGCAAACGTCATACTAATGTACAAAGAGGGAGACGCTAAGGAATTGAAAAATTATAGGCCCATTAGCTTACTCCCAGTATTATATAAAATATTTACCAAAATAATCTCCAATAGAATAAGGGCAACAATGGACTCTTGTCAACCAAGGGAACAGGCTGGCTTCAGGAAGGGATGCTCTACAATGGATCACATCTATGTCATCAATCAGGTTATCGAGAAATCGGCAGAGTACAATAAGCCTCTCTAAATGGCTTTCATAGATTACGAAAAGGCATTTGATTCAGCAGAGATAACAGCAGTAATATAGACATTACGTAATCAAAAGGTACAGACCGCTTGCGTAAATACCTTGGAAAATATCTACAGAGGTTCTACAGCTACCTTAATTCTACACAAGAAAAGCAGGAAGACACCTATAAAGAAAGGGGTCAGACTGGGAGACACAACCTCTCCAATACTATTCACTGCGTGCTTGGAAGAAGTATTCGTGCTATTAAACTGTGAAGGCTTAGGAGTAAAGATCGATGGCAAATATCTAAGCAACCTTTGATTTGCAGATGACATTATCCTGTTCAGCAACACTGGGGACGAGTTCCAACAAATGATTGAGAACCTGAACAGAGAGAGTGTAAAAGTGGGGTTGAAGATAATTATGCAGAAGACAAAGATAATGATCAATAGCCGAGCAAGGGAACAAGAGTTCAGGATCGCCAGTCAGCCTCTAGAGTCTGTGAAGGAGTACGTGTACCAACGTCAATGAATTACAGGGAACCATGATCATGAGAAGGAATTCCGTAGAAGAATAAAAATGGGTTGGATCGCATACAGCAGACATTGTCAGCTCCTGACTGGAAGCTTACCAGTATAATTGAAAAGGAAAGTGTACAATCAGTGCATTATACAGTGCTGACATATGGGGCAGAGACTTGGAGACAAAGAAGCATGAGAACAAGTTAAGGACCGTGCAAGAAGTGATGGAACGAAGATTGCTAGGAATAATGTTAAGAGACAGAAAGAGAGCGGTTTGGATCAGAGAGCAAACAAGTATAGACGATATTCTAATTGACATCAAGAGAAAACAAAGCTGGGCAGGTCATGTAATGCGCCGGTTAGATAACTGTTGGACCATTAGGGTTATAGAATGGGTACCAAAAGCAGGGTTCGTACACAATATTTGGCTGAAAATTCAAGGACATTTCAAGGATTTCAAGGATGCAAAAAGGCACAATTCAAGGAGTGTTAGCGTAATTTTATTTCGTCACATGACTTAGGAAAGGAGCCCTATTTTCGCATTAATTTCTCTTTCAAGAGCTGTTATCTCCGCTTCTTTTTCTTTGGCTGTTCGGCAGAAACTGTTGGCCTTGACAAGACAAGTCAGGTCATATTTTGCTTCGGCGTCTTCCGAAAAGCGATCCGCTGACTCCTGCAAGCACTTAAGAGTTTTTTGGAGCTTTGTCTTCTTCTCTCGCATGCTCTGCAGCTCTAGCTCGAGTTCTTTTCTCTTCAAGGTTACCTGTTGTGCTACAGCTTGCTTCTTCTGTTCGTCCATGTATAACGCATACCTATGCCTGGCTTGGCGCACTGATGACTTCAGTTCTTTCGACAGCGGAACATTAAGCAGCCCACCGTGGGTTTTCACAGCCTCGCAGATGACTCGTTGTGAGATATACGAGAGCTCTGCCATATTTTCGACCGCGATCTGCTTGTTTACACTGAAACCTCTTTCTGCTGACGCCTGCCCATGGCTAAGCAAGAGAAGGACCTTCAGTACTTCCCATAACATCGAGAACGCCGGGTCATGCTTCAAAAGGCGCATGAAGAGAATGTCAAGGCGTTCCTGGTCTCTTTCATAGTTTTGCAGTTCATGCCGTTTTTCTTGGCAGAACTGACTGTACTGTGCACACACAATATCGCTCTTGTGCTCAGAAAGAAGCTTGCTGTCAATTAAACAGTTAAGAACAACTTTCAGCTTTCCAAGGCACATTTCTGTCTTTGACATCTCACTGGGGTCAAAACATGACAACCCTCGAACCAGAGAGTACCTAATAGGACTTCTCTCTATGATTTTCAGGATCATGTTCACAATGAACTTCCGACACTCACCCCTAAATTCAAAAACACACTTGGTACTCGCTTTTCCGCACTTTAAAATCTTCTCAGCCACTCGTCCACCTTCTCAAGTGTCGTGTAATTGGCAGTATCATGAACATCAATTCGCAGCAGTTTCGTGATGCTCGTGGCCTCTGTCAACACCGAGTGCTTCATAAACCTTGCAAGGAGGCTCCTCAAGACAGTTTCAAGCTCTTTCGCAAAAAAAAAAATGTCTTTGGAGAATCACTCTGAAAAACAGTCAATAAAGGCTGCACAACCATTGCAACGTTTAGGGAAAAGTTCAGTTTCGCAAGTGCAAGCTGGTCCTTTAGAAAATCACTGACGTTCTCATACTCTCTACATTTCGGCAAGGGTAGCCTATGGTCGCTCACTGCTTCGGTGTAGTGCCTCAAATGCTCCCATATAGCCAGGGCTCTCTCCAGTACTGGCACGTTCTCGACCCAACGGTGGGGTGTGAAAGCAAGTGGAAAGAGCTTGCTCCTTGTTTCTTCAACAAAATCTTCACGGCGGGCCGGTGCATCATGGAAGAGTGAGAATAAGCTCGACAGAAAGGTGTGAACTGGCCAGCTCGTTACATGCATTCCTGCTTTGTAAGCATTATGCACTGTGTGCAAGCCACATGAGCCAATATCCAAGCACTGAACTTGAAAGTCATTCTTCATGTGCTGCTGCAACTTGTTGAAAAGATTCCAGTTGACATCCGGGCCGTCCATCGAGAGCTGCACAATCCTGCTCAGGGGAAAGGACGCGAGAGTTTCCGTCAACTTCTGCATAAGGTCGTCCGCTGTGCTATGACCCATGAATGTTGAAGTCAGGTATCTGGTTGTCACCTCACAGTTGTTCCACAATCTGACGTGAACATCAAGTTGTTTTCTTTGCAGGTATTCATTCAAGGTTTCGTCAAAAAGCACAACGAAATCGTCAGACTTCTCCATCATTTGTTGCACCTGCGAAGTGAAAAATGGGCGCAGACAGTGGCACGCGACGTACGCGCATTTTTTCTCAGAGCAAGTGAAGCTTCTCGCGACCTCACTATCCGGAAACATCTTTTGGAATAGCTGGGAAATGGATCCAATGGAGCTGTAGAAGTAGTGTGACGACAAAACTTTCATCGTCCACAAAATCTCGGCTTCGATCACGGAATCATGCTTTCTGCAGTATTCGTCAAGTGTCGCAGCCCGAGAGGAAGTTGCCGTGGTTTCACGCTTACAAGGAGCCACGGACGTCAGATTTCCCACTTGCACGAAACTTGCGACGGATGAGCAGCCCTCACCTGCTGCAGTTTTGGATCGGTGCTTCGCGCCTTTCTGGTGGTTCTTCAAGGCAGATTTCCCCATCGTTGCAATGTCGACCGTCTTCTGGCATATTGCGCACTTTGCTCGATAAGGATCGCTTGGTTCCGGTCTCACCCAGTGACGATAGTCCGTATGTTGCAGCCACGCAGGCTGAAACTTGCACTTCCCGCCTGGCATCTTGTCAAAGCAAACACACAACGCCAACGCGAACTTCACTGAAATGGCGCGCACGAGGCCGAGAGTCGGTCCAACTATAGTGCATAAAAGAGCACTCACTAGTGCACCGAGCGCGGGTGTCGCGGTAGCACCGAGAGTGATGCCTTCCGCCGCCGGCCGCTTGGTGCGCAGCACTACGAGACTGTGCCGGACCATGCTGAGGCATGGGCAGACTTCAGGCGAGACACGACGCGAGCATCCCCATTTGCCCGGCGATCTGCCTCTGTTATGTTCTTGTCTCCATCCGCGATACATTCGGGGTCTGCGGACGTGCTGGGTAATGAGAGGAGCCGTTTCATTCCACGTCTCTGTCTGGGAAATCGCAGTTTCGCGGCCTGTTTAAAGTTTCTTTAGACAGACGAGCGCACACATAGACGCAAAACACCCACTTACAAGAAGAAAAGACTGCAACGAAAGCGGCAGCAAGGCGCGAACTGAACTACGCATTGCAATCAACGCATCGCAAACGAATGCGAGTCGAACTACCCACGGTTTAGCATGATGCCGACAGGCATCGCCGTCTGGTGGCCCACGGCGGCAGGCATCACTGCCCGTGCCAACGTCGCCCGTTGCAGATGCTCGGTGAACGGTACACTAGAGTATATTCTAGGCACTATAACCGACCGAGCGATATGCCTAGCATTGGATTGGATTTGATTTTCGATGCATACTAGTTGCCAGACGACGCAGGGGCTGCGGGATTTAAAACCGAGTCTTCTTGATGTTGCCCTTTAGTCAACACAGCTTGTTTTCATGGGCATTCGTAAGCGAAAGGGCCTTTAAAATCAGCATGACTTGCGGAGGTACTTCGTTAATTTTCTCTAGCGGAACAAATCCCACGGGATTTTCAAGGATTACAAGGAGCTCACAGGTATTCAAGTAGTTTCAAGGGCCCTTGAACTTATGCTGTCAATATCAAGGATATTCAAGGGTTTCAAGGGGCTGTGCGAACCCTGCAAAAGAAGGGAAACGCAGTCGAGGACAGCAGAAGACTAGGTGGAGCGATGAAGTTAGGAAATCCGTGGGCGCTAGTTGGAATCGGTTGGCACAGGACAGGTGTAATTGGAGATCGCAGGAAGAGGCCTTCGTCCTGCATGGACATAAAACAGGCTGATGACGATAATGATGTTCGACATTTTCTGTACCCTATGCGCCACCAAGATGAATGCTGCCATTAGGGAAGTCACTAACTCACCATAGGAGTTGGGCGTGTACGTGATGACCAGCCAAGTTGAAATGATCCCGTGAAGGTTAATTTCAGGACTGAAATAACAACAGCTCGGTCCGATAGAAATGTATGGGCACCAGCTGGGAGCATCGGTCAGGATCGGAATAACTGGAGTTGAATTAACGCAAGTCTACTGCATTTTGCTTACGATGCGCTGTCAAAATGCTCGTAGGCCATATCACAGGCTTAGTCAATCCAGTAGTTACCAACTCTCCCAAACCGCGAGACAAGCCAAGCCACTCAGTTGTAAAGGCAGCATTTACGGTTTGCCATGTGAGCTGTGCGAGTTCAAAGTGTCAAAAATTTGTTCCTTCATTCTTTAAAAACAGCGACACAGTCCCAAGCGACTTCAAGCAGTTTCAAGTGGCGCCCCTTTCATCAGTAATGTCTATGACAACGAGGGTGCCGATTAAGTGGGAGAGGTGTACAACAATGAGTGTTGTGAAGAAACGCGCGGTCATGCAGCTTAGCACGTAGTGCAATCAACGTTTGTTATGTTATGTTTCATGTTTGTTTATTATGTTGTTATGTTTGTTTGGAATGAGATTCAATACATTCCACGACTGTACTTTTGTCTATCTGTAGAAACAACATGATAATGGTTGTAGTATAGATTGACCCAGGTCGGAAGCAAGAGTACGTGCGCACAGACATGCACTGACAAAGTTGGGCCATATTCTGAAATGATCAGTTTTGAAGATGTTTTCACTTTTGCAAGATTTCCCAGGGCTAGCATTTGACACGTCAATGGATGACGGCATTTTTAGCTCTGTGACAAGACAGCAGGCGTGCCAAGAATGTGCCAAGAATGTTGCTGCTCTTCGATGCTAATGGGTCTGGTGCTAGTCAAACTAGTCACCCGAAAATATGGCCGAAAGTGATCATCCGGGAATATGGCAAAGCTTTTGGTCAATTGTGGAATAAAGTAAATTATCTTCAGGTGAATACAATATTTTGGACTCCCGATTATTCTGACTTTTAGGTGGTATTTATCGAGTCTGAATAATCAATCGGTGATGGCATTTCCTTGTTTCAAGAATGAAAACAGTTGTTAGCTTTGTGTGTCGTTCATTTCATTTCGCCATCACGCCAATCACTACCATAAATGGAGGGCATTAAAAATTCGGCCAATAGGAAAGCACTCCAACACAAAAAGAGGCTTTGTGAATGTGGGCCCTATGCTGGCGTTGTTCCTGTATGGAAAGGCTCTTCACCTTGGCATTATTGTGGTAGGCCCGACGGGCAGCGGGCGACATGTGCTTGAGGCTTCCAGCCAGGATGGCTTGAAAGCGGGCGTCCAGCTCCCCGTCGAGTTCATCCCACCAGCAGCTTGGTCCGCCCTCATGGAAGAAGTCACTCTGTTCATCGTCCCCTGCACACAGCATTGAAGGGCAACGCGTGGCAGGACTGCTCAAATGCAAGATGTACGGTACTCCACACACAGCAGGCTAGAAACTAGCTCCAACAGCGACCAAAACGGTTGAGTTTGACAGAAGAAAAAATTATATGCATATGTTCCATGCAATTTGACATAACAATAAATTTCACTTTTATCTGCCAAAATATGATGTAACCCTTACATGGAAGATTTCACAGATCTGAAACCACCGAAATGAGCAGAGCGGTATGTTTCTGCCACCAGTGGCCACAGCACGTCGATTTCACATGCAACAAAAACATAATATGTCATACACTGAAAGCACAAAGGAACACAAATAATGTTATTTCACTTGACCTTTACATCCATAAGTTGTGGCTGAGATATCTGAACTAGTCATTCCACGGAAAGTGCTGTAGGTATCTTCCTACTTTTCTTGTGTAGAATTAAGGTGGCTGTGGAATCTCCGCAGATAATTTCCAGGGTATTTATGTAAGCAGTCTGTACTCCTTGATTACACAATGCCTCTATGACTGCTGGTATCTCTACTGAATCAAATGCTTTTTCGTAACCTATGAAAGCCATATAGAGAGGCTTATTGTACTCTGCGGATTTCTCAATAACCTGAATAATGACATGGATGTGATCCATTGTAGAGTATCCCTTCCTGAAGCCAGCCTGTTCCCTTGGTTGACTAAAGTACAGTGTTCCCCTTATTCTATTGGAGATTATCTTGGTGAATATTTTATATAATACTGGAAGTACGCTAATGGGCCTATAATTTTTCAATTCTTTAACATTGACTTTTGTGGTATAGTATATTGCAGGCATTCTTACACTTCTCTGGGACCCTTGAAGGCAATAGACAGTTTGTATAAAAGGCCGCTAGTTTTCAAATGTTATGGTTCCTCTATCTTTGATTAAATCGACTGGCAGTCCATATTCTCCTGCCACTTTTCCCCATTTCGTGTCTTGCAAGGCCCTTCTAACTTCATCGCTAGTTATTGAAGGAGTTTCTGTATACTGTTCATTATTGTTTCAAATAGAGTACTCCTGAGTCCTCTGGGTACTGTACAGGTCCATACAGAATTTTTCCGCTGCTTTTATTATACCTTCGAGACTGCTGATGATATTGCCCTGCTTATCTTTCAGTGCATACATGTCAGTTGGTCCTACGCCAAGTTTCCTTCTCACTGATTTCAGGCTGCGTCCATTTTTTACAGCTTCTTCAGTCTTTCTCACGTTATAATTTTGAATATCCCTTATTTTCGCCTTGTTGATCAGTTTTGAGAGTTTCAAATTCTATGTTATCTCTTGAGTTGGACATTTTCATTCTTTGTGGTTACTTTATTAGGCCCTTTGTTACTTGGGAGAGCTTGCCTACTGGTTGCCTTGCTGCCTTGCCTCCCATTTCAACTGCTGCCTTTGAAGTCAACCTCGTTACGGTTTTATTCATTACCTCTATGTCATCATCATCACCTTTCTGTTCTAAGGCTGCATATTTGTTTGCAAGTAGCAGCCAAAATTTGTCTGCTTGTACCCTTGCTGCCTATAAGTTGACTTGTTTTTTCTTGACCAATTTTACTGTTTCTCCCTTCAAATTGAGGTGAATCCTAGCCCTCACTAACCTATCATCACTGGACTTTACCCTACCTATCACTTCTACATCCTGCACTATGTTGGTATCGGCAGAAAGTATGAAATCAATTTCATTTCTTGTTTCACCATTAGGGCTTTTCCAGGTCCACTTTCTGTTGCTATGCTTCCTGAAAAGGTGTTCATTATTCTCAGCTTATTTCTTTCTGCGAATTCTACAAGGATCTCTCCTCTAGCGTTTCTAGAATTGACACCATAATTGCTAACTGCCTGCTCACCCACATGGTTTTTCCCCACTTTTGCATTAAAGTCACCCGTTACTACTGTATACCGAGTTTGCACTTTTCTCATCGCTAATTCAACATCTTCACAAAACTGATCTACTTCCTCATCATCATGACTGGATGTTGGTGTAGGCTTGTACTACCTTTAATCTATACTTCTTATTGAGTTTGATTACGACTACTGCTACCCTCTCATTAATGCTGTAGAATTCATCAATGTTGCCCGCTATGTCTTTATGGATTAGGAATCCTACCCCATATTGCTTCTCATCAGGGAGACCTCTATAGCAGAGGACATGGCCATTATTTAGCAATGTGTAAGCCCCACCAGTTCTTTTAATCTCACTATGGCCGATAATATCCCAAACAATGTCTGATATCTCCTCAAAGAGTCCTGCTAAGCTAGCCTCACTCGAGAGGGTTCGAGTGTTAAACGTTGCAAGGGTGAGTTTCCATTGGCGGCCTGTTCGGACCCATAGATTCTTAGCACGCTCGACTGCGTTACAGGTACATCTCATTAATAAAACTTTTATACATGAAAAGTGCATTCATTCTGCTTTCTTTGTTTATGTATTACATAAAATATTGAGTGCAGTAGTTCGTACACACACAAAAAAAAACAGCGTGACCTACAAAAAACAACCATTTTCCCCACAGTAAGGAAAAAAGTTATTGGTAATGGAGTTGTGGAATTGGGAGATAGGTCAGAGCCAGCCACTGATGCTTTCCCACAATGCTTTCCCCAGGGTTACACCATGCGGAGAATGCCTGATTCCGCCACAAAGGTGAACAGTGCTCGCTGGAGACTATTGGCCTTTGCTGAGGGACAGATTCACTCCTCAAAGCTAGCCACTCATCCCGGTGCTTTCGACAGAGGGTTGCATACTTTGGGCATTCCCACAGCAAGTGCCTGATCTACTTTTAATGGCATATTTTGCGCTCCCTGTGCTTCCCCGTAGCAGCCCGTCAGCACGCGTGCGCGAGTGCTACATAGAGCTTTCTTTCTTTCTACATTCAGTTTCGGAATGGAATCTCCCACCTGCAAGATGATAAAGTATATGCAGATACAGTGGAACCGACTTATAACAATTTTCAAGTTCCAAAAACATCCAGTTTTGTGTGTTGTGTTGTGTTGTGTTTTATGGCACATAGGCAACTAAGGTCATCATGCACCAAGCTCGAGGTATAGGAGAATTTTCTGTGTAATTTTATAAAAATGTAAAAATCGTCGATGGTGTTGAGTGTTTAAATAGTTAGAGCTACCTCATGATGAAGTAAGAAAAAGATTCTAACAATGGGTACTAATAAAAACTTTTAAAGGCGGTTGGGAAACCTCAGCAGCCATCCTTGCCAGGGCAAGGATCTTGAGGCTCCTAACCAATCAAATAAAGTCCTCAGCCTTTTTCTCAGGAATGAGAAATGGCTGTGGTGTATGAGGTGAAGTACTGCATGATGATTTATATATTTTTAAGAAAACCAGCTTCTGTTCAAAATCTAAAAACGCTAGACGTATCTACAATTGCATTATCACTCAAGAGCAGTGCTGGGTGAAAAGGGATGCATTGGCTATAAAACGGGGAAAAGTACCTTCTCCGTAGCTTTTCCAGTTTACAACATGAAATTAAAATGTGATTGACTGTAAGTTCATCTCCGCAAGTGCAAATTGGTTTGTCTTCTTTCTTCAGCAGAAACTTGTCTGTAATGTTTGTGTGACCTATACGGAGATGGCAGATAACGACTTCCTTGAAACGCTTCTGGTGCACACATGACTTCCATTCACCTAGAACTGGTTTTATTAATTGTAGCTTGTTATTTAGTTCGTTGTTCCAAGTGGACTGCCATTTTTTCCTTGCATTACTATGTAGTAAGTTCATGCAATCTCTATAGGGCATATTTACACTCTTAATTTGCTTGCCGTAAGCTTGAGTGGCGCACAAATCCGCTCTCTCATTGCCTTCTATGCCGACATGACTTGGTACCCAGCAGAGCCTGATGCTGTGGCCTTGAGCTGTGGCTGCTGTAATGCTGTGTATGAGGTCTCCAAGCAGAGGAGCCCTTGCATTTTCAGAATGAAAGGCCGGGAGCACACTCAGTGAGTCTGTGTAAATAACACTGTTGGCAAGGCGCTCATTTACTCTTTTTTCTATGGCTACAAAGATGCCATAACTTTCCGCAGTGAAGATGGAAGCACACTGTGGAAGTCTTACTAATTTATTCCGATTCCCCTGTACAACTGCGCTTCCTATGAAAGCATCTGTTCTTGAACCATCTGTGTAAAAAGCTGCAAAATTACTGTACTTTTCAAGTGTGAGGAATTCTTGTATTATATGTTGTTGCGGAATTTGTTTTTTACGGAAGTGTGTCAGAGTGAAATCACAGATTTTAGGAAAATTGTGCCATGGCAGCAGTGGACCTCGCCTTTGGGCAATGTTTGGCAATATGTCTAGCATGCCAAGGTTTTGGCACATCTCTTCGAAACGCAGGAGGAGTGGCCTGATAGCTTGTGGTTTTTTATTAAACAGTGTTCTTGATGGGCACTTTGTGACTATGGGGTAACATAGGTGTTTGGGAAGCAAACGGAGTTTTAGAATGTACGAGCATGTGAGCATGGCTCTTCTATCTGTAAGTGATGGCTCATTGGTTTCTACATGGAGACTGCTTATGGGTGATGTCCTGTAAGCACCAGTGGAGAGACGCAAACCTAAATTATGTACTGGATCCAGCCGTTTCAGGTATGATGGTCTTGCTGACCCATACACTATACATCCATAATCCAGGGTAGAGCGTACGTACTACAGAGTGGTAAATTTGTAAGAGACAAGTCCTATCGGCTTCCCAATGTTTTCTCGACAGCACTTTGAGTATGTTCAGGAACTGAAAAGTTTTTTTTTTTTTTTCAAAGCATTTATGTGAGGCAGGAAGGTGAACTTGCTGTCAAATGTTACACCTAAAAATTTATGTTCATTTTTTACGAGCAGTTCTATTTTGTTCAGGTGTAGGGTGGGATCTCTTTGTATGCCTCGTCTGTGTCAGAAAAGAATGTCCACCAATTTCTGTGGGGAAAAACGAAAACCATTTCTGTCTGCCCATGTTGCTAGTTTATTTATTGTTAGCTGTATTTGTCGTTCGCATGTTCATATGTTCGAGGATGTGCAAGCTATCTGGAGATCATCTACATAGACAGAATACATAAAGGATCTTGGAATTATTTTCCTGATAGAATTCATTTTTACAATAAAGAGTGTTGTGCTCAAAATACATTCCTGAGGTACTCCATTTGCCTGGATAATATTCCTTGAAAGGGTTGAGCCAAGGCGGACATGAAATGTACGGTTAGACAAGAAGTCCTTAAGGCAGTTCAACATCCTGCCGCGGATGCCCAGTTCAGCCAGGTCCTGAATGATCCCAAACCTCCACGTTGTATCATATGCCCTCTCCAAATCGAAGAAGACAGATACACAGTGTTGCCTGTGTACAAAAGCTTCACGAACAGCATTTTCAAGACGGACAAGGTGATCGGTGGTGGAGCAAGCCTTTTTAAAACCGCATTGATGGACATCCAGGAGCTCCCGGTCTTCTAACACAAATGTTAGTCTGATATTCAATAGACTTTCAAAGGACTTCGCTAGACAGCTAGTCAGAGCTATGGGCCTATAGCTGCTAGGAAGGGTGGATGGTTTTCCGGGTTTTAATAATGGAACAATAACGGCCATCTTCCAGGCTTCTGGGAGTTTCCCCGATACCGAAACTTTGTTAAAGAATTTTAAAGGTGCCTCCATAGCCGGTTCAGAGAGATGAGCAAACATATGATAATGTATTTCGTCGGGGCCAGGTGCAGTTTGCTTCATTTGTACCGCCACTTGTCGGCAGTCTTTGTCTTTCAGCTGTGTTTTTGTATTTCAGGAATGATTCTGAATAGTGAGATGAACTGGAGACCGCAGAAAAATATTCACCCAGAATATCTGCCTGTTCTTTTATATTTGTCTGTATAGTAGGGTCAGAGAGAAATGGAACCGTGAATGGAGAGCAGCTGCCATTTATCTTTTTTACCATCTCCCACAATTGTTTTGATGTAATTGTGCTATTTATTGAAGACACGTAACCTTGCCATGAAGTTTTTTTTTGCATTACGGTGAATATACCGGACCTTTGTTCTGAACTTTTTGAGCTTGATGAAATTTTCCTGCGTTGAGTACCTACGAAAAATTCCCCAGGCTTTGTTTTGTCTCCTTTTTGCGTCTCGGCATTCTTGTGTGTACCAAATTTTGTGATTCTCTTTTACTACTCCTGACGACCGAGGGATTGCCAGGCGTGCAGCGGTTAAAATACAGTTAGTGATAGCTTCATTCAGTTCGTCTATGCTTAAATCATCTGAAACTATTTTATCTAAGCTGGCCCTTTCCTTAAAAAGTGCCCAGTCAGCTAAATGTAACTTCCACCGTCGAGGTTTTGTTGGGATGACTTGGGGTGGAGAGGTTAGGCTAATACAGGCAGGTGATCGCTGCTGTATGGGTTGTCAATGACATCCCATTTAAAATCACTAAAAACAGACGGTGAACTAAAAGACAAATCTATGGAACTCTTTTTTCCTGTGCTCGGAGAGCAGTATGTACTTTTGCCGGTGTTTAGGAGGCAAACCTTATTACTTAAAATAAAATCTTCTAAAATACGGCCTCTCGCATCAGTGTGTGCACTTCCCCCAATACCGGAGTGGGCGTTAAAATCACCAACTAGCAGGTACGGCTCTGGTAGCTGTTCTAAAAGATTTTCTAAATCATTAAGTGTTACTGGTAGGTGTGGCTCAAGATATATATTGCATATTGTGATCGTCTTAAAATGAATGACAGTGACGGCAACAGCTTCGTATTTGGTTTTAAATTTGATTTTTTGGGTTGCAACACCAGTCTTAATTACAATAGCAACACCTCTAGACAGTCTACTTGCGTGTTCTCGGTCAGACTGAAAGACATTGCACTTATTTAAAATGTCTTTTTTTTTTTTAGACCTAAGTTGGTCTCCTGTAAGCATAAAGCCACTGGGGACAGTGTGTTTAACAGTTCTCTTATGTCACTGTAGTTATTTATTAGTCCTCGGCAGTTCCACTGTATAAGGAACGCCCTGTTTGGTGAGTGTAGTTAATAAATTAGGATACTGGTTTTTCGGGTGCCAATACTGGGGTTTTTTCTTTTCTTTTTCGCTCCAGAGAGTTGTGCTTCTGCTGCAGCAGAGCCGAGTTTTGTGTTATGTCCATTGCCTCACTAGAGGCTCTGGACTTCCGCAGTGATCCCGCGGGTGTACAATTTGTGGGCTTCTCTCGACTGGGGGAAGCCTTGCGGGTGGCCGACTGAGAGGCCGGCGCGCCTTTGTTCAGAGGTGGCAGAGCAGCCTTCGCTGCGTCTGCCGGGGGCGGGAGTGGCCGAAGCCTGGTGTGGTATGCCGCCCCTGCGCACCGCATCGGCGAAATTTGTTTTTGCTCTGAAATGAAATGTCGAGGAGAGTCGTTTTCGTGCCTCTTGATAAGTTATGTTTTCCTTGGTCTTGATCTTTACGATTTCTTTCTCTTTCTTCCAGGTCGGACATGACCTCAAGTACGCGGGGTGGTTCCCTTCACAGTTCGCGCACAATGGTGCAGCGGTACAGTCCACAGATTCATGAGCATTTGATGAACATTTGGCACATGTTTGGCAGCCACGACAGCTCTGAGAGCCATGGCCGAATCTTTGACATTTAAAACATCGTCTCGGATTTGGAATGTATGGCCTTATAGTTATTCTAAGATAGCCTACTTCTATGGATTCGGGGAGTTGGTTGGAGGCAAAGGTCACGACTATGTGTTTTGTAGGTATTTCCTTGTCGTCTTTTCGGATTTTGATACGATGGACTTCGGTGACATTCTGGTCTTTCAGACCATGCAACATCTCTTCTTCGGAAAGGTTCAGGAAATCGTGCTTAGATATTACTCTTTTGACTGTGTTTAGTGAGTGGTGAGTAGTTACGGTTACCCGGACGTCTCCAAAGGACACTAAGGTTGGGAGTTTCGAGTATTGTGCTTTGTCTCGGATTTGGAGGAGTAGGTCGCCACTGGCTAGCTTCGTCACCTTGTAGCCAAGACCCAGGGCCTAAGTCAGAGATTTTGATACTATGAATGGGGACATTTTTCGAGCTGGTTGATCTGGGTCTTCACTATGTATGACATAATACCTGGGGAAATGTTCGTTTGTTTTTTGGAAGCATTGGGAAGTTATGTCCTCGGTCCGCACTCTTTTTGGAGTGCGATCATTTTCTAAGGGAGGTGGAGCCATAAAGTGCGTTTAATGTTCGGTCATGATGCTAGCCACCCACCATGAAGCCCTACGAGGGGACGGGACAGGAACTTGCAAGCAAGTCGTGCCCTCGCCAGCTGTACACGTCAACTATAACCTAATACGACATAACCAAGGTAGGTTAGTCACACAAGGTTAACCCTCGCCGCCTATGAAAAGTGAAAAAACTGAGAAGAGAGGAAGACATAGGAAAGTTGTAAGAAAGAAGATAAGAAAGTGAAAGGTGGAGGGGAGGATAGGAAAAGGCGACTGCCGATTTCCCCCGGTCGGGTCAGGCCAGAGGTGCCGTCTACGTGAAGCAGAGGCCAAAGAGGTGTGTTGCCTCCGCCGGGGGGCCTTAAAGGTCCGAACACCCAGCATTGGCTCAACCCCCAGGATCCCCCTTTCCCCGGACACGGCTAAGCCGCGCACGGCTACACACGGGAGGGTCCAACCCTCGTGTGCTCGGGTACGTGGTGTCGCAACAAACCAAACACCTGCTTACGCAGACGCCCCTGCGGGGAAAATCCAGTTTTTTATAACTGATAATTGTTATAACAGGGTTGCACAAAAGAAAAAGCAGAGGGGAGAAGCATTGAAAAATTTATAACTAGAAAGAAAGAAGTACCGCATTGGCACAATTCTTTTTTTATTTGTGGGTGGGTGAGCCAATTACACAAAAATGTTGCCAACATGTCCCAAAGAACATCTACAGCGGTACCCCAGTTATACGTTGGCTGATTTTGTGACGTCCCAGGCTTTATGGCAGATTAGTGCAGTCTCATATGATGACCCCTCCCAAACAGTGAACATGGATGCGTGAGAAGCACCGCCACCTTCCGGCAGCTCAGTCATGGAACTGTCCCCTCCATAGGGAAGGGGACAGCGTCCCTTCACATGCGGAAAGCTCAGACTGATTTCCAGGCTCCCTCCTAGTCTCCTTTTTCCTTCCCTCGCATTCACTGCCCTTTGATTGATTGTTTTCCTTACCCCTCTTCCCATCATTCAATCACTTTTGCCCCTTCATTGGTGTCTCGTGCTTTCCCTCTCTTTCTCGCAGCAGCGCCTGCTCCTGTCACAAAATGCAACAGCGTT
Source organism: Dermacentor albipictus (assembly GCF_038994185.2). NCBI lineage: Eukaryota > Metazoa > Arthropoda > Arachnida > Ixodida > Ixodidae > Dermacentor > Dermacentor albipictus. The sequence continues at coordinate 122,305,997 of NC_091827.1, read as the reverse complement.
TTTTACACTATGCCAAGCTCACTAACTTCATACAGTGCCACAAGCGCTGTTCACTGCATACTTCGACAAGTCCAGTGCCAAATGATCACTCAAGCGATCACTCAAGAATACTGTCCTAGCATGTATGGAAAGCACACGAGCATGTGCGAAGATCAAACCAAGTGCCCACCGGAACAGATCATATCGGATGCATGTGTTCATGCACGCAGCAACACACAAGACTTCTCACACGCCTGTCATTTTGTTTTCGCTTTCGTGCAAATTGTCGTATCATGCCGACACTGATGGCTGCTTATGCACGTGCACTGATGGGCAAGGCAGGACAGCGAGCACAGAATACTCAAGTAAAAGTTTGTTTTCATAAATCAGGGTGATAATTTAGGAGTGCGCAAATTATAGGAACAAATATGATCAAACCCACTTATAGGATTACCAGTTTTAACAACACTCTGATGTAACGATGAGCAGCTGCTGCACCATCGACTCTTGTGTGTGTCATAAACCACTTACCACAATGTTTCCATTCCACATTACAGACTACAACAATTAAATCTGGCTACTTGGTGCCTGTGCCTTTGTGCTGCGCACCTTGCACGGCATGCCCTTGTCACCCCCTCTTCCATTCTACTCCTCTGATGTTTGCGAGAAGAAGACGGGCACGTGAAGCCGGCGATGCAATGCGATTCGAGCCATGCAGGGTGCGTGCCACAAAGGCAAGTGTGACGAAGCAACTCGCACCTTGTGCGCTCTTTTATTTTATTTGTCTTCCGCCGCACACACCTACAGCAGCCACATTTAATTGTTCTAACCGACAAGGCAACATGTAAGTATCGTTATAAGCAGTTTATTTTACCATAGAACACATACCGTAAAAACCGGAATACAGGTCGAACTTTTTTTCAAAAGACCATTGCGAAAAGTCAACCCTTGACTTATATACCGGACACTGGCGGAAAAACTACGCAAGTCTTGCAACAATGGGCGGATGAAGTAAACAGCCGCCTTCGCCATCGCCATCAGCAGCAGCGCGGCGTCTATGGCGGCATGGCGACACTGTGGTACAGGCATTTTGCGTTTCCATTGTCGCAAAGTTATATTAATTAAAGGCTACACTTTCATTTTGTTTCAAAATGAGCGGGAGCGGAAGCCGACGTCAATTCACCGTCGCCTTCAAGAAAAAAGCGATTGAGTACGCGGAAGCACACGGCAACCTGGCGGCACAGCGCGAACTTGAAGTATCCGAAAAGAGCATTCGGTAGGGGCAGAGGCAAAAGCAACGTATTACAACTTGCAGCAACCAAAAGAAAACGTCATTTCGTGCCGGATCGCAGCGGACTGCAGAACTGGAAGGCAAGGTTGCAGAGTCCGTCCGCGAGCTGCGTGTGATCGCTGCCTGTGACTGCCGAATGCATCCGTTTGAAAGCGGTAGAGATCGCACTCACCTATGGACTGGGCAGCGAGAAGCACTCGTCATCCGACTCTAATCAAAGGCGTTGCTCTGATTCGGAGTAGCGCTTGCGCACTTCGTGCCCTTCTGTGTACTGTACACCTGACGAATGTTTAACAGTATCGCGCGACCATCGACCCGCGTGTTTGTCAGCACCTTATCATCACGGCACGGAGCGGCGAAATAGCGAAAGTAAGGGCATGTGTACACATGCGCGTATCTCGTTTGTTTCGCTGCTCAGCGCCGTTAATAAGGTGTTGACAAGCACGTGTGTCGATGGTCGCGCGATACCGCTAAAAACTTGGCCTGGTGCACATGCGAGCAGCATTTAAATAAATACTGTCACCATTGTGCAACCCCCTAAGTCGCATTTGTTTCAAGGTAAGGGTGTCATGTCTTTCGGTGCTTTTGCCATTGAAAAAATTTTTTTTTTTCATTTTGAGAATTCGTTAGTTGGGGGATCGACCTATATTCCGGTCCGACCTATAGTCCGGTTTTTACGGTAGATGTTTGTGGGGTTTCGGGCACTCGCCGGGGTTGTATGGAGCCGTTGCGTCGCATATCCGGGGGCTCTGTGTCCATTTCCTCCCTGCCTGGACGAGGTGGCAGCTGGTCATAAAACACTGTCACTCAGCTGTTATCCCGCCCAAGGGAAGGTCAACAGGCTTCAATCATTGGCCAACATTTTGGCGGGAATCGGGCCCTGGTTGCGTGCGCTCCGGGCACGCGCGCTCAATACGCGGCGTCGGAAGGTGAGTACGTGTTCCTCTCTTCAGGCGGCAGCCCCCTTTGTCCGCCGCTGGCCGTTGGTTACTTCGGCTCATCGAGGTTCTGGCCTCAGTGCGCATGCACTCTTCCGTCGTCTTAACGTACTGAAGCAGCATCTTCTGATCGTGCTGATCATGCCCCCATCTGTTTGTCTGTTTTTTTTCTCTCTGTTTCCATTTTCTCTGCTGTGGGGCGTGCAATGGTAGGCATTGACCAAAGGATAGGCAGCCTGTTACTGCTGGGCTCTGTTCTTTGTTCTCTCTGTCACCGTTCACCGCCACGCATGCAGGGCGCCGCGCCCTGCATGCGTGGCAGCTCAGAGCGCTCGAATCTGCAGTGGTCATCCAGCGGGCGCAATATTAGAGTGTGTGCGCCGCGAGTGTAGCGAGGAGACCACATGTTGCATCTGCTGCTCACACTATATCCAACATATTGTTAAAAGTAGTATAGCTATAAGTGGGTTCTACTGTAGTGCTATGTTTTTTTTAAATCATCCATGATTTGTGAATGTGAGGTTTCTTGTATATTGCTATCATTTGAGAGCTGCTGTTTATCCTGTTTTCTTATGCAATACTTCTCGTTGCGCTTGATTTCACTGCACCGACTTCCTGTCTTCGCAATGCAGTGTTTTGTAAATAAATATAACTTGCAAAAACAGCCTTTTTGCTACTTCGGTGACTTTGTCAAGTTGGCAGGTTATTGTTGGTTAGCCTAAAACAAAATGCCTTAGCTGCAGTCATTCAAATGTGAACAGCAGAGTGCATGGTTTTAATTGATCCTAGTGGAAAGTAAGGAGCGCAAGGTTGTATAAGACCAAGTTTGATGTGTTACTAACACTGCTTGTCACACATCACAGTTGGTTGTCCATGTTTGTGCCCTTTCGTTCCTCATTAGGTTGCTGAATAACCCTGCACTCCGCTGTATACATTTGAACGACCACAGATGGTACTCTTGTCCTTTATTATCGAAAAAAAAACTTGCAACAGGCAGATGCTCCAAATGCCTGTGATTCGACAGAGAACCAGTGCCTGAGCTGTTTCAAGGTGGCATCACCAGCTGCCTTTTGTCCCTTGACCTGGCTTCCACTTGTGATTGATCTGCTGTCCCAGCAATGCAATTTTCACCGATTCACTCGACTTTACATTTGTTCCCTTTGGTGGCGCTTTCAAGCATGTTGGGAATGGAGTGGAGCGCTGCAACTAATGTGCAAAACAAGAAGAGGAAGAACCAGTACCTTCACGGCCTTCGTCATTTGTCAGGATGCCAGCATCACTCTCGCTGCTGCTCAGGCTGCTACTGCTGGCCTCACTGCACAATGGAAGAAAGCAATAGCAGATTAACAACACAGTGGCATGCACGCACCATGAATGAAAAGAAAAAAGGAAGTGTGTACAGAAGCAAAATAAAGGGCTGAATCATCATTGCCCTCATAAGCCTATTTACCTCTAGCTCAAAACAAAAGCCTCTGCCTGTTTCATGAGAGCAATCCAGTGTATGCCTAGAGTGTGCACACATGTCTATTTTTTTTCAGTGCGCTGTTTCATTGTTTTTCTTATTATTAATAAATTCATATCAACTAGCCATTTGTACTACATTTCTTCCAACCAGTGTTAGACAGAGAGCATAAAAAAGGCAGAGGCAAAGGGACAGAAAACATTACTACTGCAAGAAAAAAAAATTTACCACAGAAATATAGCTATCATTGATTAAGAGAAAGCGTTTGATTCATTCGAAACCTCAGCAGTCATGGAGGCATTACGGAATCAGGGTGTAGACGAGCCATATGTAAAAATGCTGAAAGATATCTATAGCGGCTCCACAGCCACCGTAATCCTCCATAAAGAAAGCAACAAAATCCCAATAAAGAAAGGCTTCGGGCAGGGAGATACGATCTCTCCAATGCTATTTACAGCATGTTTACAGGAGGTATTCAGAGACCTGGATTGGGAACAATTGGGGATAAGAGTTAACGGAGAATACCTCAGTAACTAGTGATTCACTGATGATATTGCCTTGCTTAGTAACTCAGGGGACCGATTGCAATGCATGCTCACTGACCTCGAAAGGCAAAGCAGAAGAGTGGGTTCAAAAATTAATCTGCAGAAAACTAAAGTAATGTTTAACAGTCTCGCAAGAGAACAGCAATTTACAATAGGGAGCGAGGCACTGGAAGTGGTAAGGGAATACATCTACTTAGGGCAGGTAGTGACGGCAGATCCGGATCATGAGACTGAAATAATCAGAAGAATAAGAATGGGCTGGGGTGCATTTGGCAGGCATTCTCAGATCATGAACAGCAGGTTGCCATTATCCCTCAAGAGAAAAGTGTATAACAGCTGTATCTTACCAGTCCTCACGTACGGGGCAGAAACCTGGAAGCTTACGAAAAGGGTTCTACTTAAATTGAGGACGACGCAACGAGCTATCGAAAGAAGAATGATGGGTGTAACGTTAAGGGATAAGAAAAGAGCAGAATGGGTGAGGAAACAAACGCGAGTTAATGACATCTTAATTGAAATCAAGAAAAAGAAATGGGCATGGGCAGGACATATAATGAGGAAGGAAGATAACCGATGGTCATTAAGGGTTACGGACTGGATTCGAAGGGAAGGGAAGTGTACCAGGGTGTGACAAAAAGTTACGTGGGGGGATGAGATTAAGACGTTTGCAGGGACAACATGGCCACAATTAGTACACGACCGGCGTAGTTGGAGAAGTATGGGAGAGGCCTTTGCCCTGCAGTGGGTGTAACCAGGCTGATGATGATGATGACTACAGAAAAATTACAGTCGAACCTCGATATATCGAACAGCGTGGTGATCGCAAAATAGTTCGATATAGCCAGAATTCGATATATAAAATCACGTAGAAAACGAGTCAAAAACTAGCACAAATCAATCAATGAACCAATCGTGGCGCAATAGATACTCACATGAAGCTTCAAACAAAGCATTTATTTAGTTCGCTGAAAGTACTGAAGCAGCGTAGCCTTTTTCATATTGGCAACCACGTGCTTGACCACGGCGTCCTCAACATAGTCCAAACGGTCCACAAGAGACAGTCCAGTGCCTTCTATTGCGCCGCAGTAGCGGCGTACAACGGCCAAAGCAGCTACAGCCTCAGGTGCAGTCGGGAGCGGGGCAACATCAGCGCTTGCTGGATCAGCCTCGGCAGCGTCTTCGTTTGGCCGCTCAGCAGTGGCTTCTGCCGTGATCTCCAGGTCTGTCAACTCCGCCACTGTTCCGGTGCTGTCGTCAGCGCCAACGAAGTCCTCAATGCACATGCTGTGTGGCTCAGCACCGACAAAGCGCTCCAACTGGCTCCACGGCCGCCTCGATCACGCGCGCACGGCGAGGCTTGCCGTGCACGCGTGATCGAGGCAGCCGTGCTGGCTCCAAGCCGCAGCGTGTGTACGCCGCTACGTTCGAATGGCGCCCTCGGCGCAACCGATGTGGGCAGCTGTCGTACGCAGCAGTCTGGAACGCCCATCGCGCCGCCGCTATCTTCGAGAGTGTTGCGGGAAAGCTCGTCTCCTGTCAACAGAGCGCACTTGGTCTGGGGCGGCGGAGTTCGATATATCCAGTTTACATCCGGCCCCGTTCGAAATAAAGAATTAAAAATGCGTGCAATTTTTCATGTGATATAGGAAGTGTTCGATATACGCAATAATTCGATATATCCGTGTTCGATATATCGAGGTTTGACTGTACAATTAAATTGTATTTTGTTTTTGTTCTTTTAACAAAAAATACACGTTTTTATATGTTCATTTTTTTCTTGCTTCATCTCGAAGGAGCTGTGCTGGACAGTTTGTCATTTTCTAGTAGTAAAGATTTCAGCAGCCAGTTCCAGCTGCTACCGCAAATTGCCTTTAATTTTCCTGCATGTTCTTTCTTCTGCCTGGATTTCTCCCAATTTATTCATTAGGTCACGCCACGTAATTCTCTGCGGCCCTTAAAGCCATTAGTGATGAAACTTCACTTTGATTAAATTGCTTATAAATGGGTAGCTTATACTACTGCAGCAATGCTCTCAAAGCTGCAGGGTTAGTAGTTCTGTATTCTTACTAACGGCCTGTGATGAACAGTAGCACCTAAGCAGATGGGGACCTGGTGGCTGACAGATATGATGCCAGCACATCACCTCCAAGATGTTCAGTGCACCACAGGCACCACCTAATCTCAGGGGTCGTATGAAGAAGCCACGCGAGTTTCGACATTCTAGGCCTAGCATTGCTTCCAGTGACTAATTGTAAATTTATGGTGTTCAGAAATAGTACGATATAACGGACAATTTGATGTGAATGGTTTTCATATAGTTGGCTCCAACTGTAAGTTGTGCTGAAGATTTGGAATCTGCAATAAGAAAATGTGACCCTGTGAGGTCACATTTCTTGAAAAAAAATTTACCGTTAGAGGGTTAATACAGGACGCATTAGTATCTTTCGTGGAGAATGCAAGAAGTGCTAAGCCTCACTTGCCTTCGTATCATTGGCTGCTACATAGGAAATGGAGTAACACAGCAAAAAACACAGCACAGAAGACAAAGGCAAATGGGTACCACCCACCCATGGTGAGGCTTGGCTTCCTCCAGCTCCATGTCGTCGCAGCACTCAGAGGAGCGCCGGTGGCCGACTGACTCAAGGCTGCGTTCGCGCATGCTGCGCTTGCGCTTGCCGCACAGGCTGCCCACAGCTGCTCTCGCAGCTGGGGGGCCACAGAGCTGCTGCGATCCTCCCGCCGTGCACTGGGTGGCACCATCGAGTGAGGCAGCCTTCAGCTGAGACGATGGCTGCAGTGGCGTGAAAGGAATGAAAAGAAAAAGACGCTGAGATTGGCCGGTCTACCCTATTCTGTCATCACCACATTCACTCTGCTCCATGTCCACTGCAGGACCAAAGGGGCTTGTCCAAAAGATGTGAACACATCCTTATCTCACATCAGTGGGCTACATCTTAAAGCTGTAGATTTCTTCCTCTTCTTACATCACCTAACGCTCTGGAATGGCATTAAAAGCAAATAAAAAAATATCTTTCACATCAACACCGATTGGCGAGCATTTACCTGGATAATTTTCAGTTAGGAAGACTACAATTTCTTCTGAATGCCACATCAGGAAGGGGTCTTCAAGGCGAACTGAAGATAGTACATGATACAAAAAGGTTGAGACAATGTAGTGCCACGTTCCTTTTTCAGAAATAATGGCTCAAAAAGGTAATTCCGGCTTACGTGTCTTAGCACTAAAAAATATGTCGAGGTGGACTGGTGTCGAGGTGGATTACCCTTGGATTGCTTTACTCCCGACACGAGGCGCTCAAGACCAAATTGCTCAAGCAATTCAATTGCGTTTTTTTTTAAGTTGGTCTTTCTTTGAAACAAAATTTTTGTCAATAGCAGTTTTAGCTCTTTGTGCGTACAATTCCTCAGGAACAACAACGAAGAAACCTTCTTTGTCTGCAGTAACCAACCTTAGCTGACGCTTGACGAAAAAACGCTACACCCCAGATAGGAGACGCCAGGGGGCGCCGAATAGTGCGGACGCGCAAACATCGGCTCCTGCTTTTTCAAATGATCTTGGTGATTTTTTTGCCAAATCCTGGAAAATTGTGCATCATTCGACGCAGTATGTAGCAAGGGACCAGCCCATACCGGACTCTTGTCGATAGGTGAGCTCTTCGACAATTTGAGAGACTTTGAACTACCAACCAAAGTGTTCATCGGCTCGCCCTACTGGACGCAGCCTAGTGTCGGCGCGGCGTTTGTGGTAAGCCACGGCCTACTCGGCATTGTGGAGCGAAATGCCTGAAGTTGAGATGGTGGAAGGGGTCGAGATCGACCCCGCCGAAGCAAATTGCCCGGGCTGGACCACAGCAGTGGGCAGAAACAAGAAGGCTCGACCGGAGACGCCGAAGTCGACGGCCAGCACGGAGACGCACAATAGCGGGAAAGGTGGCCGCCGCACGGCCACCCGACAGAGCGCGATGAAGCAGCTCGTGAATGCCTCAAGACTCCCGAAAATGCCTCGGGACCATATACGCATCATCGTCAGACCAAGAGGAGGCCTTGACGTTAAGAAAGTCAGTACCATTCGATTAGCCCAAGCTTTGGCCATGGCGGCGGCCTTAGCTCCGGACGAAGTTGGTGAAGACATTATATGCCCCAACGCTGCTCAGAACATTCTGGTCGTTTCTACGCCAGTGAGGAAGAACGCATGTGCCTACACGTCCGTTCAGCAGATACACCTCAGGGAAGGCAATTACGATGTGGCAGCTTATTTAGCCGCCTCGGACAACACATGCAAGGGAGTCGTTCGCGAGTTCAAGTTAGAGGGCTACGGGCACTCCGCAGGGTGCAGTAATATCACCCCTTCTTTTCAATATAGCGATGAAAGGCCTCTCGGAAAAACTGGCTAGGGTCGAGGGCGCGAATCATTCGCTCTATGCGGACGACATCACCGTTTGGAGCGGTGGGGGGTCCGAGGGGGCCATGTAGCGTGCCCTTCAGGAGGCCTTGGATATTACGGAAGAGCACTCAAAAGGGACGGGACTCTGTCTATCACCCTCAAAGTCAGAACTACTGCTTTATAGACCAGATCGCAGGGGCAAGAGGCACTCTACCCCTCTCGAACAAATTCCTATTAACCTATACGCTGAATCTGGCCAGATGATCCCTAGAGTCAAATCGGTCAGAATTCTAGGTCTGATCCTAAATACAAAGGGGAGCAACAATCAAACTATTGTCCGCGCCAAGGCAAAAACGGAAAACATGCTCCGATTAATCACAAGAGTCTCAAACCGCAGAGGCGGCCTCAGTGAGAGCAATCTCTTTAGGCTGTATCATGCGTTCCTCATGAGTCACATAAACTACGTAGCATCGGCGCTCAACTGGTCCCGCTCGGAGAAGGCCAAAATTGATGCGCTGATGAGCACCACTAGCACCAGCATGGAGAAGCTCCTACAATTATGGGTTCACAATACCCTGACGGAGGTAATCGAGGCACAAAGAACGGCACAAACCATCCGCCTCTCGTCTTCGAAGGCAGGCAGAAGCATATTAATGTCCGCAGGTCTAGTCCCCATGGCAGTCGACGAGAATGCCATCATCCTCTCTCACACCGTTAGGGCAACCTTTCAAGTTAGCCCTTTCCCTCGTAATGTACACCCCCAATATAATGCAGCTAGACGCAAGGCACGAGCCCGCTCTCTCATTGACCTTACGCACAAAAGCCTGCAATTAACTACCTACGTAGATGCTGCCAGTATGGGCGCACAGATTCATTTGTAGCTGCTGCAGCTGAGTCTCACGGGAAAATTCTCAATGCAGCTTCGATAAGACACATCACGGTAGCGGCGGCTGAACAGGCTGCCATCGCGCTAGCTATGAATGACCCCTCGCGGCCTTACATCTACACTGACTCGAGATCAGCCATACGAGCCTTTCTATCTGGACTAATCTCGAAAGAGGCGGCGGCTATAATCAAGCAAACACCACCTGATGCTGTTCACACTATCGCATGGTTCCCGGAGCACATGGGAACCAATGTACATCCCAGCAAATCCAACCCGAATGAGCTAGTTCATGACCAGGCGTGAGGTCTAACATTCCGCAATGGTCCTGATACGCTAAGCAGTCGGGATTGTGAGCATAACTCTGATCCTCTACTCTCTTTTAATGAAATAGTTAAACACTACCAGCTTGGGCGCAGGCAATTCCCGCTGCCACACCCACAGCTAACTAGACCACAATCTTCCACATTGAGAATGTTACAAACAGGATCTTTCCCTTCGAGAGGAAAGTTTAGCCGCTTTGCTCCGGACATCAACCCACACTGCCCCGAGTGCAATGAAGAGTATTGCTCGTTAGCACACATGCTCTGGCAATGCTCTGCGTTAGAAAACGCATCTTTTAATAAACAAGAGGACTGGGAAGAGGCCCTTAAAAGCGGCGATCCCCAGGACCAACTAAGGGCTGTCTAAAGGGCCCGCAAATGGGCGGAGAACCATGGTCTTCCGGCCCCAACGTGGGAGCGGCCCGCAACTACGACTTAGTAGTTCCTTAGGACCTCAATAAAGTTTGTTGACTGACTGACACCAGATAGGTGGTCTGACTCACAGGGCTGAGGTGCTGCCCTTGCGATCACATCAACGCACTCAGTCACACATCTTGGTCGAAAGTCTTCAGTGACCCAATGAGAAATGGACCTCGACAAGCTGACCTTTCGCGAAGGTGACAAATCAAGTTCACAGGCAAACTTTGGTCCCTTGCGCAGAGTGTTTTTGATGTTTCCTGCGAGTTGTTGATTGCCGAGTACAAACACTTTTCCTTGGTCCCGTGTAGTCCTACCCTTCTTCGGTAACGAGAGACGAGCATGGGCCCATTGGAATTTCGTGGTTTCCTCCGCGATCCTAATCCATTCCCAAAAGCGTCTTCGTTGGCCTGTCGCACATGGTGCTCTCCCGCAAAAGCACTTTTTGTATATAGTTGAGAGTTAGAGCTCGTCCTGTCTGCTTCTAGTCTCTGTCTGTCACTTCACGCTTCAATTCAATATTATGTTACCGTACCAACTTGCCCAACTTTCTATCCTTTTGCATCACATTCAGAATAAGCTTACAGGCTCTCAAATGTGAAAATGAGTGGTCAACATTGACAGAGGTGAATAGAACACGTTTGTATTTCCGTATGTTTGACAGCTTCAACCACTTTGCAATTCTTGAGTGTTCACCTGTATGAACCTCCGAAATTTCTTTGAACAGAAAATAAGTCAATGTTTCTTGCTTAAGACAGGCTGCACCTTTCCCCAAACTTTTCGACAGTTCCAGCCACACACACAGGATGCATTAAACTTGCCTTATGGTGCAACAGCTAATTCAGAGCTCGTGATCTGTTCAAAAAGAACTCTTGCCTCACCAGGTCTGGCCATTTTGAACTGACAAGCACAGAGCATACATTGCGTGATAACGATCATGTCTGAAAAGTATTACATTGCAACGCGCCACGGAAAGATCTGAAATTTCAAACCGAACGCCGTTTTTCTTTCTCCTCGCGGCCACCCTGTTCCAAGCCGGACGGTGACGTAGTCGCGTCCCTGCGCAAGAGAGATGTACTTCCGCTTCGTCTGCTTGTTTCCACGGTCATGCAGTCATGTGCACAGGTACTGAAACTATGCCATTTTCTACCATGTTCCAGCACATGATCATGCTCTGCGATCCACTTGTTCTGCCTCAGCATTCGTGTAGCACTGAATTATACCGCTAGTCATGTGTCCTTGTGCACAGGGCGCAAAATCGTTTGCTGCGCGACACGATAACAGCTCACACGCAACGCTGCCTGGGCAAGTGCGCATCGCCAAGGGGGGGAAAAAAAAAAGGAGAAAAATAAAGTGAAGGCGGGGCGCATGCATATGTGTCACGCGATCCTCGAGGTCCGGCATGGGAGAACGCAGGGAAAGAATTTCGCTTGCGGAGGCTAGGCGGGACGAGTGAAGAGGGAGTCTCGCTATGCAGTGGAGCCCGCCTGCTGAAATCATGAGTTCGCGGCACTGAAATAGTATTGCTATCTCGGCTATTAATGAGTCGACTTGAAAATTTTTTTCAGCAGAATGCTCCCTAGAGGACACGGTACAACTTCCAGCGTATAACAAAAATTTGTTATGGGGCCTGGTCAGGGGCCCTTTAAACGCTTTTTGTATGTATTGCTATGGCGTTATTTTTCGCGAAGTGTTTCTCTTTTTATTGCACATTGGAGTATACGAGCATGTATCTCAGGACATATGCTTACTGTACTTACTCGATTCTAACACGCTCTCAGTTGTAACGTGCACCCCTTTTCTGTGACCAAAACAAAAAAAACAAAGGCCCTGTACAGTACCGCGCACCTCATTTTTTCATACAGAAATACAACTTTCTCTCATATGCAAAAACAGATTTACTCCCAAGGTACTAAAGTTCCGATGAATAAAAATGTTTCAGGTTCACCTTAAATGTAAAGCATCGCTTGCGATAGCAAATTAGTAGACAGCTTTACGAAGTAAGGATAGTAGTCTAATTGGCCACATAAACTTGTTAACATTCGCTTACTAACTAAATTAACAAGAATGTTGTCACGTGTACACAAGCAAACATGAACACGTCTCACTCGATGACCGCGGAAGCTAGCTATCAAAATGCTGGAGTGAGGAAGTAGGGTAGTACAAGTGAGCAAATTGACCTTAGTTCTGCCTCTCGCTTTAACGCAAACTAAGCGACGAGAACACAGCATGATGCACCTAGACGTGTAGACTCTGTCCCCATTGGACATCGCTTTAAAGATACGAGTCGCGTGGCTGCACCGTACGCAGCAGCTGATAGAGCAGAACGCCTCTCCTTCTGTTTGCACCAGTCTTGCAGACAAGTTTAGGGGACTCCAAATGCTTGTGGTGCGGCCTGATTTCTGTCCGTCTCCGCACACGTGATCACTTTCATTTGAATTGTGGCATCACGATGAACTTGACGTGCCTTTGCCGTCAGCACTTCTATACTGATACAGCAAACAAAAGCAGAAAACGGGAAGACAGACGGTGGACTAACCTAAGCACATGTACTACAGCAGATGGAGGAAGCTATGGCAGCTAGACTCGAAGCGCATACGAGGAGGCGATATTGAGATGCTGATGGCGATATAATAACGCAGATTTAGGGTCACACTCCATCCTAACGCGCATGTGATTTTTGGGCCCGTTTTATCGTAAAAGAAGTGAGCATTAGATTCGAGTAAACACCATAACTATATAATCAAAGAGGGGCGGAGTGAGAGGCAGAGTTTATTGCAAAGAGACAAAGTATTGCTCATCTATTGAAGAGCTTAGATGAGCCGCCATCGGCTAGTGTGTCTGTAGAACAAAAAAAAAGGAGTGGAGATGCCAAAAAAGTAGACCGCGTAACTAGACTCGACAATACTTCCCGCAGACTGCTCATGCCTAATTCTGCCTAACATATGCGCAGGGCAATCAGTAAGCAGTCTTTCCAAGCTACAGTTTACAGTACACCTCTCTTAAGAGCTGAACCTTCCCCTCTCAAATACCCGCCTGCAGTGACATGGAGTTGTGAGACCACAGCCGAAGCAGGACACTTTTGGTGCTTTATTTTGGCAATGCTAACCAGTTTCAGGCAGACGGTGAGAGGATCTCACAAGCTCAACTAAGATTGTCTACATAAGTACCTGTTTCTGAAGTCACATTGTCAGGCACAATGTCATAAGCAGCAGCGTCTGTTAATGCTGCCATATCTTTGGAAATAAGGAAGCCAATGTGGATTCGAAGCAAAAAAATGTCGCAGTTTCACACAAAATGCAAATCATTGATAGCAATACCAAAGTATTTGACTACACAAAGTAAGGTCTGTGGTTTTACCAGCTGTATGAATTGCAGTAAATATTTATTTACTAATTAAATTAACAAGACTGCTGTCATGCGCACACATGGAATATCTCACTCAATGACTGTGGACAAACATTGTGATATTCCTGGCATCATCACAAGTGGAACCAGGGGTGAGCACATTTTCTTTCCTGCTGCCTCTCGCTTCAACATGCCTACCATACTTTTCTGCATATGCCCCATGCCCTCAATTACAACAGCCCGAAAAATAATATTAAGAAATATGCACACATATTCTGTGGAAATAACTGCACACAACAATGCTCAAACTCGTCCATGTTGTATCTTTGGCCATCGGCTCTATTCTACTTTTCTTTGGCAATGCTGATAAAGATGGACTTCCACGACGGATGTGATGGTGGACAAATCAGTCTCATGAAATGTGATGTGAATCCAATCACTTCACAGCTGGCATTCACATGACAGAGGATGAGAGTGGACGAAGCAGCCCTCACATGGGCAATGGCAACGGAGCAAATGCAACCAAGCCGCCAATCCCAATGGTGATTTAGCTCTCCGCTGTGTTGTGAAGTGCCTTGCGCGGATCGAGATAGCGCCACGGGAATGGGTGACGTATGATCACAGGATACGCAAGCTGAAATTGCTATTTGCTCTGGCACCGTGTGCGCTGTTTGCCAGCTACTAAACGCCAACTGCAAAGAGAAGAATGGGCAACCATGGAGGAGGGAAGAAGGGTGCTTCAACATGTAGGATTGGGATGAGCGTAGGGTTCCCTGAGAGAGAACGAAACTTTGAATGGAAAAGGAACCTTGCCTTGAGGTGTGGTTTCATGGCAACGCAGTGCATGCTGCTGTGAGGCCACACCTCAAGGCGAAATTGGCATACAACCCGCAACGCTACTGTATTGTTAATCTTTTTTTAATTCTTGGTGCAGATTATATATACGCGCAAAAATATGGTAAGGTCACTGTCATACAATGCTGTGCTTCGTTATGGCATGGAAGAATTTGGTAAGGTGTGTTTACACTTGAGCAAGGACAACTTACCAAATTCATCCGTGACACAGCAGCCAAGGTTGATCCGAATAGGTCCCGAAGCTTCGGGCAAAAAGCTGTTCTCAACAAATTGTCACCAACATCAGCAAGGGTGATTATGGGAGCAGCGATTGAAGTGCGACTACGTTTGGAGGAAACAAACATTGGGAAAGAGAGAGAAGAAACTTTATTAATTAATGACCGGCAGTTTCGTTGTGGTGGCCTCAGATGGCGGCTCCAAGTCCTTGGACTCGGGCGGCTGAACTTTTGAGAGCCGCCTCCCAGCGGCGGTGACGCCGATGGAGAAGGTCCCCGGCGGGCCCCGCAGCTGGGGCGGCGTAGGGGAGAAGCGAGCTCGAGGCTTCCCGTACTGTGGTAACGGCCGCGATTACGGCCGCGATTACGGACGCGTCGCGAACGGATGCGGTCCCATTACCGTGGTTGCCGGCACATTCCCAGAGCATATGTCGCAGCGTTGCTCACTGTCCGCAAGCTTTACAGGCATCTGTTGGATATAAACCTGGGTAGAAGTGATGCAGGACCGCGGGGCTAGGGTAGCTGTGCGTCTGGAGCAAGCGTAAAGTTACGGCCTCATTCCTGTTTAACTTGTCTGGTGGTGGCGGGAATGTGCGTCTTTGGAGTCTGTAGTGTTGGGTGAGATCTCTGAACGTGGTCAGGCGATCACCCCACGCCCATTGTGATTCTTGTTGCCGCATTTCTGTTGTAGTGTCCCAATCAGGCAGATCCGATGCCCCGCTCTCGGGGGCGGAGGCGGCGGCCACATAATCTGCGGCGGCTCGGCGTGTGAGACCTCGAGCCGTGGCGTGGGCCGCCTCGTTGCCCGTGAGCGGGACATCGGTGTGTGCCAGGGTCCAGAGGAGGAAGACTGTAGAATTTTTTGGGGTTGCAAGGGCAATGACGAGTCGCCGTCGTCACAAATTTGGAGTATGCGGACCACATCCCACGAGACGCGACCGCGTGCGAAGCCGCGGATTGCCGCCTGCGAGTCGCTGATCACGATTGCAGCGCTAGGCACCGTGGCCAGTGCTATGGCTGTTGCGGCTTCTTCGGCCGCCTCCGTGTGTCCCGTGGTCACTGCAGCGCTCGCGAGGCACTTACCCGTGCGGTCTACAACCGCGATCGCGTGTGCACTTTTCACTCCTTCATATCGTGCAGCATCTACGTACACCACCTCGTTGCTGTTGCCAAACTTCTTCTGAAGGTCTCTTGCTCGTTTGTTGCGTCTCGCGGCGTGGTGCGTCGGGTGCATGTTTTTGGGAAGCGGCGGGATGATCAGGCGGTCGCGGACCGAGGCCTGAACCACCATCTTTTCTCCATGCTGAGTGTGGTACGCGATGCCGAGTGCCTCGAGGATGCATCGACCTGTCTTTGAATTAGATAATCATTCGTACTGCGCAATGTCATGCGCCTCGATTAACTCGTCAAGTGAGTTGTGAAGCCCGAGCTCCAGAAACTTGTCAATGCTCGCGTTGAGTGGAACGCCGACCGCCCTCTTAGAAGCCTTTCGTATCATGCATTCGACCTTGTTTTTTTCGCACCCTATCCACCTAAGGTAGGGGGACAACATACGTTATGCGGCTTATCGCGTACGCCTACATGAGACGGATCACGTAGTCTTCACGCATATCATTGTGTCTATTCATGATGCGACGCAAGAGTCGGATCGTGTCATCTACCGAATGACGAAGTCTTCGCACCGTCTCTCCGTTATGGCCATTTGCCTGCAGGTGTAACCCCAGGATTCTAATTTTGTCTACGTGCGGTACGGGAGTACCATCTGCCAATATAATACGTATTTTGGAGTATTCCCGTTCTTCGTCGCGCAGGGTTTTACGACCTCTCCTTGTGGGTTTGTAGATTAACAGTTCAGACTTGGTAGCCGAGCACTCGAGGCCCGTTCTACGCAAGTAATTCTGGACCGCATCTACACCTGCCTGTAGCGTTCGCTTGACGTGACCGTCACATCCTCCCCCGGGAACCCAGAGGGTGATGTCATCCGCATATAGACTATGATGCAATCCTTCTACTTCTGTTAATTTCTCGGGTAGACCGAGTAGAACTAAATTAAAGAGTGATGGTGATATGACGGATCCTTGCGGCGTGCCGGACGGACCCGTCTCAAATTCCGGCAATTCCTCGTCGCCAACGACGATGCATGCACGCCTGCACGCGAGGAAATCTCTAACGTAATTATACGTTCTTTGGCCAAGTCCTAACGTTTTAATTGTTTTTAAGATTGCTTCGTGTTTAACGTTATCGAAGGCCTTTTTAATATCTAGGCCGAGGATTGCCTTAGTGGAGCTGGTAGTGTCGTCTACGATCTGGTGTTTAAGCTGAAGCAATACGTCCTGTGAGGAGAGGTTGCGGCGGAATCCTAGCATGGTGTGCGGGAACGCGTCACGATCTTCGAGAAAGTCGGTCATGCGGGTGAGAACTGCGTGTTCAATGACGTTGCCAACGCAAGACGTAAGCGAAATCGGTCTTAGATTACCGAGGCTAACTTGCTTGCCGGGTTTTGGAATCATGATAATGTGGGAAGGGAAGGGAGCTCCCTCGCCAGCACTCATTGACGTAGGTCGCGAGGCGGGAGATTGACTCGTCGTCTAGGTTACGGAGAGTCTTGTTGGTAACCCGGTTCGGGCCGGGCGCCGATCGGGTGTTTAGTTCAAACAGGACTATCCAAATTTCTGCTTCGCTAAATTCCGCGTCCAATTTCTCGTTTGCGCCACCGTCGTATTCGGCATGTTGGATGCTTTCGGCCTTCTTAAAGTAACGATCACGTATTGTTTCGAAGAAGTTATGACCTTTGTAACCTCTTACTAGTCTACGAGTCTTGTGGCCTTGAGCGGCCCTAGTTTCCTTCGGATCTAATAGGTGCCGAAAGAGGCGCCAAGCGCTCGACCCGGCTATCTGCCTCTCGAGGCCGTTGCACGTGTCTTCCCACTGTGCCCTGGATACCTGGAGTGCGTGTTCTTCGATCTCTCTGTCTAATTGTGCTATGCGTTTGCGCAAAGCCTTATTATGTCTTTGACATTTCCATCTCTTTAGAAGTGCTCGCTTTGCTTCCCACAAGTGTAGCAGCCTGCTGTCAATTATCTCAAGGTTCGCCTCGGGCGGAACTTCGCTCGTTGCTGCGTCTACGTCCCTTCTGAGCGTCTCGGTCCACTCGTCTATGTCCGTAATCGGCTCGTCACCTCGCCCCGCTTCTTCTCCTTTCTTGCGGAACGTGTCCCACTTCACAAGTTTGAGTTTACGGCCTTTGCTTACAGGGTTAGTCCCACGACCGCTAGGGCCCGTGCCTATCGTCATCTCGATCAGCATGTGGTCACTTCCTAAATCTTCTTGCGTGTTTTGCCAGTGCGCTGTCGTTACATTCGAAATGAACACGAGGTCGGGTAGCGTGTCGACACTCACGCTGCTCCCTCTGCGTGTAGGATCGGCGGGATTCGCAATCAGTTCAAGCCCGTGGTCTTGCGAGTCTTCCCATTGGGAAAGAAAAAAATGTTTTTAATTAAAGCGAGACAGAGTTATATTCATCCAATGAAAATAAAATCCCTACGAGTAAAGAAAAGACAACTACATTTTATTTTGTTATTAGCAATAAATACCTTTTTTTCAACACCCATCATGAGAAAGGGTGTTGAAAAGCGCGCTTCTCATGATTGCAAGTGATAGCCCCCATCACTCATCAAAACGTCGCTATCACATGCAATGCAATACAGGCGCACTCGTAAAGTTCACCTTTTACAGTACGCTCCCCTCACATGTTGTGCTGTTTTGCTTGTCGACATTTCTCTGAATTTGGTGATGCAAGCAGCTTTATTGTTTCTGAACCTGTCCAGTCAAAAGTAGGGAGTTACAACTGCCAGATAATCATTTAATTTAGTTGTTTTTGTGCGACTGTGGTGGTTGACGGGCTTGGCGTCCGACGATAGGACCAGCATTCTACACCTAAAGCCTTCACCACCCACCAAAGAAAGTATGCTTTGTGCAGGGGTGCGATTTCGACACCTCTACGGCTGGCCTTTTCCTGCATCCCTTCCGGCGCTGAAAGTTCGAAATGCCCATCAAGGAAAATGGTGGGGTATCTGAATGTACAGCTCTAATGGTAAGCCACCAAAAATTCGCGCCTTTAAGAACAAAATGAATTACTTCTGTTTTTAACGGCTATGGGGTCATAGTATTTTTTTTCCCTCATGTTCCCTAGTCACACAGATGGCACTAAACCCCATGAACCGCCATGTTTTGAATGTATGGGCTTCTCTAGAAGCTTTGCTGCCAGGTATATTTATCTTGCAGCAGCTGCATTGGTGCAATTACACTAAAGAGTGCAATGTTACAGCTTCGGTCACACATAAACAAAAACATATTTGTATGATTCTACATGACGTGGCACTGCTGTTCTAGCATGATGCAGATCAAATGAAGAGCCGGAGAAGACATGCTTGCGGAGTGAAGAGGTGGATATCAATATTAAAGAGATACCATAAAGAAACATTGAATCCGTTTAGTATACCTGAAGAGCTGTGCTTTCATTTACTTTGCAGTAATAGATTGATTATTAGAAAAAAAGTGACGGTCAAAGTTTCTGTTTTGAATTTCTTGCCAGAGCTCCAGGGCCGATACATCAGTGGGACGTCACCAATTGCAAAGTATTCTTTTGCATTTCTGCCATCGTGGTTATGTAAATGTTTGCAAAACTGCCTAACTTCAGTCTGTCTCTTTTAGAATACAATTTAGTCCCTCCCTGCTAATAAAAATTTAACCGAGCCAGCAGACGGTGTCAAAATCTATGATGGTGAAGGCATTTCAAGGCAGCATCACCACCAGTCTTTTGTAATCGAGTTTTTTCTGGCTTACCAAGCATTTTCTTGTGGTAAGAGTGTCTTTTTTGGTAGTGTGGAAGGCTAATTTTACTAATGTATCGGTGAAATTTAATTTATTAGTTAACTTCGTAATGTGTTAGCAAAATCATTTTCTCTTTAGTGTACATTCAAAATAAGTTTTCCCACACCTCAAAGGCTAACCGCAAAAAAATTTCACTTTGGATAAATTGTTTCAAACTCAGTAGTGTATATGCACACTCAATTACTGATTTTTTGGACACGCCCGATAATTCCACCATGTACCTCACAGCGCCAATGCAAAAGAACGGCTGTATTTTGGATGCTGAAACCCTTCACAGTTTGAATTCCCAGACCTGTTGCCATGACCACAGATTTGAAATGGCATTAATCAAAGCCACCATGGCCATTTTGATTATCTCACCGCCTCGAACCAGCCCCCTTGCACTCCGATCCACTGGCAGCCGTAGCCACCACTGCACCAAATGCTAGGCCTAGCTGCTTCGACATTTGTTATTAAGGTTGCTGCTGCTCTGTGCCGTGTATATCATTGAAATAATTAGCTGCTGTCAGCAATGGTGCGAACACCAGCCTCCCCATCCTCACTGATGACTTTGAAGTACAGAAAGCGTGGTAAGGGTCAAGAGTGTGGGGATCGAGGTGCTTTCCTGCACCTAGTCCCCCCGTCAACACATGGTGGTTAGCTCGAACCGCCCGCCATGCCAGTGGCAAGCTCTCTTCCGCCAGGCACTTTATTGCTGCGGCAGGTGCTCACAGGCCCGCAACGAGCCAGTTACATGGGACCTCTGCTCCCGCATCTTCTCCTTCTCACACTTGGTAAACTGTTACAAGGTTAGCCCAAGCACGGGCTTGAGGTGAGCTTTTGACAGCAGGTGCCATGACTGTCACACTATGTTGTATCTTGAGTTAATAAACCTGGGTTTGTTGATGTTCCGATTCAATAGCCTTCTCTGTGCCACGTCAGAGAATCAACGAACCCTGCCGTAGCGCCTGTGTGCATTTCAGAGTGGAGAAGCGCCGTGCCCTTTTCTGACTGTCGGTCATAGGGTGAGCCTTGAGCAAACCCGTCTCCGCATAACTGACGCCCAACTCAGTTTCGGCATGACATCAGAGCAGGCCTCCTCATGGCCCTGGTTCCTGCTTAACCCGCTGGCTACGGACTTATTGCCCTATGAAACGGAGGACCCTGACAGCATGAAGTAAGTTCGCCTTATCAATTCTTCGCTTTTCAGCCACCAAGAATGATCTCTTTCTTAGAGCACCCTCTGGTGATGTCAACCGCTCAGATGTGTACTCTAGCCCTAGCCAAGCTAGCCATGCCCTTGGCTGTTTGAGATGCGTGCGGAACAGCTGTCTACTAGCCCCTTCGATGTGCCGTCCACACTCAGTGGCCTCTTTTTGTCCCAAGCACAGTTGAGTGCCTACAGTGCTGCATCGGAACCACACCACTTAGATGTTGGCACGAATACACTTGCTGGCCTCCTTCCTCCCTTTGTCCCAAGCATTGTGCACTGTGCCATCCACCGTGTGTGAGCCACCCCGCTTGCCCAGTTCATTTCCTTTCCCTGCCTCGAGCACAGCACAGTACTCAATACAATGCAGCGCAGCAACCCCACTCCACTGCTAGAATAAGCCTGCTTGCTCCAAGCGCCTTTCCCAGACAAGTGTGCTGCGTCGCAGCCCATCCACTCTGCCGTAGGCACGAGCTCGCTCACTGGCCAGTCTTCATCTAGAGTGGAGTTCGATGTCCAGTGCACCATGGCTGAGCCTCCCCGACTTGCTGCTGGTGCAAAAGCCCTCGCTGGCCTATCCTTGTCCCAAGAGAAAGGCTAGTCAATATCGAGTGAGAGCCTCACCGCTCAGCCAAAAATGTCGTCATGCTTTCCGACTATTACTAGCCTCATGCACAGTGGAGTGACATTCCCAACGAGCATGAGCCACCCTGCTCTGCCATCGATCTGTTCACCAGTTGCGTGAGGCCTCATACACCTTCTGGAGCGGCAACTAAGCTCTCCTCCTCGTTGCCAGTCTGTTGCTGACCATGTGGGCTGCTGTCCCTGGTCCTGCCTGCCATGGCTGGTGCAGCCTTGAAGGCCACTGACCTCTCGTGCCAGCCTTACTGCCTCAGCTGCCGCTCCCAGCCACCAGTTTGCCAAATCAAGCTCAAGCCCCTGGCCGAGTGTGGACACACTGGCTACCACTGCTAACCAGGCTGCCAATCAACCCAGCCTGCTATTTCTGCTATTGCACAATCCAGGGAGCCCAGTGACTTTTGCAGTGGCAAGTGGTGTTTAGCTCTATCTACAGGAACTGTTGGCCCATGGCAACATGGCAAGCACAGCTAATGTACTGGAGCTAATTTCCAGCACAAACTGCGCTTCTCCCTCCCAGCGTCGAGTCACCGCACAAGCACACATGACTAAGAGACAAAAGCAGGGAGGAAGCGCGCCTTCTCCCATTGTGCACGTGGCACCCAATGTTGAGAGCAGCAGGGGCGAGGGGAAACAGGGATGGGGGAGGGTTCTACTCTGGCTGCAACTGCACATGTGGTGGCTGCACGCGGTTGCGCAGCCACATCTTGAGAGCAATCTACATTGAGGGCAGAGTCTACGTGCGCCGGCGACTCGTACCTTTATGCGTGCTGTGTGCGTTCTTGGCGCTCACTTCGTGTTGAAGCGATAGACAGCGCGAATGTCACTTTGCTCGCTGCTGCTGCCACGTTTCATACCACCAACATTTTGACAGTGAGTTTCCACGGTCACGGAGTCATCTGCGTTCCCGCTTGCTGGTGCACGCGTGACACCATGCTTGTTAATTTAGTTTGCATACCTATGTTTACAAGTTTATACGGCTGATAAAACTACTATCCTTACTTCGTTTAGCTGTCTACTAATTTGCTGTCACAATTGGTGCTTCGCGTTTCTGGCAAAAGTGACATTTTTTTTCAGACTGCCCGATTTTTCCGGCATTTTTGTGGCCTCCAGGAAGGCTGTAAAATCGGATGTTGACTGTCTATATACAGTTGCTGATGGATTTTTTAGACTCCAAAAATTTGGACTTGATGGATATTCCGGACTGCATAAATGCACCGTCAGGGTTGCCATAAAGCTAATTCATTTTCACGACTAATTTTTCAGATGAATTTAGGCCCTAAAGTTCGATTTTCTGGGCTAAATCACTTGTTCCAAGCCACGTTACCCAATCTTGGAAGTTGCCATGTTGGATTTTCTGCTGGCTTCACTTCCAGTGGCCCACCCTAAAGCCTCCAAGATTGGCAGGCACACGCTTTAAATAGAGAGTGCAACATCCTCCAGTCTAGGAGGACATGCCTGCTCTTCCTTGGGTGACAAAACGCTCTATGGGACAGCACTTTTTCTAGTTTCTTTACTTTTTCGATCAGCA
The DNA here is from genome assembly GCF_038994185.2 of Dermacentor albipictus. Lineage (NCBI taxonomy): Eukaryota > Metazoa > Arthropoda > Arachnida > Ixodida > Ixodidae > Dermacentor > Dermacentor albipictus. Next base: position 122,283,087 of record NC_091827.1, on the reverse strand, counting down.
CTATCGTCATAATCATAAGATGCGAAATCCCTTTTTCTTTTTAGCGATCTCCGACAACGGAAATTGCCAATGCGGTGACACTCTTGTAAGACTGTATACAGAGGCAACGTCACTCGCAAATCCAGGCAAATCTGATTGCTTGTATGAGGTAGGGCATTATTAGAGATTTTTCTAAGCTGCTTCCACCCTAATAAATTTTATTCTTTCGGGTGAACGAGTTTTTCAGGCTGTTCAATTTTTTTACTATTCTTGTCGGCAACTGTATAGCAATGTGCCAGGCAACCACAGTTTCAGCCATGCAGCAGCATACAAATGTGTGTTTATTATGCAGGATGAAAAAGCGACAGATACTGTACGCTAACCATGCCTCCTCCACCACTTTCTCTGCATTTTAACCTCATTATGATCACAATTTTGATTCAGCCTCATTCGTTTCCTTGCTCCTTCCTACCAGAGTTAAAACATTAGATTGAACAAGAACTCCTTGGTGTCAACCTTGTTGATGTCCGGCAATCCTTGGGACGAGTCCCCGGATGGCGGTTCCAGGTCGACGGCCATGCGCTTCAGCTTTCGCTTGCGTCTCTGTGGCCGCACTTCTGTGGGCAGGCAGTTCTCGTTGAGCGAGTCCGATTCGGCCGCATTGGCCTGCCGATGGCGCCATGCGCACAGTCGCTGGAGCAGGTCATCCGAGTCACTCTGGGGAGCATCCAGCTGCAGCAGTGAGCATTGATGGAGGATCAAACGATTCCGTTCAATTCATTTAGGCTACGTTCACATTTGGAAAGCAGCAAGCGGGCAGAAAATATTTTCTGAGCATGTCGAAGATGTTCACATTTGTTTCGCCCCCGCCGCGGCCACCACTGCCGCATTCGCCCACATCCATCTATCTGCACACGTTTGCTTGTGTGATGGCGCTCTTCATTGCACTAATTCAAGCGGTAAGTTCATTCACTCACCCATCCGTCATTAAGAATGATCACTTTGCCCAACTTCGCGTGTAGTCGGCATCTTTCTTGTGCCATGGAAGAGGAATTGTTTTGATACTTCTAGCTAGTTGTTCACCGGAAATGGGCAATGAACAATGGGAGAAGTGCACAACTGAGAAGTGGTGGCGGAGGTTGGTTCAACCAGCTTTGCAAAAAGGCGAGAAGGTCGGCTATGCCAACGCTTTGTTGCCGCACCTCCAGTCCTACAACGTTGCATCGTGAGTAAGTAATGCTGACCGACATGTCCTTGAAAAGCCAGTGATTCTTGTCTTAGAGCACAGGCTGGTTCATGATCACATTAATCAGCATCACAGCAGACATTTCTGGTGCCATGTTAAATTTTAGAATCAGATGTTTACAAGTTAGTACAGCATCCGGTGAAAAGAACGACTCCACTTTCCTGTGGCAAAAAAAAATCAGTCCAAGACTGACCTGGCTCGCCACCTGTTTTACCACCCATTTTGCCACCTAGGTGGGTGAATTTTTAAAAGTTTTTGCCGATTTCACCTGCTTCAAGACCAAGTGTGAATGCAGCCTTGCTTCTAGAAGTGCCGATAGGGAGACTGACCTTTTCTGCAGAGCAGTAAATGGAAAAAAATTGTACTAAATTTCTCGCAGACTTCGCATAAATGTGGTGCGCAAGCAGCAATGTTTCCAATGCCAGCGTACATGAAGCTAATCATAAATAGAATTACACATAATGGCTCCTAACACTGACAAGTGCCGTCTTCTAGCGTAAAAAAACTGGAACTAGAAGCAAGATGATTGATAGATCAGTGATATGTTTAAACTGCAAGCTTTTTTTTTTCCCCTGAAAGCTATTCTCATCACCAGCTAAATAGGTAAAAATTCCAATGACAATACTCATCAGCAGTCAAGAAATGGTTAACAGAGCTTAAGCAGCCAATCAACTTAATTGATGGCACACAATTTATAGCCATACGCACAGAGTGAAATTTTAGCTTACAGGCAAACTGCAACAAAATTTCACCATGCCTCATTATTGGTTATAAATGAGAAGTACATAGGGAACAGGGTGGCTTGAGGAAGGGATACTCTAGAATGGATCACATCCATGTCATTAATCAGGTAATCGAGAAATCGGCAGAGTACAATAAGCCTCTCTATATGGTTTTGATGGATTACGAAAAGGCAGTTGACTCAGTCGTGATACCAGCAGTCGTAGAGGCATAACGTAACTAAGGAGTACAGGACGCTTACATAAATATCTTGGAGTATCTACAGAGATTCCACAGCTACCTTCTCCACAAGAAAAGTAGGAAGATACCTATAAAGAAAGCAGTCAGACAAGGAGACACAATCTCTCCAATGCTATTCACTGCATGCTTAGTAGTAGGTATTCAAGCTATTAAACTGGGAAGGCTTAGGAGCAAGGATCAACGGCGAATATCTCAGCAACCTTAGATTTGAAGATGCCATTGTCCTGTTCAGCAACACTGGGGACGAGTTACAACAAACGATTGAGGACCTGAACAAAGAGATTATAAGAGTGGGGTTGAAGATTAATTTGAAGAAGACAAAGATAATGATCAATAGCCGGGCAAGGGAACAAGAGTTCAAGATCGTCAGTCATCCTCCAGAGCTTGTGAAGGAGTATGTTTACCTAGGTCAATTACTCACAGGGAACCCTGATTATGAGAAAGAAAAGAATAAAAGCACAGCATCGTCATTGCAAAACAATTTTAGGGATTTGTTTTGCAAGCTAGGGATTCTTTGGGTATTAATCTAGGGTTATTACGGCCTACTGAGTTGGCAACACTGTGGTGCTGCAGTGCCCTGTGGTCTTTCATGCTTCAACTCCGCTAATTCATGACGTTATGGCGACTTAGCACATTCAATACGTGGCTCACTTCGAACGACAAGCAATTTTCATAGACAAGAAGTAGGCAAACTCCACCGTGGCTCAGTGGCTCGACGTCCACGATTCGCGGATGGCAGGACCAGTTCTTTAAATGCGAGGTTGGTCAGAAGGGCTCTGTGGAACTCGTAGTGGCCTGGTACCATCCCCTAATGAAATGGTTGTGCAGTCTCTCGAAAGGACTCAATCTCAAACAAGCTCAAAGGTGACGTGATCTCATGTGATCACTTACAGAGATAGTTTTGCTTTCCCGAGACTCGGCCCGGTACCGAACCTGTCGAAGTATGCGGCCGATAGTTCTCTTGGCACTGAGAATGAGCTTGGCACAGTGCCAAAAACACTTGCCAAGGTAACTTTCCGTGCCGAGTCAAGTAAATTTCTCCGAAAGGGATCGCCCAAGGATGATGGCCAAGGAAAGCTGTCTCCGTCTCAGACGACAACGATAAGTGAAGAGAACTCGTTTCCGACTTTTCCGTTTTGTTCCGACTTACGCGGGTGTGTTGCACAGTGTCAACAACATTTGGTGGTTTGATTGTGCACGCAATGACGTTAGTGGCTTGCAGCCGGATGCTGCAGCTCTTGAGAGCGAGCTGATGCCCCGCGGCTGAGCAAGCATCCAGAAAAAGATCTTTTTTTTTTTCAACTGTGTAAATAAACATTTGCTCACACTTCCAATTAAATCCTGGGTTGTCATTTTTTTTCAAAATAATTTAACCTGCCTTCGTTGGAGCAGTGCACGTTCATGCCACAGACTTACTCAGACGATCTGTACCTCTTTTTCTCAGCAAGACTGAGCGTCACTGCCTAGATCCTTAGTATTTAGATTATATGATGGTTTTGCGTGGTCTCCCCAATGTCGTATAATTGGGGTTCCACTGTAATCATATACCATACCCTAGGGTCAGCTTAGATTTGAGGATCTTGAAGAATGTGCCAGTTTTTAGTTGAAATTTATAAATATTGTTACGTAGGAAGATGCAGACGAAAAGCTATGTACAAGTACATTTACAAGAAGATACGCTGCGCTTGGCCAAGAGGCAACAGCCTGCGCTAGCTTCTAATCATCGTCATTGTCTTCACACTGCTCGCCTTTTCGTGATCACATATATTGTTCCGTAGCACTAGCCCCGGCTGCAAAAGCGCCGTCACGGAGCGACTAAAGATGGGACTCGGAAGCAGTGTAGTAGGCCTTGAGCCTACTGACATGCACGACATCACTAGATGCCAGAGGAGAGGACGAGGTTGAACCCACAGGAGCTATTTCGTAAGTCACAGGCGTCACCTGGCGCAGCACGCGGTAGGGCCCTGTGTATCGCGAAAGGAGCTTCTCTGAAAGTCCGACGTGACGAGAGGGCGACCACAGGAGCACGAGTGCACCAGGCGAAAACTGTATGTCATGATGGCGTGCGTTGTACTGACACTACTGAGTGGTTTGCGAGGCCGTCAGTCGAGCATGGGCAAGCTGGCGTGCATGATCGGCGAGGGCGATGGCGTCGCACGCATACTCGCTTGTTGAGATCGCAGCAGGTGGAAGTGCCGTGTCTAGGGGCAAGGTAGGTTCGCGACCGTAATGTAGATAAAATGGAGAAAATCCGGCGGTGTCGTGCCGCGAAGAATTGTACGCAAATGTTACGTAAGGAAGGGCAATGTCCCAGTCGTGGTGGTCTTTGGAAACGTACTTGGACAGCATATCGGTAAGATTACGGTTTAACTGCTCGGTCAGGCCATTGGTTTGAGGATGGTATGAGGTAGTCAGTTTGTGTTGAATGGAGCAGGAACGCACAATGTCAGCGATAACTTTCGAGAGGAAGTTTCGACCACGGTCAGTAAGCAGCTGTCGCGGGGCGCCATGAAGCAAGATAATGTCACGCAAGAGAAAGTTCGCGACGTCAGTGACGCAACTGGTAGGGAGAGCCTGCGTGATAGCGTATCGAGTGGCGTAATCAGTTGCGACGGCTACCCATTTGTTCCCAGTGGATGACGTGGGAAAGGGACCGAGCAGGTCTAATCCAACACGAAAGAATGGTTTCACAGGGACGGTGATCGGCTGGATATGACCGGCAGGTAGCACCTGAGGTGTTTTCCGACGCTGGCAGGGATCACAGGCAGCAACATAGCGTCGAACGGAGCGAGTGAGACCAGGCCAATAGAAGCGGCGGCGGACGCAGTCGTACGTGCGGGTTACCCCAAGATGTCTTGCAGTGGGTGCGTCATGCATCTCAAACAGCACAGTCTGTCATAGCTGTTAGAAGAAGATCAGAGCAATCAGGGAGGCAGTTCCTTCGATACAGAATGCCGCGTTGGAGGACATATCGGTGAATGGATGCGTCGGTAGGTGTAGAGCACAGACGCTCGATAAGTGCTCGCAGCAATAGGTCTCAGTACTGCTCATCGGCGATGTTAGCGAAGGCAGACACAGAGAAAATGCCGTTGGCGCTACTACTGTCGGCGGCGTCAGGCTCGTCGACCGGGTAGCGAGACAGGCAGTCAGTGTCCTTGTGTAGTCGGCCAGATTTATAGGTGACAGTATACGAATATTCTTGGAGGCGTAAGGCCCAACGACCTAGTCTTCCTGTACGATCTTTCAGTGAGCATAACCAGCAAAGCGTGTGATGGTCTGTGACAACGGAAAAGAGTCGGCCATATAAGTATGGGTGGAATTTCGCAACCGCCCAAACTAGGGCCAGACACTCACGCTCAGTGATGGAATTGTTGCGCTCCGCGGGTGAGAGGAGCCTGCTGTCGTAAGCGATAACACGGTCGCGGCCACGCTGGCGTTGTGCCAGTACTGCGCCAATTCCGTGACCGCTGGCATCAGTACGGACTTCAGAAGGCGCAGAAGGATCGCAATGGGCCAGAATGGGAGGCGTTGTCAGAATGTCGATTAGATGTGAGAATGCAGAGGCATCGTTATCGCCCCACTGAAAAGCGGCGTCTTTTTTCAAAAACTCAGTTAGTGGTCGTGCTATGGCGGCGAAATTTCTCACGAAACGGCGGAAGTACGAACAAAGGCCGATGACGCTGCGCACATCCCTGACACACTTGGAACAGGGAAGTGCGCAACAGCATGGATCTTGCCTGGGTCCGGTTGCACTCCGTTCGCGTCAACGTTATGTTCAAGGACGGTACTCTGGCGACGGCCGAATTGACACTTCGATGCGATGAGTTGCAGACCGGCTCGACGAAAAACGTCCAGGACTGCTGAGAGGCGCTCGAGGTGCGTAGCGAACGTTGGAGAGAATACGATAACATCGTCCGAGTAGCACAGGCACGTGGACCATTTGAAACCATGAAGGGAGTCCATCATGCGTTCAAAAGTGGCAGGGGCGTTACATAGACCGAACGGCATCACTTTGAATTGATAAAGACCGTCCGGTGTTACAAAAGCAGTCTTCTTGCGGTCGAGATCGTCCATGGCAATCTGCCAGTAGCCGGAGCGAAGGTATATAGAGGAGAAATAGCGAGCACCGTGGAGGCAGTCAAAGGCGTCATCAATCTGAGGTAGGGGATACACGTCCTTTTTGGTAACCCTGTTAAGGTGCTGATAGTCCACGCAAAAACGCCATGAGCCATCCTTCTTTTTGAGCAGTACAACAGGTGAAGCCCATGGACTATATGATGGTTCAATAATGTTCTTGGCAAGCATTTTGCGAACTTCTGCGTGAATAACTTGACGCTCAGCTGGTGACACTCGATACGGGCAGCGATGAATAGGAGGGGCATCGCCGGTATTAATGCCATGTTTGACAGCTGTAGTTTGGGCCAAAGGACGATCGTTAAAGTAAAAAATATCGTGGTAGGAAAACAGAATGCGGTAGAGTTCACAAGCGTGCTCGGACGGTGAGTCGGGCACAATCATTTTCTGTAAGTCAGCGATGGTACACTTTGCCGACTGCGATGGTAGAGGAGTATCGGATGAAGTGTCGTCTACTGCAATGGATGCTACTGAGTGATCCTCGAATGAACAAAGCTGGGCCAGAGACATCCCGCGTGGCAGCACTTGTGTCGTCAAGTCAAAGTTGACCACTGGCAGGCAGACGCAGTTCACCATAATAGATAAAACTGTATGAGGTACTGTGATCCCGTGTGTAAGGAGGACGCCTTGCATAGGAGCCGCGATGTAGTGACCGTCGGGGACTGGTGGGGATGACACTAGGTCAATGTGGGCCAGTGCCGAAGGTGGCAAGTGAACGAAGTCGACGGAACTGATGAACGGAACAATCGATGAGAGCAGAATGTGCGGAGAGGAAGTCTAAGCCAAGGATGATGCCGTGGGGACAGTGGGCGATGACTGTGAATAGCACGATTGTTGAGCGATCGGCGAAGAAGACGTGGGCGGTACAGATACCAATTACGGGGGCTGTTCCGCCATTGGCGACACGGACAACAGGCGTCGTGGCGGGCGTGATAATTTTCTTGAGCCAGTTACGAATGTCAGCACTCATTACGGACAAATGCGCCTCTGTGTCTATGAGTGCAGACACAGAAACATCGTCGACTTGCACGTCAAGAAGGTTCAGATGAGTGGGCAACGTCAGTAGAGGATTTGGCGGCGTAGGGAGCAATGTAGCGTCACCTCGAGGCGCTGCATCGTCTAGTTTTCCAGCTGGGAGCGGCGCCCGAAGGGAGGCGGCGAATAGGAGCGACGGGGCTGGGGAAAGCGAGATTGTCGTCGTTGGGGCGAAGGCGAACGAGAATAGGAGCGGTTCGGTACAGGAGGATCAGTGGCGGCATTATCGGAGCGTGCGGCATAGGGACGAGAAAGGCCACCTGAGGGGCGAGAGTAGGCAGTATAAGTAGAGTGGGTCGGGGAACTCCAGCGACTGCGACAGTGCCGAGAAATGTGCCCGATTCGATGGCAGTGGAAACAAATGGGCTTGTCGTCAGCAGTGCGCCATCCAGATGGGTTGCGGAAACGTGGTGGGTACGAAGATGCGGGACGGGGCGGAATCGAAGAAGCCGGGCGGGTATCAGGACGATGGGCCGAGCAGATGGTGTGAAGACCCATGTTTTCGAACTCTTGGCGGACAACTGCCTGGATGAGTGAGACCGTGCCTGCAGATGTGTTGGTGGGACTGGAGTCGAAGGCAGCCGGATAGGTGGCCTCGATCTCACGCCGGACGATCCTGGTAACATCGGCAGTGTTGTTGGGACGAGGAGTGTCGGCACAGGAAGATGTCGCTGGGGTGTTGAGCAGACGGAGAAACTGCTGGTTAATACGTCGGCTTTTAGCGAGTTCCAGGCGGCGGCACTTTTATAACAGCATCAACTGTTGCTACATTGTTGCAAATGAGCAAGTTGAAGGCGTTATCGGCAATGCCTTTGAGGATGTGGGCAACCTTGTCTGACTCAGTCATGTGGGTGGCAACTTTGCGGCATAGAGCCAAGACATCCTGAATGTACGTGACATAGGGCTCTGTTGACGTCTGGACACGGCCGGAAACCGCCTTCTGCGCGGCAAGTTGGTGACCGTAGGGGTTGCCGAACAGGTCTCGAAGCTGTGTCTTAAGTGAATCCCAACTGGTGAGCTTATCTTCGTGTGTGCGATACCAAACTCTAGGTGTGCCACCGAGGTAAAAGACTACGTTGGCGAGCATAATATTAGGGTCCCACCGGTTATTGCGGCTGATGTGTTCATACAGGCTGATCGAGTCATCGACGTCTTCCCCATCTTTGCCCGAGAATACGCCAGGATCACGGGGAGCGGGGAGAGTGATGTAGGTCGTCGAAGTGGCAGCAGGTGTCGGAGCCGGCGGAGTCGGGTTGACGTCGCCGGGAGCCATGAAGGAAGGCTCGACGTACCGTCCACTGCGAAGCTCCGTGACGAGGTACAGGGAACGTCCACCTCCACCAGATATGTTACGTAGGAAGACGCAGACGAAAAGCTATGTACAAGTATATTTACAAGGAGATACGCTGCGCTTGGCCAAGAGGCAACAGCCCGCGCTAGCTTCTAATCATAGTCGTCGTCTTCACACTGCTTGCCTTTTCGTGATCGCATATATTGTTCCGTAGCAATATGCTGCATAGCTAGTGCCAACTAGAAAAGTCAGTATCGCAGCAACTAGCCGTGCCAGCAGCTAACTGAAGTACACGGGCGACATTGCCATTTTGATGTGTCGTATAAGCATGCGGCATGGTATTATTGTAATGGCACCAAACAGGTGATGCCACTATAGGCACCCTGCAATGAAGTTTGGCTGTACATGCAGGGTGTCTACCAAGTTGACATTTCCAAATTCCCTCAGTTTTCCAGGTTTTTCATGGGTGCTTCTGAAAAAAAATTCCCTGAGTGACACAGAACTTTGTTTTATGTCAAGACGGGCTGGCACCATGTCACCCGATGCTGTCACTCTCTAGTAAGCATGTTAAAAAATGAAAAAGGAACTTAATCCAGTTTGAATAGTGAGTAACGGTTGTTTTATTCCAAAAGAAAACAGAAGGGAGGGGTTAGCAAAAGGTGCAGTGATTAAAATATCTTTGAACGAAATTGTAAAACTCATTGCAAATTGAGTCAAACATTCTCAAATATGAATAAAAAGGAGATGCAAACAGAAGCCAATATTTTAGAATATAAGCTATTTCTATCAAATGATAGCACGCTCATTGGTATGAGGCCCAAACTTTGTCACAAGTGAGATTCTCTCGCAACAGCTGGTAAGTCAGTCTCAATTGTCCTGACATACTCTCAGCCCACGTGTAATGCCTCAGTGTTGCGTTTCACTGTTTTTAATTAAAGAATTTATTTTGGTATGGATGAGGGAAACCTGCATCTCAGCATGAGCCAACACTTTCTTTTCTGTGCTCAAGCTCCTTCTAAGAAGTGGCGGCACACTTTCTTTCCTGTTCATTCCTAAATGCGTCGCTCCTTTGTGTTCTTGTCCTCCTTCCGCCAAGCGTACGACCCACGGATCATTAGAACCATCCCCTTGGTCAGTTGTACAGACAAGGTCCGGCTTTTCGGAATCCCTAGGGGCCACAATAATGTCCGAAAAATCGGGCTGTTCGAAAAAATGAATGCATGTCTTTTACTGCCCTTAAGAGCTCAAATCGTCACAAGAACTTATGAAAAAGCGCTGAAGGCCTGCCAGCACACTTATTGAGCATATAGGTGCTCATGTTGTGACAAGAGATGGCGGGTGCACGCGTGTATAATTAAGGAATACATAATGTGCCCCGTGACAATTGAACCTTTCCAAGCTTATGGTTCATCGCAATACTTTCATATGTGTTTAACAGCGTAACATTACTGTACTGAGGCGAAGCTAACTTTCAAAACTGGCATTATGCAACACGTCGCGCTTTCCGAACTTTGAAAACAATTGTGAGGACCACAAAAGTGGAGTCTGAGCCATTACTGACTGCGGAGAATTCTTTATATAAAAATGGCTGTGGCTTAGGTAAGGTTAAGCCCAGGATGCGAAGCATACTAGCCTTTATTTTAGTTGTTGAACCACTGTTTAGCCTGGTGAACTGCTGTTGCTTGGCTATATTTGGTTCGGCTAGACGAAGAAACAACTCATGCATTACTTCTTCGCCTTCAAGAGTGGAACGCGACAGCGTTCCCGTCGACCCGCCAAGGGGTGTAAGACAATGGGCTACAGGGCAGCGACTACGCGCCCCGCATTGGACGCGGTGAGCGTCGAGCAAAGCAGCGTTCGGCGCGGCAACGAAATGTGCGCCTGAGCAAGAGACGCACGCCTTAGAAACAGCGCGTTTCTAAGGCAACACCGCATTCACTAGAGGCGCTTTTGTACCGCTTTGAAGCGTTGTACTCGTGGCTCAGTGGTAGCGTCTCCGTCCCACACTCCGGAGACCCTGGTTCGATTCCCACCCAGCCCGTCTTGCAAGAGTTGAGCCAAAGCCACTTCTCCTCTGTCGTGACGTCACGGTGTCACGTGATTTCATGGTCACCGCCGCGCCTGAGGAGCTGGGTTGAGCCCTCGTAATATGCTTCGCATAAAAACACGGCACCGAACACCAAGAAGCTTAATAGGAACCTTTAGCGCAGGCCTAACTCCTACGCGGCTTATTCAAATGCATGTAAAACACAAAAATGCTTTTCTGAGATAACCCCTGGATTAATTTTAATGCAATTTGTTGCATTTATGATTTAATTTTGGGGACTATTTGAAGCAGATTCTCGAATTAGGGCCTGAATATTGTTGAAAAAGTTTTCAAAAATTCGGAAGTTCGAAAAAAATAAAAGCACGAAGTTTACAAATTAATAGCTCTCCATCAAAAATAGATATCCATATTCTGTAAATGGTGTCCATGAGATCATTCAAGTGAACAAATTCAGTGTGTCAATTTACATATTATGTATTCAAGAATTTTGTGAATATTATGTGAACGTCGTGTACAGGGGTTCTCCAAAAGCTGTACTTCCAAATTACTAATTTTTTTTTGTTATTCATGCGTAACATATCAATCTTGTTCGCTTTAGATGTAATATTGGATTCAATTCACAGAATTGTGATATCATTTTTCATCGCTGAGTTACAGACTTCTAAACTTGATAGTTTTGTTTTCTGAGAATTTGCAATTTTCGCCAAAATTTAGTAAAACTTAAATCAAAAATTCAAAACGAAAAGTCATTACATTTTCAGTTTTTCTTTTAAATGCAACAAATCTCGTCAAGTTTGGTGGAGTGATTGCCGTGAAAAACTAATTCTCCTTCTACATGTATTTAAACAGGAGCCCTCTATAGAGATACAGTACCAGTGGCACCCACGACAATAATGGAAGAGAGAATAGTCTAGATGAATTTGAAATCCCACAGGTAACGCCGGAAGAAGTAAAGAAAGCCTTGGGAGCTATGCAAAGGTGGAAGGCAGCTGGAGAGGATCAGGTAACAGCAGATTTGTTGAAGGATGGTGGGCAGATTGTTCTAGAGAAACTGGCAACCCTGTATACGCAATGCCTCATGACTTCGAGCGTACCGGAATCTTGGAAAAACGCTAACATAATCCTAATCCATAAGAAAGGGGACACCAAACACTTGAAAAATTATAGACCGAACAGCTTACTGTCAGTTGCCTACAAACTATTTACTAAGGTAATCGCAAATAGAATCAGGAACACCTTAGACTTCTGTCAAGCAAAGGACCTGGCAGGATTCCGTAAAGGCTACTCAACAATAGACCATATTCACACTATCAATGAGGTGATAGAGAAATGTGCGGAATATAACCAACCCTTATATATAGCTTTCATTGATTACGAGAAAGCGTTTGATTCTATTGAAACCTCAGCAGTCATGGAGGCATTACGGAATCAGGGGGTAGACGAGCCGTATGTAAAAATACTGAAAGATATCTATAGCGGCTCCACAGCCACTGTAGTCCTCCATAAAGAAAGCAACAAAATCCCAACAAAGAAAGGCGTCAGGCAGGGAGATACGATCTCTCCAATGCTATTCACAGCATGTTTACAGGAGGTATTCAGAGACCTGGATTGGGAAGAATTGGGGATAAAAGTTAATGGAGAATACCTTTGTAACTTGCGATTCGCTGATGATATTGCCTTGCTTAGTAACTCGGGGGACCAATTTCAATGCATGCTCACTGACCTGGAGAGGCAAAGCAGAAGAGTGGGTCTAAAAATTAATCTTCAGAAAACTAAAGTAATGTTTAACAGTCTCGGAAGAGAGCAGCAATTTAAAATAGGTAGCAAGGTACTGGAAGTGGTAAGGGAATACATCTACTTAGGGCAGGTAGTCACAGCAGATCCGGATCACGAGACGGAAATAAAAAGAATAAGAATGGGCTTGAGTGCATTTGGCAGGCATTCTCAAATCATGAACAGCAGGTTGCCATTATCCCTCAAGAGAAAAGTGTATCATAGCTGTGTCTTACCAGTACTGACCTATGGGGCAGAAACCTGGAGGCTTAAGAAAAGGGTTCTATTTAAATTGAGGACGATGCAACGAGCTATGGAAAGAATAATGATAGGTGTAACGTTAAGGGATAAGAAAAGGGCAGATTGGGTGAGGGAACAATCGCGAGTTAATGACATCTTAGCTGAAATCAAGAAAATGAAATGGGCATAGACATGACATGTAATGAGGAGGGAAGATAACCGATGGTCATTAAGGGTTACGGACTGGATTCCAAGGGAAGGGAAGCGTAGCAGGGGGTGGCAGAAAGTTAGGTGGGCGGATGAGATTAAGAAGCTCGCAGGGACGACATGGCCACAATTAGTACATGACTGGGGTTGTTGGAGAAGTATGGGAGAGGCCTTTGCCCTGCAGTGGGCGTAACCAGGCTGATGATGATGATGACTCAAGCTAAAAGCTTCCTCTTAACAGCGAACGTTGAAGCAGCTAGGCCTAGCGTTGCCACGGTGGTGGCTGTGGCTGCCTGCAGATCTGCGTACGAGAATGCCAATTGCACCGGTTCGAAACGGCGAGGAAATGAAAATGGCGGCTTTGATTAATGCCGTTTCGGAGCTGCAGTCAGGGGAAAAAGTCTGGAAAATCAGATGGTGAACAGCTCTTGCATACGAGATTTTGGACGTTGTTGCACAATGCCTCTATGTGGCACTTTGTGGTGCCGCGAAGCCGCCCAAGTTATCGGGTGTCCGGAAAGTTGATTGTTGACTGTACACTGGCAACTCCTCCAGCTTACGACACGGCGTCAAGGACAATTCATTACGATTCCTCTCTGTTACTCGAGCCAGCATTATTGCTACTTTCATTCCTTTTCAATAAAATTACAGCTAATTTTCTCTCATAACAGCACAAATTCCCTAAGTTTTCCCTGACTATTTCCAGACTACTCAATATCTCTGAGAATTCCCCCCGGTTTTCCCGGTTGGTGGACACCCTGACATGTCGCACCACCTAGCAGTGGCGGTGAGCACCCACGAGCAGGCCCTCATCGCCATTTCAGCTTTGTCCATGCAGCACTCAGGCCCACCTGAAAGCCTCCGTTCCCAATTTTTCAATGGATTCACCGCTGCCTCTCGGCAGCTGCTCCATGAGAAGCGTGAACAAAATGAACTAGGGCAGGTAATGCTGCATGAATCGTTGTCACAACCACAAAAGGGATGTCGGCATCAAATTGTACTGCTTCCCTTCAAGACCATGGGAAGCAACCCAGCGGCTGAAGCGGATTGTTGTGGTTCAGCACGTAAAGTAAGAGTCACTCCTGTCAATTTCTGTTAAACAAACTAAGATGTAAATGCAAAAAATAACAGAAATACCAGCAGGCAGCATCCATAAAAACGCAAAACTGTAAAAATGCATGACCAATTCCCGCTGTTGTAGATTGGTTTAGATAGTTTAGCTCGTCTCGCTCCAAAACAAACGCACAGTTGTCGTTATGTGTCAAATCTAGCTTTGTAAGTGCTCCGTACTGGAGCTTTGCATGCACTGTGCTTTCTGTTATGCATTAATAAACCAACGTGCAGCTCCTTTCTCCATCAGGATCAAGACAAGACTGCTGGAACCAGCCTTTCATGCCATTGTTTTCTCGACCTTAGAACAGAACTAAGGCTTAAGTGCACCGCAGCACATTTGTTCAGTCTTCTAGCTGTTTAGGGCCAGCCGATTGTTATGTTTCAGCAGTGATGTGCTCTCACAATGGAACCCAAACAACAATACCAGAATATGCTCGAGGCACTTTGTGCACAGAGAAAAAAGCACTCGCCTGCCAACTCGCCAAAACTTCTACAATTGTGAGGTGCAACGCATGCTACAAGTAATGAAGCTACAAATGACAGTTGAAAAACGTCTGTGGGCATACTTGCATGCTTAAGTGGAATAAAATAATGATTTGTTCCCTTACAATGACTTCAACGTCGTAGGCATGCTTGCTATGTTTTCACGACCTGCGGTGGTTGCTTAGTGGCTGTGGCCTTGGGCTGCTAAGCACGACATCGAGGGATCAAATCCCGGTCTCGGGGGCCACTTTTCGATGCTGATGAAATGCGAAAACACCCGTATACTTAGACTTAGGTCCCCGTTAAAGAACCCCAGGTGGTCCAAATTATTCCGCAGTCCACCACTACGGCGTGTCTCATAATCATATCATGGCTTTGGCACGTAAAACCCCATAATTAAGTTAATTTAATTTAGGCACTTCACTGCGATGTCTTTGCCATTTACTTCTTTGGAGTGATATACATGGTTGTAGTTGTAAAGTTAACATCCATTCTCAATCGTCAGTGGTTGAAAATGCGCCTCAATGTTTTTGACTGCCTTAAAACCACAATTTAGAAGGACTGGCGCCGTTATCAGATGGAAAGAGGACTGGGTACCCAGAGCTACCCATGTACTCATGTACTCACCAATACTCATATACTCACCAATACAGCCTCATTTCGTACACTAACCCCGGAGCTATCCCTCTACCCGGGCTGACTGGGCAGAGATCTTTGGTTCGGGCCAACAGTCCTTCCCGGACAAAGGGACGGTTGTGGTGCAGCACAACTGAGTTACTGCACTCAACACACAAACAGCCATGTCGTTCTTACAGGCGAAAGCCTGACTGACCCTCGGACTGCCTTGACACAAAAGAGGTCAAGGCATACAACCATGAAGACCACCAAAGCCGTCCGCAGAGCAGCGCGACCACTCGAGGGTGCACCACGACTGGTTCAGTCTCTGGGTTCCACTGAGCCAAACAAAACCCCGTGGATCGACTGGCACACACAGCCGAGTCGAGCAACCTTAGGAGCATGCATCATAACTTAGGAGAGCTTTGCACCT
This sequence comes from Dermacentor albipictus, assembly GCF_038994185.2. Lineage (NCBI taxonomy): Eukaryota > Metazoa > Arthropoda > Arachnida > Ixodida > Ixodidae > Dermacentor > Dermacentor albipictus. The sequence continues at coordinate 122,267,510 of NC_091827.1, read as the reverse complement.
GACTTATCAAAAATCACGGCAGGACGAGCCCGCACCTCGAGAAACTTCTTGTCGCCGAAGCAATGCCACTCCCGGGTGAGATGGAACCAGACCTCCTTCCGCGATTTCGCAAGCACTTCATGAAGGCCCGGTTCCCGTCCCCAAAAAACTGCCTCACAGCGTGCGAACCAAACTTGGTATGAGCACTCGACAAGAAGAATCATGAACTGGTTGATCGCCTGTTTGGGCAAAGGGTGAAAAATTAAAAAGTCTGATAAGGAAAAAGTCTGATTTAGCGCTCGTCCTGTTGTTTTCTCTGTCTGTGTCCCTGTTATTTGCGCTAGCCTTTTGATTACTGATAAGGAACACCTGGGAGCCTAAAAAGACTAGCAATCCTTTGAAGAAGAGCTGCAGGAAGCAAACACTGCGTAAAGATATGAACTGAATCTTCACAACCGCTACAAGAAGGGCCCTTTCCAATAGCCAGGATGGCTGTGAAGGGCCTGTAATTCAACGGCAGGCACCCTCGCACCAGAGGGTGCATTAATGTAGCTCGCCTAGCGTCAAGGAAACTGGCCATGATGAGCTTCCAGTTTGGCCTGTGAATGGACAGATCGTACCTTTGGCAATGCAGGAGGGAGACCTGGGGTGAGGATACCGACTAATTCTTGGAGTGGAGTTGAAGCTACGTCGATGCCGGGGTGAACCTTGCAGAGGCTTACCAGAGAATTGGTAGCCACCGCATAAATGGTGGACGGGGAACCGGAGCGAGGCCCCCAGTGGGAAAATGTGCTCTGCAAAAAGAAGCAGAATCAGGTGCTAAGAAAAAAAGGAAGTAAAGCGTCGAGTCAGGAGCATATTCAAGTTAAGAGCGACCTGGGTCCACATGATGTGTAGTGCAGTAGCCATAATGGCCAGGTGAGAAATTTTGAGTCCTCCCTTATCCTTGGGCAACTTGAGCACCTGCCGAGCTACACAACCAGTTGTCCCTTTCCAGAGGAAGCGAAAGAGGACCCTCTCCAAGATAAACTTGGTGTTTGGGTTGAAACAGGAGACAAACGCGCCACATACGTCAGGAAAGAAAACAGAAGTGAGCGCAGCATTATCGCTCGAGCAGTCACTGGGCATGACAACGCGCTGAATTCCTTAATTCTGGTTTCAAGCTTCTCCTTAGCCTGTGGCCAGTTTTTGGGAGAGAGACCGTCTGGTTTGAATTAGAAACATAGAATACACAGCCGCGTTTTCACAGGGAGACCTTGAACGGGCTGCGAACTGGACGGAGTGGAGTTCAAGTACATGGCTGCACTTTTCGACCTATTCAACCTGGCACTGCTTGCCTCACAGTAACTGTCCATGACATCCAAGACGATGCAAGCTGACACCTCGTACGGGACGACAATGGACAAGTCACCCGCCTAGGCAAAGAGTGCGACCGGAGGGGAACATGGTGGGAGGAGGAATGTGCCACTTCTACTGTCACAGGACAACCTCTGCAGAAGCGGTTCAAAAGCGAGTACGTAGAAGGCAGGCGAGAGGGGGTCCCCCTGCCATACACCACGCCCCACAATCAATACTTCCAAGATGCGATCCTGTATGAGAACAGCAGAAGTCGGTCGAGAATACAAAGCTTGGACCATCTGCCAAAAACCCACACTAAAACCAGCCTCCTCCAAAACCCAGAAAAAGTACCTAGGACTAATAATATCAAAAGCCTTCTCCTAATCGAAGGAACACAGAATACCTGGATGTTTCCCAGTATTTGCCCACAGGAGAAGGTCCCTCACTGCTGGTATGGACCCAAAACAATGTTGAGTACTGGCGTCAGTCGCATACACAGACACTTTGCCATGAGCTTGTAATCGCAGTTCAGAAGTGTGACTGGACGCCATGCCCTTAGATCGGAGCTTCTCGACTCATCCTTACAAAGGAGAGTGATTAGCCCCTCTCGTTGAGACGCTGACAGAGTCCCTTCAATGTGTAGCCTGTTCACCAATGATGTCAACAGCTTCCCTAACAGTGTCCAAAACTTCGCATAAAATTTGACTGTCAGAACATCGGATCCTGGACTGCGATTATGCTTCATGGACTTCAAAGCCAAAAATAGCTAGTCCTCATCTATGGCTGAGTCCCAGACTTCTAGCGACTCAGCTAGTGAAACAAATGGAAAGAGCTGGAGAAGCAACTCATTCGGCATACAAGGCCATGTAAAACTGCCTCGCCAGTGCAAGAACTCCATCTGGTGAGTCGACTATGCTACCATCACCTGGATCTACTAGGGAAGAGAGAGTCGTGCTCTTCCTTGAAAGATGCCTACAAAGGACATTTATGCTGCACCACGCTTCCATTTCCCACTGCTCTGCTCCGGTTCTAGCTCTCAAGCCATCCCAGCGTCGCTGCAGGAGAATCCAAAGTTCCTTTCAGAGTGAGGCCAGTGCCGGAGCAACACCAGGCCCACTGGACAGTGGCATTGAGAGCAGAAGGATCGCGTTGTAGAAGATTTTAATCTCCTCGCGTTCCTTGCATGTTTTCCCGTTTCGCATTGTTCTCACATTTTCACGTCGAAGCTCAATAAGGACTCTGGCAAAGAGGCCGAGCGCACTCTTCGATTATTATGCAATGCTTTGCGACTGGCGTTTGTCGAATCCTTGATGACATCGAAAAGCAGACTTTGTATCGTTGGAGAAGACTTCTGAGCTGTTGCTGCTTACTCATGGGGAGACTTGGATTTATGTCGAAGTCTGGTTCGGGTACTAATGTCATCGGGGTAGATGCAGTAGAATCAGAGAGGTCAAACGCATTGCTGGTTTCCACAATTTCCTCGATGTACAAGATTGTCATGCCCTAGTTTATGCTTGAACTCCTGGCTGAAGTTGGTTAGCATCACTTTCGCTTTCCCTCTTTGCAGTCGAGCGATTCCTCTTCCAATGCAAATTTTACGGTCGAGCAGGAGACGGTCGTCGCCCTCAATGATGCCTTCTACGTCTGCAGGTGTTTCGGTGCCAACAGAAATAACAATGCTGGAGCAAGGCGGGAAGCTCACTTGATGTTCGAGTACACTCAAGGAGTGGCAACTACGAGAGCTCTCCGGCAGCATCACTTGATCTTCCGACAGCGTTATCGACTTCAGGTCGATTATTGCGCTGTGTCGGTTCAGGAAGTCCTTGCCAAGAATGACGTCTAATGAACGCTGTTTGAGGATAACAAAGGTAGCAGGGTAAGTCCAGTCATGAACAGCAATTCTTGCCGTGCAGATTCCAGTTGGCATTATGAGGTGTCCTCCAGTGGTCTGAATTTGAGGGCCTTCCCATGCAGTCTTAACTTTCTTCAACTCAGCAGTGATGGGTCCAGTCATGATGGAGTAATCGGCTCCTGTGTCCACTAAGGCTGTGACTGTGTGGTCGTCGAGAAGCACTTCGAGGTCAGTAGTTCTTTGTCTTGCGTCACAGTTAGAGCTTGGCGTCGGATCACTGCTGCAGTGCGTTGACCTGTGGCTGGTACGTGTCGTTGTTATGTCATCTTTAGTGGCTGTATTCTTTGCTTCTAGACTTCGTCGGGATGGGAGCGTCTCGCTGATATGTCGTCGAAACAGAATTTTTTGCATCTTCATCGGTGGCAGAGGATCTTCGTCAGCTCGACAGACCGCAACCTCACCTACATCACTTGCTGTTTTTAGCTTTTCGGATATGGGCTCACAGAGCAGCCCCGGGTTGGGTCAGTGTATGGTCGCCTTTGCGGCGACAGGTAGCGCCCTCATGAAGGCAAATGGGTCAGTCGTTGAGGACTCCACTGTGTGGCGGCGAGGTAGTCTGCGATGTCCCGTGGGCACTCCCCAAGCTGTGGACATGGTGCGTTTATGAAGAACCCTCTCAGTCCCAAATCGCAGTATGGGCATTGACGGCACACATGGCCAGCTTCTCCGCAGTGATAGCAGAGCGGGAGCGGGAGCCAAATGTCCGTCTTCCTCATGTAGCTGCGCTGGGCAACGGGTGGGTGTGCTGGCGGCGGCGGTGGTGGACGATAGAATTACGGCATTACAGGCCCCTCGCCCGGACACAGAGGGGGACCTTTATGGCGGGCGACGGTGGCATAGTTACTCGCTTCCAGCACAGGAATGACGATTCGGGCTGAACTTCGCAAACACCCAGTAACCATTGAAGTCCTTGACAATGTCAGTGACTGAGGACACCTGAGGTTGTGATGAAGGAAACACCTTGCGCAGTTGTTTGCGCACAATGTCCCTGATGGTCTCTTGGAGATCGCCGGAGCCCAGTGCCTGGGTTGCAAACTGCGTCGTGAGCACTTGGCAGTTATGTTGCCCAGTGCACATTTCCTGAGTTTTCTCAATTGTCGTTGCCTCTGTCAAGAACTCAGCGACGGTCTTCGGTGGCTTACGGATCAGTCAGGCAAAAAGTTCTTGCTTTACACTTCGCATCAAGAAGCGGAATGTTTCCTCCTCGGACATTTCCGGGTCAGCGTACCGAAAAAGACAGGTCATCTCTTCCATGAAGATGGCGATGGTCTCATTGGGCAGTCGCCCTCGGGTTTCCAGCAAAACTTCGGCTCTTTCTTTTCGGACAACACTCGTGAAGGTTCTCAGGAAGTTACTGCGGAACGACTCCCGATTCTCAAATTAGGTCCTCGCGGCATCTTCCAAGAAGAAGGACACATGACGTAGCTTATCCTCAGAGGTCCATTTGTTGAACGTTCAGATCCTTTTGAAGGGTTGGAGCCAGGTTTCCGGATCCTTCGATGAAGCACCACGGAAGGTAGGAGGCTCCTTGGGTTGTTGAAGCACGATGGGGGACGCTGGGGCTGCCATTATAGTTGCTGAGCTGGCCATGGTCTTCCTAGTCATATCAGGCAGAAGTCCGTGCTCAGGGGGCAGCCCTTGCAGTCTGCGGCTAGCTCACTGGTCTTGGCCGACGCTGGTGTTGTCTTCGGGTTTGGATTGTGGCTTTGCGGGGGCGTTCGGTACGTGAACGTAAAGCACCTCCACCAAATGTCACGTAGTAGTGATGGTGAAGAAGAAAGGGAAACGGTGATTGACGAAACTAGCATTTTATTGGGCGAACTTATGCCCTCAAAAACAGGCTACACTCAAAGAACAACGATAGCGGCGAACACAGTCAGCAATTGTTGAAAATCTGGTCTGCCGGTCAAGCGCATTGCCTTTTATACAAGAGCCATCGAATGTTCCAGAGAAATCGCTGGTGCCCGCGTGTCCTCCAGAAGGTTCTACATCATTCACGTTGCACATACATGCCATCAGATTATGCAAGGTTCGGTGACAGCAGACAGAACCATCGGTAACATTCCAGAAACTTCCAATACATGCAGGCGCATTCCCCACCGAGCGATAACATTTGTTAGACGGTGAAAAGTGCTCCCCCAAAAAAGATTGGAGGGAAACCAACAAGTCTATGTGTCAATACAATTAAATTTCCAACTGATCTTGCTGTCCTTATTAATTATTTTGCTGACTTCTGTAACTGGTCCAAAGCATGGCAAATGAATATCACCTTTTCCAAAAGTGTCTTCATGTCCTTTACCAACGCTTTCCCTTCCTTCTTTGCCTATGCCTTTAATAATATTACTTTAAATAGAATGTTCGAATTCAAATATTTAGGTATCCTACTAACACACAATTTTTCATGATCGAAACACATTGATGTCACCTGGAACAAGGTCTTTGAAAGACTAGGCTGCTTACATAGTACGGTGGGCCTTGCTCCTCAAGAAAATAAGCTTCTAACATATAAAATCCTCATTCGCTCCACATAACACCTGAATCTACATACATTTAAAACATGTGTTGTTGCATTTTGCCTCCCTTTCATTGAAATACAGCCACTGTAGCAAGTGCTGAAGATGGCTAAACCTCATCCAGTGCTCTCTATGACCAGGCCACTGCAATTCATTCCAGATGCCAGTGTCGGCAGAAACAGTGTAGCATATTGCAGCATGCATCGGATATAGAGGAGACTACTGACCCTTTTCGCAGCGATCCCACGGGCGCTGCCATGTTTGATCACGTGGCGACGTGTCCATTGCTTGCCTCAGCTGCCTCCGCATTTACAGTGGATGTGTACAACGCTACTGCGGCTTAGCAAACCTCTGTTTCAGAAGATATCATAGACCATGACTGCGTGGACGACACGAAGCTTTGGCCGCAGCTCCAGAGAACATGTAAAAGCACTTTTGGAGCTGGTTAAGCTATGTCCAAACCGTGCCAGTAGCGTGTATGGTACTTGTTCTAAGAGCAGGGCTTAATATGTGTTCGAAGCTATGCAAGCTTTATGCTTATGAATTGAATCATTCTGTATTTGGCAAACATTTTTTGAAGCAGCAGCTTGTCACATTTGTGACTCGGTAAAGTTCCTCGTTGCAGTCACTATCTGATTATTTTCTGCTAATCGCCTGCAGGTATGCTCAGTTCTGATAGATTTGTTCTTACTGCACACAAAGCTTGAAACGCAGTTGTTCTGTGCATTGTAATACTATGTAGCAAAGTTGTATTGTCACTAGTAACTCGCTTAGTCTTGTGGACTGTCACTAACATTCAGCTTCAACCATTCACGTGATGTCGGTATAGTCCGTAAATTATTGTGCTTATAAAGTGCACATATATTCAAGTATATGCCCCATCACTTATTCTTGCTATGTTGGCAGCAGAGTGGACGTAAGTTTGCGTGCTAGTGAGGGTAGGCGTGTGTAGATAACATGCGCGAAACTTACTTTGGCAAGAAGTGGCACTACTCCCTTTGTCATTTTTTTACCAGCGGTACTCAATCTTGCCAATGTTCTAGGGTTTAAGTCCTTTCTTTAGAGGTTAGCTATACGATGCTAGAGGATGAATGAAGTCTTTTATTCTTGGCGAAAGTCATGCATCAAGAAGGGCCGGCAACACAAGCTATCCTTACATAGCAGCAGTCCATGAGCTTGGTCACACAGATTCATTCCACTCCTTAATATGCCAGTCACTATTTTCGCAGCCAACTACTGCACACGTCTTCTATCCACCGCTCCCCAATTTGCAGCACGATTGGAGCACAGTGCATTAGCAAAAACTCAGTTTCAGTTGCATTTCCGACAGCTGATCGCACAGAAGCAATAGAAGCAGTAATGGTTTCATATTTGTGCGCTATCACTAAAGCTATGTGCAGCGCGTCGCCGAAAGCACCATCTTGTTTCTCTGGAACAAACTGCTCTGCGAAATGAGCCAATAGAAGTGCTGAGGTGGATTACACTGAAGTGTTTGAAGAGCCTCTGGTGTAATGGAAGAATCCCATTACATACAGTGAAGCGTTTCGCAATGTCTTGGGTAGATTTAAAACACTGACAAATCAGAACCCTAGGGCTTCCAAGGGGCATGAGAACTCACTCATGCAGCTTCACTATCTTCGATTTGTGGGCTGTTCGGGTTTACATATCACAGCAAAGTATCTTGTTTGTTTTTTTCCTTGCTTTGTTTGTATGTTCTTTATTTTACTTCCAATCTTGTGCGCCACCACAAAAGTGGTAAAAACAGCAGCTAACACATTTCCTCGGGCAAGACAGTGTGACAGTTCAAGTTTTTACAGAGTGAGCAGACAGAGAAAGTCAGCCTGTCTTGCTCCTTTGTCTGTCTGCTCATGCTGTATGCACTTCCAAATAAAGCTACTGTAAAGGCCAAGACACAGGTCACGAAGCGAACACAATTTGCTATTTCCCAAGTCATGCAATGGCAGTAGTTTCATTTTTCATTGCCTTTTAATTTAAACACTAATTTAATCTTACTAAAGGCCAAAATTGTGTGATCAAAAAGCAAGAAATCACTTCTTCAAACAGTTGCAAACGTTCATGTAACACTAACCCTTAGTGAACTTAGTTGCCAGCTCAATCTGCAGTCACTTCATTTGTTTTGTCCTGTTAACACATTTGCCCCGATTCCTGCTTTGAAGTGCAAAATAAAAAAGTCGCAGTTTCACCCGAAAGGCAAAGAATTGATTGCAATAGCAAATAAGTAGACAGCTATACGAAGTAAGGATAGTAGATTTATCGGCTGTATAAATTTGTAAACATTTGCTTACTAAGTTGTCACGTGTGCACAGGTAAACATGAACATATCTCACTTGATGACCATGGAAACTCGCTGCCAAACGGAGGAGTGAAGAAACACGGCAGCAGCAGCGAGTGAACTGACCTCTCCCTCTTTCTGCCTGAGTGGCACATGTACTCCTGTGTGGCTTGCCTAGCCACATTTTCTTTTCATTCTCTCAGTTTTGGCAAGGAAGACTCCCGATTGAAGAGCATATGGAAGTTGAAAAGGGGGGCTCACCATCCGAGGCACGGCCCGTCCCTCCAGGCTGGACTCGGAGTCATCTCCAGACACAGCGCTCACGGAACGGGTAGTCTGGCATGTCGTTGAGGAAGATACAGTCCCTTGCAGGCGCACAACGTCGCCATCTGAGGGGGGCAAGAGGGTCTTCTTGGACCACCACTTGCGCTGTGGTGGCCGCGGGTGTCGTTGGCAGCGGTGTCGCTGAGCAGACGAGGACGACTCCTCGAGGGCGCTAGTCAGGTCCTGGACAAGCTCGTCCATGTTGTCATAGTCATACGGGGTCAGCACTCGCAGACGCTTGATGCCCTGAATCAACGCCCGATCCATCGGGCAGCAACTGCACGAGAGCAAACCAGCTTGATTCCAATCACTGTGGTTAAGGAATGACACAGAGCATACCACCTCTTTGTCTGCCATGCTGTTTACTTAAACAGTATGACAGATGTTAGATGAGCATAGGACTGCAGAGGTCAAAAGCTGCCAGTACAGTCCTATGCTTTTCATTCTGCTGTGCTTCTTAAGCACAATATGATGTGGTTTTTATCACAACACTAGTCTATCATCCACTGCAGACAGGAAAAGCATTACCTCAGTTAGAAAGACAGAAAGTATCCCACAAGAAATACAAGTAGGCCTAGCTGGCATAAAGAAGCAAGGTTCAATGCCTGTGTTGCTGTCGAGACACAGTTGGTAAAAGTTTGTAACATAATGAATTGCTTCTGCTTAAACAGCTTTTGTCTTGATTTGCACTTTCTGATGAAGAAGCCGCATGTACAACCACCATTGTAATAGTAAAGATAAAATATCCTTTATAATCCTATCAGTGAGTTACAAAATTGAAAAGGCTTAACCACTTGTGGCAGACAACACAGCTTGTCTGTCGCTGCTCTTTTCTTTGTTCAGAAGGTGCAGCCAAGTTGAAGAGACCTCGGGTTGGGTACCCAAGGTGTTGAGCTTATCAGAGGATTTAGACTATATGGTTAACACTAGAATTAATTACCTGCAAGTGCATTTCAATTGTATTTCTAAAGCGCTGTTTTTCCAATAACCTTAGGGGATGTCCCCGTGGACGACGCCATTCTCACAGGGAGTCACAAAGACGTCAGCACTCATTCTTTCATTTTATTTTGCAATGGCAGTTCAGTAATGATGAATAAAGCCCTGCAGGCATCCTTTTTTATGTATCATTTTCCATTTCTCTGTGGCATCACTTTGCATTATACTCCGTTCAGGTGCCCCATGTTCACATTTGTGCGCACAACTTGTTTTTCATCCAAAATGTAGACTGGACACGACGAGGAGACGACATCACAAGTGCTGGCTTTCAACTTCAACCATGTAGTGCCATGTTCTCGTCTCATGTCCCGTCTACGTTTTGCGCTATTAACACCAGGATGGAAAACCAACAAGCCCAAGTTGCTATTCTAGCAAACTTGTTTTTGCTGCTTCTATCAAGTGGTGGGCAAAAAGCAGCAGACATTGAGCTTCAGGTAAATTGAAGCCTTTGCATGCTCAACGTGCTCTGAGCTCATTTCCAATGTACCCAGTACTGCTACAGACCACTTAGCTGAAGGTACAGGTTTCAGCGGCCCTTCTGAACGGACCGCTTCCACTGCATGGCTGTGACTCAGCAGCTATGTGCGTGGACCAGACCTACGAGCCTATGCATCTTGGGAATCATCGCTGGCCCTGCGACAGCGCATCAACGAGGATCGATGCGGATGTGTTCAATTAGCCACGTCACATCACGTGGCTCACCGAGCTCCTTTAAATGACCGAGCAACATCGCCTTTATTCAGTGGGCAGGCCTGCAGCAGTATCGGCAACATGTTCAGCAACAACTTCTGCTTTGCTCTGCAGGTTAGTAAAAACATTCCTATGTATTGTTACCATAGTGATGAGCGGTTTTTGTTGCTGCTGCCCTGCCCACAGAGTATCAAATGTATTTTGACAAACATTGTGTTACTGCCTACTAACCACTTCTTTCGGGCAACATTGAGACAAACCTAGGACCATCTGAAAAGGAGCTGCTATCAGAACTACTGGATTGCCAAAAGAAGGTCCAAGGAACTATAGAAGGAATTGCCGTAACACAGAATGAAATCAAAGAGCAAATCTCGACACTAAGCAATAGAGTAGATGATATTGAGCAACAGTTATCCAGTTTGGGCTCACTGCCGGAACAAGTAAGTGAAATTAAAAAAACAAAAAACAATTACAGAGTTTGACAGTCAATTATTATTTCTCACAAATAAGGTGGTTGAATTAGAAAACCGAAGCCATCGCAATAACTTCATTGTTTATGGCTTAGAAGAGTCGGGAAATGAGACGTTTGAAGCACTTGAGAAGAAGATAAAGGACGACCTAATAACAAAGAAGATAGGTATAATGCCTACAGGTACTGAGAGACTTCATAGGCTTGGCTGTAAATCCAATGGGAAATCTAGGCCGGTTATTATAAAATTTCTTGACTATCGGGAAAAGACGTCCATTTTACATGCATCCCACACACTAAAAGGCTCGTCGTTCTCTTTATCCAAACACTTTTCAAAGCGCGTTCGTGAGGTGCATGCACTTTTGTGGGACAGTGCAGCGGAAGAAAAAGTAAGCAGCGCTAAAGTAAAGCTGGTCTCCGATAAAATCAGCATAGATGGTGTTCTGTATGCCTGGGATTCAGAGAAAAGAGAGCGTATCAGATTGACCAAAAGGAAAAATAAGTGACAGAAACAACACGATACTACTTCCTTGACAGTCCTGAATGTTAACTGCAGAAGCGTAATTATTAAGGCAACTGAGCTTGAGGGGCTTCTTTCTAACAATTCTGACATTGCTGTGCTGACTGAAACTTGGTTACATGATGAAATTTTCGACAATGAATTCGTGCCTGCTGGGTACAATGCACTCCGGAAAGACCGCATTGGTAGAGTTGGTGGCGTCTGTATTATCTACAAAAAATCATTACGTATTTTCAGGACGCCTCATGTGTAAAATGTCGAGTGCATTATTAGTAAATCTTATTGTGGTCAAATCAGGTACGTCATAAGCATGATGTACAGGCCCCCTTCCTCTTCCCTGTCAGTTTTGGATGATTTAAAAGTTTACATGAACACGTATATAAAACTTGGCAATCGGATAATTCTTGCTGGAGATTTCAACCTGCCTAATATTGACTGGTCCACAATGTCCCTCATAAACCATAACGACAAAACAGGTGATGCTATGTTGGATATAGCATTTGCTTTTGATTTATCTCTAGTTGTTGGCGAGTACACTAGGATACATGACAGTTCTAACTCTATGCTATACCTTTTCTTCGTGAGCGGATCTATTAGTACTAAATCAAAGTGCGAAATTGTCATGGGAATCTCCGATCAACAGGCCGTACTCCTTCCTTATCTGATACTGCTATCAACAGAAATCGAACACACTCTTGTTTTTCCTAACTTCTCACGCGCAGATGACACATCGATAATTGATGTCTTGTCTTTTCATTTTGATAGTTTTTCAACGTTAGCAGCAAATGTAGACAATTTCTGGGTTCCCTTGACGGATCTCGTATTGATGTGTATTGACCATATTGTGCCAAGCATCATTAAAAAGGTAAAATGTGAGAATCCCTGGATTTCTCATACTTCAATACAAATATGCAGAAAATTAAAACGATTGAAAAAGAAAAAGCAAGCAGTTAACCATCCTAGGTGTCTGCAAGAAAAGATTTCCCTTCTTAATTCAGATAGCACTCTATAAAGGAAATTATTTTGGCAACTTGTTGGCTAACTTCATTTCAACTTCACCAGAGAAATTCTGGCACACAATTTCTCCGGTATCCAGAGTTTCTCATGCATTTGAATTCAACAACACTCTAACCCATGATGAAAAAGAAATATCTGCTTTTAACAAATACTTCAAATCTGTTTTCACTAATGATAATGCCATACTGCCCGCTTTCGAAAACACGTTTACCTCTGATGCCTGATCTTGTCATCAGCGAGCAAAAGTATTATTAAAATGCTTTTGAATCTTGATACCAAGAAATTCCCCGGACCCAATAACATACCAAATCTATTCCTAACTAGGTATGCAGAATGGGTAGCCAAGTACTTGTTCATATTATTTTCAAGATCTCTAAATGAAGGACAGATTCCGAATGACTGCAGGACAGCCAGAATTCAACCAGTTCATAAAAACGGTAAGAAACAGTGCATCAATAATCATAGGCCAATCTCACTAACATCAACAAGTTGCAAAATTATGGAGCACATAATACATACCCACATCTCTGATTTTCTTGGAAAACATGGTTTTATTACAAATCTTCAGCACGGATTCCAGAAAGGATATTCTACTTGCACTCAATTAGTTCCAAACTGTACATGACTTTTCTAACTCTATTAATAACGGAAACCAAACAGATGCCATTTTTATGGATTTCGCAAATGCATTTGATAAAGTTTCTCACAAGAAGCTGATTTCTAAAATTAATAGCACAATAAAAAAAATGACAAGATTACTAATTGGATTTAAACATACTTGAGTAACCGTCAACAATATGTCACTTTTCATGACCATTCATCTCAGACTCTTTCTGTTAACTCTGGCATCACTCAGGGTTAAGTGCTTGGGCCCCTTCTATTCATCATTTACATAAACGACATTGTAAAAGACATTCCAGTTCATATATAGTACGCGGATGATTGCGTGCTCTACTCAGAAATTAAAACTATATCAGATCAAACAACACCGTATGAGGTCTTCCAATGGTGTGATGCCCGGCAGATGCGGATAAATATTAAAAATCTGTTTCGATGAGAATAACTTGCAAGAAAAATCCCCTCGTATTCCAACATTATTTTGCTGACAATATCCTCTCCGAAGTTGCACAATACAAATATCTAGGATTATGAGTTAGTAACGACCTTGACTGGACTAAACAGACTGATCAGGTGATAAGCAATGCTAACCGTAAATTTTTTTTTATAGGCGAGCACTAAAGCTCTCCATACCCAGAGTCCGGCTCCTAGCTTACAAATCGATTGCCGTTCCAATATTAGATTATGCGGCGATAATTTGGGATCCATTTACTAAAACAAACATGAATAAAATTTAAAAAGTACAAAAGAAAGCAGTTCGTTTTGTTTACAATAACTATGGATGCACATCAATAACTGATCTGTTAAATAGGGCTGGTTTGACATGTGTATCAGAAAGAAATCGCATTTCCCGACTTAAGTTCTTATACCAATTAATCACAGGTCATATTAAGATTAATATTGACAGACTAATATCCTTCTCCTCAGGTTACACAACAAGACGTCAGATAAGCTCACAATCGCCCCTTTTCGTAAGCGTAATAACTTCTTTAAATATTCATTTTTTCCAAGAACAGTAACGGTATGGAATCGGCTTACTAACGATCAAGTACTACAGCAATCTCTGACATCATTCACCGGAAGCCTCAGTATCCATTATCATCTATTTTCTGTTGTATTCATTCCCTGCTGCTCATATAGTTACTAATTTCTTATTGTTACCAACTTTATGCCCATTATTAATGTTTTCAACTCAATATTTTATGCGTTCATGAATAATTAAGATATGCCATAAACCTTACTGTACTGCTATGTCTACTCCTATGTTTCACTGCCATCATTGAACTTTTTCATCTCCAATGCTGATACATTTTGTTTGTTTACTAATCATTTGCGGCCTGTTTTTTTTTTCCCGGGCTTTTTTGTAAATATTAGATCAGTGCTTGTATCTGTACATCCACCCTGCGAAAATCCCTTCCTGGGATTGCAGTATCAACAGATAGATAAATAAATAAATAAACTACCATATGTGACGAGACGTTCGACATGGTGCCTTTGGGCAGCAATGTGCAAAGAATAATTTTTTTTCGCTTGTAATGCATGCCATCAATAAGACTGTTCATATGCTTCCAGCCTATGATTAATATTTTAAATGAAAAAATGCAGCATTATTAAGAAAACAATAAACAGAGAATTATTCTTTCGAATTATGGTGACTCATCAGAACCATCTTTATTTTTCTTGCAGTGGAATGTTCAGTACCTAGGAAGGAAGTTGTGTAAATCTGACCCATTCATAGACAGGCAGTTTACTATAATTCGCACCTGGAGGATACATTTTCTTTTCTAAGTTCCTCATACTACGTAGGCGCAAATAAGGTAAGTCGTGAGCACATGATTAGGTTGTGGTGAAGCTGGCTATCCAGAGACAAGTGTTCGCATCAGCTCCAATAACACCTTTAAGGGCATCAAAACTGAAAATGATGGCAAGCACTACCACAAGAGACACCGCAATCAGGATAATGACTGTCCACATGGTTCATGCGGTAAAGCATTGAGTATAACGAATAACCCCGATAGGGCATACAGGGATGACAGAATGCCGACAGTTTATTGTCACTGAAACATTGCCCATATATGGGCTGTAGTCAAGAGAGCTTGTGCAGATACATAGGTTAGAAAGTCTAAAGAAAACAAAACAAAATAATGACTACGAAAGAGACGCCTGAAAGAAGGCATGAACATGATGACAATAAAGGCAACATTTCAGTGACAACAAATAGTTTGTTGTTTGCACTCTGTTGTCCTCATCTAGTTTCTCCTACCGTGGTTGTACTCAGTGCATTATAAGAAAAAGAACCAAGTAGCCCAATTTCTCAGAACACCCCACATGGCTTCTTGACATAGACTAAAAAGGTTGTGCCGAGAAACAAGACTGACAGTGCTTTCATAATGAAATAAGTCAAGCAGCATTTGTGCAGCAGTGAGGAACTACCTACAAGCTTGCGGCAACACGTAAAGTGTGCTCAAACAGGCATGCAACTGAATGTGTGGCTTTGCATGTATGGTGTAGTGTACTTTTGACCTGTGGACACATGGGCCACACAGGAAGATGTGTTAACAAGCGTCTCAGTAAATATCAGTACAATCTATGAATGGTTACACACTTGCAATACACAGCTAAAGCTGAGCAAGTCAGCTGTAATTTGAAGAAGTGCTGTGCAAACACTGCAGTTCAACTGCATTATGGATAACAGGGCATTTTATACGAAAACGAGCGATAGGCTTTGTCTTCGTTGGTTGCCTTCCTTGTATATGAAGAGGCATTGTTATGAATGTAACCAACCTGATGATCTATTTGTCAATCTTTTGTAGTGCAGGTATAGAGTGCATAAGACGAGGCACACTGTATAAAGATTCCTTTCGAAGCAGTAACATTTCAGCACTTGGTCCTCACATAGCTATCTAACTGATTTGACTCGGTTTCTCGCACTGTTATGATTATCAACCACTAAGGAATGTGGCAAGGTTCTGAAAGTCTTGTTTCACCACATTGGCATGGGGGGTGCCACAATGTTCACTGTTCCAAAGCCAGATATGCAGTGCAGAGCAGACATACAGTTACAATGTGAAGTGCATAAAAGCAGACAATGCAAGCGCAGCTTGACTATTTTAGCCTTGTGCATTTCCCTTGTTTAATAATGTTGTACACGACCCTCTGTGCATGATTCTCTGAGTAGCACGCAAAAGCCACTCGTAAACTGCGGCTGGCGCAAGTTTGTATCACTGCATGTACGCTGAACAGTCACGTGAGAAGACAAACATGGCGGCAAGAGAAAAGAAACCTGCCATGAGTAACTACTCAAGAGGAAAAAACGAAATCAGGAAAGAAACCATTTATGATAACTCAAAGGAAAGCTCATTACTTTTCGAAGCGAGATCGGGATGCCTTAGAACATGCACCTATAAAGCTAGATATAAGAAGGAAGAAGAAGCATGTGCTTGCTGCGGTAAAGCTAGGTAAACGACGGAGCATATTTTATTAGAATGTGAAGACGTCTACCCAGAGGTCGATTTAGGCACCACTGGCATCCTTGAAGCCCTTGGGTTCAGCGGGAGCAGTGGTAAAGCAAACAGGTCCGCAATAGACATTAGTAAGAGGCAATTGGAGGATTGGTGGAAGAAAAGTCGGGAAACGACAAAACACGGAGATGTACGAAAACACAGTTCGCAATAGGGGATCAGAAAATTTGGACGTGGTAGTTCATAGTGTTTTTTTTTATTTTCTTTTTTCATTGGGTCACCTAGGTAAGATATTAAGCAGCATAGTAGCAAGAGCTTGGTGGCGCAACCCACCGCCCCGTTCCAAAGGGGACGCTCATAACATCCATCCATCCAACATGAAGAACGGGTAATCTACCTGCCCTTCCAGTGACGCTAACTGCAAACAGCTGCGCCTGCACCACTGGCAGCGAGAAAACGGCGCACTTGTTACTGCGAACGAAACTGTCGTGCAGAGATCACGCGGAGCGCAGATCTGGGTTAACGGTATGCGCTTCGTTCTTTTCTACGGCTTTCCGACTTTCATCACTGAACGAGGTCAGTGACGCTGTGCCTAGGATTTAGACCAGCGATAAAGAGGTCCGCGATCGTCACCTTGGGGAGCCAGTCTATTCGGGTGCGCAAAAAACGCGCAATTGTGGTGCAGCCCGTATTGCCACAAGCATGGGAATAGCAGCAAAATACGCATGTCAGTCCAAGCTGAGAACTGCGTCCGCGGTGGCAGAAAGCGGCAATCCACCAGCGGGAAATGCCGCGTAGTTTCGGTACTCCAGCAGTGAATATTCGTACAAGCTGACGATGCGGTATAGCGGAAACGCTGCTTACGCAAAACTCGCCACTCGCGACGGTGCCAAGTATAATCCCGAGCTGTTGTAAAATGCACTGCCGCAGAAACAACGAAGCAGCGCCGTTTTTCCTTTCATTTTAGCGAGTTTAGACGCCACATGGGGAGAGGCAGCGAAGCATCTGACACCCCTTTGAGCGCTGAAAACACGCAGTGGTCACATCGATTCTCGACCAGCGGGATGACCGCCGTTCCAGTCATCGCGAAACACAGAACGAGAGCTCGACGTAATCACAAAGTGATCGCGACGAACGGGGGCCACGGGGCCACCAGCACGCGATTTAAAGAGCGAGTTCCTCGGCACACAGCACGGGATGATCATCTGACGCCGTTTACCTCTCTGCTTCAGCACTGCCACCCGGTTGCCTTGAAGCGACGTGACATGGCGAGCAGCGCGCAGTTGCTGGCTCTCCCGCGGACTCCCGAACACCTGCCGACGACGCGGGTTTCAAGCCTGGCTCATGCCTGGCCCGGCAGACCACATCAACGCACAACCACCACCGTTGGAACAAAAACCACAGAATAAAGAACCAGCTAAGAACACACGAGTCAGATCGCAGCAACTCCGAGAACCACCAGCGAGCAACTTGACATCTTAAAAACCTCGCGCACCGCGAGAGTCAGCGCGAATTTTTGTACACGCACGGAAGGGTAGCAAAGATGCCCGTGTGCTGTTTTCGCAGCCTCCTCTAGTGTCTGATCTTAGACACTACAATAAAATGTCAACGTAGCTTAAAAGCAAAACACCTTTAATTAATTAAACATATTTTAATTTAAATTGTAACACCTTTTTACACTAAATTTAATACTTTGCGCACTTTTTTTGTCTGTTTGCGTGCTTACAGGGCGCATACGGGATCATTGACGCCGCCAACTGCGCGTTCCGCTACCCTCGCGTTCTTTCGTCTCCGTTCGGGGACTCGTTTCCTCTTCCACTCCCTTCCCCGCTTTCTGTATCATCTGTTTCGCTTGTCAGCCAGCTTTAAACGCGCACAGGTTTTATCGTTCCCCGCGTTGTGCTTGCTACGCGGTGATCACGTTGTTTCGGTCGCTATTGCTGTGGATAAACCCTCTCACTACCACGCGACGACGCGCCATCGTTAATGGCCTGCAGTAGTATGTGCTGGGCAGACTGCGCAGTGCTAGGTGCCGCGAGCCCTTCTCCGTGATATGTGCAGGCGGACAGCGGTTCGGATCCGTTGACCCCTCGCGCGAATAGGCGACGCTTCCTGTCTGCCACGCCATGAGCCACCAATTGTCCGGCGACATCATTAACCTGAACGTTGGGGGAATCAGGTGAGCATGGAGATGCCGCATGTCCCTAGGCTTCCTTCGATGCCTCCGACGTCTTGCAGCGTTTGACAGTACGGTAGGGGGACTCGTTGCGCTGAAGTCGGGTCTCGGAATTTTCGCAACCGACTTTGTTGCTCTTAGTTGCGTGAAAATTATTGCGTGATGTTAGAACGCTCCGACGATCGAGTTGCCTTCTCGGGTTAATTCAAACGACCACTTTAAATGCGTAAGGTTTCGCTGCAAGCATTCCCTGCATTTCGCTTGCATTGATTCTGGCGTCCTTCCTTGTCACCTGCTCTTTTACATACGCTACTGGTAAAGTTGGAGCCGAAAGGTCATTAAATCCTTTTTTTTTTCTCGGTGCGCACCTTTTGTTTTTTCAGCAAACGTAAGTGATATTGTACCAGTTAAGTAACAGAGCGACTCGCACATCTAGAATCCATTAAAAATACAGTATTTAATTATCTTCATCGCAATTTCTCAATGTTGCTAAGAATATAACTGCTTCTGTAAGATCACTGTGCAAAAGACACATAGCACCAGGGTGGCATCAACGCATACAAGAAATACAAGCTTTCAAGTGCAGTTGGAGCAACTCATTTACTTCAGTTTTTCTTGTACGACAAAGCAGGGCAGCTGACAAGAAAAGACAGCGTAGGCACAACAACTAACTGAAGTTTCATTTGGCCATGCAGGCATTTTATACCTCGTGCCATTTTGGCGCACATGTAAAGGACATTACTTGTGTACCTGCTCACTTGCATACAATATCATGAGTGGATGGGCTTCAAGTGAGGAAAATTTTCAACAGAAGCAAAAATTTTGCAGCGTGAGAACTACTGGAGGCACATTTCATCTAAACGAATTAGGGCGCCAGTTGTATCGGCCATCACATCGTGCACAAGCAAGGAGGCAGTTGGCTACACAAATGTGCATCAAGCACGCAAAAGAAATTTGCAAAAAAAAATGAATTTATTTATTTTATTTTATTTCCAAGCTTTGTGCTGGCTTTAGAACAGAGCTGTAAGCAGGAGTGGGCAGTGAGACAATATATCTCCGAATAAGGAATACAGCACACTGTGAATACAGCACACTATAAAAATGCTCCAAACACACAGTGGGAATTGCGAAATTCAGTAAACAAATAAAATTGCAATTTATATGACATACATTGAAGTACATAACGTAATAAACTTCATAACAAAAAGAACAGATACAGTGGTGGAAAAAGATTGCAAATCTTTCAGCTACGATAAGAATGGAGGTGCACTTGCTGTATTCACCACAATCCTTGGGAGGCCATATTGCTCACATGCAGTTCGTGGGAAGATAGAACCCTTGTAGGGCAATCAAAGGAGTGAACACTTTAAAAGTTGAGCAACTGGTAATGGGAATAAATAGAGAGCAATGTGGATCCTGAAAGTGTGTTATGACAGGGAGCAGCAGCAATGAGGTTGCACCAAAGGCAGAAAAAGGTTCTGTACAAAAAACGTTGAAACAAGAAGAAAATGTTTATCTTGTTAATTATTTTGTTAATCTACAGGGATGTTCATATTCCACTTGAAATCTTGGAAAGAAAGGTTTTGTGCTTGCCACTGCTCTGTTCTTGCTCAAATTTCATGGAGAGATCGCATTTTATGGTCTGCGTCGTTCACTTTGACACCTCATACATTTACTTGCCTAAGGAAAAGAATGCAGTGTTATATTTGTTTATGAGGATGCCGCCAAGGCGGTGCTAGCATAAGTTTGCTACCCATTGGCAGCACCTCTGGAACATGTGGCAATCCTCCCTGAAAGAATTTTCAGCTGTCCAGCAAGATTTGTCAAGTTTAAAGAATGTCGACTTCAAGTGAGAACTCTGCATGACCGTCGATATGATAACATCAACTATTTCATGTCTAGCATACTCGAAAAGCACCTGTGTATGTAGTTGAAAAATCTGCCAAATGTGACACATTGTGAAAAACAATAGTAGTAAACCCTCTACAGGATGACATACTGACACTGAAAGCCTGTTCCGAGTCATTTTACTAAAACAGCTTACACATAAGTATTATTCAAAAGTCGCAGGACAGGTTCAATCAGAAGTGTTTCGAGGAGACGTGTTTGACACATTTTCTATATGATTATGCTATCACTGCTGCTGCTCTTCATGGGCTACCTTGTCATGCACAGTTGTGCACATGGAGTATGAAGGGGTTCTGAAATGTGTGCAACCTGGTAACTTGTGATGTTGCTTTCTTGTAAAACTGCATGTGTAATGGCAAACAATTTAAGGACTGTATTGCTCCACTGATCAAGTCACTTCACGTCATCTCTCTTCTGTTGACTAAAATTTGCTCTGACAATGGCTGCCACACTTTGGAGTTTGCCTGGATCATAATTAGGAACAACTTCACTAATGAACAAAACTCTGCTCCTGCTGTTCGGTCATTCCTTTCTTTCATCTCTAGGTTTGCCACATCCAGGCAGACGCTGACATGGGTGCCCGACTCCTTTTTCACAAGGTGAGTTCATCTCTCTACACGCTGCTTGATCACATGCATAAATGCCGAAGAATGTGGACAGGCAAACAGCTACCTCTATAGCACAATTGGGTAGCTCAGTGCATGTGTAATGCAAAGGTTGTGGGTTTGGCCCCCAATGGCAGTAAGTTATCTTTCTGCCCACTTTCATTTCCTTTAATCTTATAATTTCTACGATTTCATTAAAACTACAAATTAATTTCCCTGTGCTTTCCTGGGTTTTCATTGTCTCTTGTCTTCATATGGTTCTCACAAACTAAAATCGAGCCCCTCAGTTCCTCTTTTTCTCGTTCAGAACGTGTGAAGCACGAGGGTCGGACGCATCCATGTTCTGCTAACCCTCGTTCCCATGGTAGCTGAATGATCGAAGCACCACAGTGCCCTCAGGTGATTTCAATGGGAATCTATGTGCATAATGGGCAACGCTAGAAAGGCTTCGCTCACTGTTGCCATCCATGACCAAATAGAACTCCTGCCACATACAAAAGAACAACCTTAAGAACATTAGGTGAAATATCTTTAGTTTTATGCAGAAAATCTGAAATATTTAGTGTTTCATGGAAGACATCAGAGATCTTAATCTTTTTTGCCTCCAAACGAGTGATGTAATGTTTATGCATTCGGCAAACTCAGCATACTACTTCGTGTACTGGAAGCACAAATAATATTTGGTTTGGCATAGCCTTATGTCAACAAGTTGTAGTTGCAATATGTGAAGTCATTACTTTGTAGGAAGCATGACAACATCGAAAACAACTGCGCTGTGAAATGTGCAAGGAGAGATTTCTGTGTCCACACTACTAGCAGAGCTCCAACACTGCTGCTAGCTGCATATGAGTCATCTACAGGCAAGGGTGCATTGCTCTCTGTTGTATGATGATTGTGTGGCCGGCATATTTTGGCAGACCAGTCATTGCTATGAAGTGTTAAGTGGGGTTGCTAACTTTGCAAGACAGTCATTAAATTTAGCTAGTCTTTAGTCATGTTAGTGACAACTTTGCCTTTTAACAGTGTTAGCATCTTTTATGGTGATGCTAGTTGCCACTCCATTGCCATGGTAAGATTCCTCTGGGTACGTTGGCTGAGTGCAGTGCCATGGTTTGTCCCTAAGGGGATATTGTGCCTCCATTGGTCGCTAATACTCAAGAGCTCATTAGTATCTGTATTATTATTATGCAGTGTAAGCAGAGGTCCTTGAAAACCCTTGAAATTGAAAAGTATGTTTTCAAGACCCTTGAAAGCCCTGGAATTCTTTTTGCTCCTTGAAAACCCTTGAATTTCTTCACCCCACACAGCACGACTTCGTTGCAGTCACAACCTCTCGCACTTTCTCCCATCTTCCTTCCACCCCTTCACTGTTGACACTGCTGGACTTCTGTTTCAAAAGAGTGGAAGGGAGACAAGAGAAAGGCGTGTGAGGCTGGTGATGTGGCAAAATTCTGCCACATTGGTTGCGCAGCACAAAAGCAGGAATGGCAGCTCGCTTTTTCTTTTTCACGTGGCCACGCCTCATCCTGGAAGTTAATCTATGGCAGGTGCAAAGTCATCCCACTGCAGGCGACACATTCAGCAGCTGCGGCCGAGTGGACGGGAAAGCTTCTCTGGCTTCGTTACATACTGTCGACGTAAAGACATCATCGACATGGCATGAAAGCATATCTTTGGACGTGGACTCGCAAATTAAAGAAAACGCCTTTTTTATTATGAAATTCGATTATTTTTCCAGTTGCACGATGATGAAAAAACTTTTGCGGCCCCTTCCGTGCAAGAAAAATATGTTGGCGACTGTACTCGTTTGTATAAAAAGTTCAATTTCAATATGACGAAGTGCCAATTTTACCCACTTTGTTATCTCGTAAGTTTAGCTGTAGTGTTTTGAAAATGTTAGAGTAAAAAATTGCTATATGGAAGGGGGGGGGGGGGGGGTAATACCACTGTGCACCCTCTAAATAGCTTTGACAGGGCCGTGAAAGTCCTTGAATATTCTTGAATTTACATCTCTGAGGCCTGTATAAATCCTGATTATGTGATTAGTATTTATACCCGTGTCACACGGGCACATTTGGAAGGCCTTCCAGTCGACGGCCGTCGAAACGCCAGAACTCTATCGACTCAAAGGAGTTGTCGCGCTGCTACACGGCGCTTTTGAAAGGCTGTTGAGTGGTTCCGGTGTTTCTCGCCAAATTGTGTGGCGCTGCGTATCTTTATTTTCGTTTTCATGTCACAAAAAGTTAAACAGCATTAAAACCACTTAAAAAGCACTATAATTTCTTTTATGTTTCTTTATACATTAAAACAATTGTTTATACATTGTCTTACATGTATGTTTAGTTTTTAAGTTGTTGAGTAGCGAAACTGCGGCAACGTTTGTGTCGCTGCAAGTCGCTGTTGTTGAGAGTGTGTGTAGTTCGCGCATATCAAGTGGCAAAAATACTTTATTGAATAATTGATAACACTCATATGTAGTATTTTTAGAGCATTTTGGTTTGATTTGTTCTTTCTAACCGTGAGTTGGAGCACACTGTGAACGAGAGGGCATGTTCGCGCTGTTTCCGTTTCCGTTGCTCAAAGGCCATTGAGATTTCGATAGAGTTGTAAGGTGCTCCGTTGACTCGATAGACTATTGACTCGACGGCCGTCGAAATCACCCGTGTAGCAACTCGAACTTGACCTTTGAGTCAACTGACTATCGGTTGGAAGGCCTTCCAAACGCCCGTGTGACACGGGTATTAGTGGCTTATTAGTGTTATGTTAGTAGACATCAAAGCTGCATTTTGTGTTTCTAAGCAAAGAACAATTTTCAGATCTCGAGTGCCTTGTTGAGAATAGGGAGTTGTGCTCCTTCTACACATTTGAACTGTTAGCTATCTACTGCAAAATGTAATTTAAAACTATAGTTTAAAATACAATAAGAAAGATGCCTAAGGGGGAACAATTAAAACATAAGGATGATATTTTAAGGAAGTCATCGTCACTTTGCAACTTCATTAAAAATGGAGTTGTTCAGGCTGTGACCTTGCAACTACTATGTGGGAAAAAAAAAAGTGTTAAATCTGTTACAAATGTGCTGGTGTAAGGACTCAGTGGTTGTGAGGTTCTGCTGCTTCGTGCGAGGCCTCCTGTTTAATTTCCACCTACTGTGGCCACATTCTAGTTGGCAGAGAAACAAAAGAAAGCGTCAAACAAGTGTCCATGCTGAGAAAGACAAGGTTAACATACGTGCTGATTGGAATTGGTCAATTCATAAATGCTGATAACTCAGCCACAATGTGATTCACACATTTGGATGAGACATGCCTCGCATGCTTCGGCCACTTTCTTGGCCCAGCTTGTGCATGCTTTTGCGAGACGAGCTTCATGTGCGTCAGCGCTCTCATGTGCCGCGTGCAGCTTCAGCACGCTTGCATTTCCTCTTTTCACCCTCGACTGCTGTCTTGCGATAGCGGCCGCGTGCTGCCATTACAAACCCCTTGCACACTGTGAGCTACCATCTTGCACTAGGGTAGCATCAGGGCCAGTGCGCCGCTTTTGCGTCTGCAAGCGCTCAAGGATGACTGCGTGCTAGTGCATGCCCAAACTTGGGCGAATGCACTGCCACAGCCCAGCTCTGCTCCATCTCGAACTCGTGCACTTCGTGTCCTCTGAGGATGTGGAGGGGGGCGGGGGGAGAGTAAAAGGGCCCCTCACCTGGCCCTATAGTAAATTTTGGTTATATGCTGAACGTTGTTACATGTCCTTTGGGAACATCCTGCCGCAAAAAATTTTCAAATCGGCTCATTAATAGCCGAGACAAAAATATTTCAGCGCTGCATACCTATGATTTCAGGAGGCGAGCTCCACTGCATAGCGAGACACTCTCTCCACTCGGCCCGTCTAGCCTCCGCAAGCGAAATTCCTTCCCTGCGTTCTCCCATGCCGGACCTCAAGGATCGCATGACACATACGTTGCAGGCCCCGCCTTCATTTTCTTTTCCTCCTAGGTTTTTTTTTTTTTTCGGCACTGCGCACGAGCTGTTGTGATTGTTGTGTTTCGCACAGTGCACAATTTTGCACGCTCTGCACAAGGACACATGACTAGCAATAATTCAGTGCTACACGAATACTGAGGCAGAACAAGTGGATAGCAGCACATCATCACACGCTGGAACAAGGTAGGAAATGGCATAGTGTCTTTACCTGCGCATGTGACTGCACTAGCATGCGAACAAGCAGACGAAGCCGAAGTACATCTCTCTTGCTTCAGTGCGAAGTAAAACAAAAAACACGCAGGCATTCTGTTTGTGTATTTTATTGTTTCTCTAAACTGCAATTCATCAATTCGAACAACAGACCACACAAATAACAGATGGTGTCTTGAATAATTCTCGAAATGACGTGTCACCACAAGCGGTGTCACATTGCGGACCCGAGTACGTAGGCGCAGGGACTCTAGTACGTCACCGTCCAGCTTGGAGCGCAGCAGCCACGAGGAGAAGGGAATACGACGTTCGGATTGAAATTTCAGACCTTTCCGCGGTGCGTAGCAATGTAATTCTTTGCAAACACAATCGTTGGTACGCATTGTATTGTAACAGACAGTTAAGGGAATTCAGATAAAACTATTCATTGTGGGCGAACTTGTGCCCTGGTGGTAAATAAAAAGCACTGCCGCATTCTAAACGGAAGATCGGGAAGGCCTTCTTTTTCTCTCTCGAGCGTCGCTTCACCTCGTCTTCTTCTTGCAGGCGCCGACAACGGCCACCTGCGATGCGAGTGCGTGCGGCAAGAACACGTGCCATTATTTCGTCGTCTTTTCCTCCAATACACCGTTGTCGTCTTGAGGGAGCGCACGAACCTGCGCGCATTGTTTAGATGTTTCTGCCTTGTATCAGTATGCTCTGCGCTTGTCAGCTCAACATCTGCAGACCTGGTGAGGGACCCTTTACGGTAGATGGCACTTGGCAACGACATGGCAGAGGGCGACGGCAATAAAGGCACTCGCATCATACCCTGTTTACGGCTAATTGCATTAGAATTTTTTTAAATATTATGATTATACCCTCAGTTACTGACTATTGCTGCGTGTTCTCGGCACAAAAGCATATCATATCATATCGTTATCATGTCCATACGACAGTCACACTGAACCAACCGTCTTTTTCTGTGGTAAGGATACTCAGGTCCCAGACATGCTAAACTTGTGTGAAGCGAGCTAAGAAGACCATGAAAGATGCTTGTTTGGTTCTATCTAGGCACACATTGAAGAATCCCAGGGAGTTTCATTGAATCCAGAAACTTTTTTCTGCTTTGACTTGTATGGCACATGCACCTCTCAAGAATTTTAGCAGTTGCACAGTCCCAGCTGTGAGTGTAGCTTACTTTTTTCTCATCAAAATGTCTTGCTTAACATTATTAGTGCTAGCACATTTATGAGTAGAGAAGTAAAATTTTATCATTGACTTTGATGTACTTATAGAGACACTAAAGTAGATAATGCGAAAATAGGTCCCATTGCCTGAGGACTGAATTTTAAAACAGCCTCTGTGAAATGGTTATGTGAGCCAACAAGTAAGGAACAGCAATAAACCAGTTTGTGGAAATGCAAAAGGTAAAAAAATAAGTTAGCTTGGAAATTAAGTAACGACAATACAAACGTCATGTAACTTGATCATAGTTTTGTGGTGGAAAGGAAATAAAGAACTATCAGGTGCACAAAATACAATAAAAAATGGAACGAAAATTGTTAACATAGTACATAGACTAGTCATTAGATAATGAGTGGCTACAATAAAAGTTGTTTGGCTATGTTTCATGCCTTTTTATCTCGCTCTAACTTTGTGCAGTGTTCACAAATTCGTCATGGCAAGGGTGTGTGTTCGGTATTCAAGTAAATAACAGTTTGCTTTGTGTAGTTCATACAGACAGTTAACTAAATAAGATTGTTATTCAGCACAAACCTGATGGTACTGTTTTTGACTAAAATAGTCTATTATGTTATTAGTGGTAGATTGTCACTCACAGACCTGACAAAGAAAATGTCTGGGTTATATTTGAAGAGTTAGTTCTACAATCATTAAAATGTTATGCATATGTAGTAGTGATTTGGTGTTAGCATGGGCTGATGGAGGTGGTCCCTATGGCTTTTTTTTCTAGCTGTCTGAATGGTCAAGATAGTGTAATGGTATTCGACAACCAGTTCACTTGCAGTTAAAATGAAATTGAGTAAAGCTGGACTTGCTGTGTGGTGCTTTGATTCTAACTTTAGACATTTTATCACAGTTCTCGACTTCACACTTTCTTTTTAGCATGCTGAGTGGACGGATATCAAGCCACCGGGATGAGACTGGAGCTGTGAGTGACCGACTCAACACGACAGTTGACCATTGCAGTGTAGCATGCCGGAGCCACCACACGGCTGAGTGAACTGAAAGCAGAACCAATGCGCAACAGACACTTGTGAAAGAAGATGAACACAGCATTTCTTTTGTTGTGCCAATTATTTTGCTTACTTATGCTGTTCTAATTGATTCAACGAGAATTGGGATCAACTAGCCCGCTCTGGTTTATTTTGTTTATTGAGTACTTATACAAGTTTGTGCATTCCCATCATGGGCATTATTGTAAGGGGAAACACAGAAACAAATGCGCCAAATACAGGGTCCTGAATATTTGGCTGCATGTGTTAAAGAAAAAAAAGATGTTGCACTCACTGCTGGACTGTTCTTGGTCAAATTTTGCAGAATGGTCGCATTTTGTTGTCTGCTTCGTTTAGTATAACACTTGGCATGATTAGTTGCCTGTTCTTTAAGACAAAAATGAGAAACTTTTCGCCTGTGGGATAAATGGTGTCTGCAAAGCCGGCCCTGGCACAGACTTGTGTCGCCGCCTGCTGGCAGCAGCAGGAAGGAGCTGCTGTCACGTAAGTGGCCGATTTCCAGATGCCGTTTCGTCTGCAAGGCAGCTCCTTCCTGTTGCTGCCGTCAGGCGGCGACACAAGTCTGTGCCAGGACTGGCTTTTCAGACACCATTTTTCCCATAGGCGAAAACAGGTTCTCATTTTTGTCTTAAAGAGTAGGCAACTAATCATGCCAAGTGTTGTACTAAACGAAGCAGACAACAAAATGCGATAGTTCTGCAAAATTTGAGCAAGAACAGTGCAGCGGTGCGTGCAAAATCTTTTTTTGAGCACATGCACAACCAGATATTCAGGACCCTGTACATAGATAATACAAAATACATTGTAGGCGCATGCTTGGCATATATAATGCAGCAGTAATACTATGTGGCAATAAAACAGTCAGCTCAGCAATTATCGTTGCTGTAAATATGTGCTCAAAGTGGAGAAAGAACTAAAGATGAAAGAGGCGCACCAACCATTTCCTTCAGTAAGTGGTTATAATAACGTAAAGTATAAGATCGGAATCCAATCATGTACCCTAGTGCTTATTATGGCGAATAACAACTTTTGAGCGAACAACACTTGCCATTTGGTCAATGGCACTCAATTCTGTTGTTCTACAAAGGCCCATGTTGCCATGAAGCACTCTGTAATAGATCAGCAGGGCGACGTAACAAAGCGGCCTGCGATCCCATATTCAGTCATTCGAGTGACGCAGGTGGCGCCATGTGGCCTTCCTCCGAAGAAGTCAACCGGTGATAGAAATCTGCGACGCACTTCGGTGGTTCGGTCTGGGGGTGTACATGGACGTGCTGATGAGGAAAAAAGGGAACAGTAATCGCATATGCAGCGTGCAGCAGCACTCAAACGTAGCGAATGTTCGCTGCTACGGTATCTTTAAAAGGTACTTCAAGACAGGCGTAACAACCTGAGGCACTGCAACCAGTTATGAAGCTGGTACTACATTTGCATAACACAGAATCGTGTACAGAGGGGATCCCACTTGTCTACAGCGATCGAGCCGAGCTCTGCGCTAGGAATAAACAAATTTTAAGGTAGGTACCGAGTTAAGAAGAACCAACTTGAAACGCAAGTGGAAAATGGAAACCCGTTCAGGCACAAGTACTTTGTCCTTAGTCAAACAGCTACGCTAAAGTTCGGTTCATTTGCTCTGCCATACACTGCTCGAGGCTCTAGATGAGCGAGATCACCCCTGTAGGTTATGTGTTTCGTAAATTGTTGTGTTATAGAGCCGTTTTTATTTTAGTTTACATTTCGAAATGCACTAAAGTTTGTATCTTACTGCACAGAATTGATTTGTTGAAAACAGGAGCGCTTGAAAAACAACTAACGTCCGTTACCGTTACGCGCTTGCATTTACTAAATGTTTGCGAAAACACAAACATATGGCTTCATGCCCATGAGCATTTTCAAGGCTAGTAACCACATACTGACCTTTACAGAGCCTGTACCTTCACGTACTGCGTCGTTAACGCAGTGCCGCGGGCCCTTGATTGCACTCGTCTGCAGGCACAGCGATTCGATGCTGACCTCGGTTTCTCTAATGAAATAGTAAGCTGTTGGGCTAGTTGGTTTGACATAATTTTTGTGAAGGGGAGTGCAGAAGCGTAACGGAAAAAGGAGACGTGGACAGGAAAGATGCTCACTTGCAACTAAGTATATTTTTAAAGAGAAAAGGATTTCACTCAACCTAATAATCGGGAAGAAACACAGCATTGACTTTTTCTTCACAGCTTCTCTCAAGCGCCTTTGCAAAATGGCCACAAGAACAACACCTGTGGAAAGAAACACACGAAGCTGCTCACCTCCTGTGCCACCAAAGTGGTATATAAGACACCAGTCGAGTATGGGATAATTTACATTGAGCAGGTGGGCGCTGTTTAAATGACGGGCTAAGAGAGGATTCTTCATTTTTAAAGGCCCTGAACAACTCCGCGCACCTTCCTGTGCGCTGCAGGGATTGTGGCTGTAAGCCCATCTTCAATAAAACCGAGATTAAAAGCAGATCCAAAGGCAGACTCGAAAAGGAAATCCTCGAGGCAGGCCAGATTCACGCTCATGCTAACCTTTGCATTGGTGCTCCATCTAGTTTTTACGCCACCTCCTCTGTCACTTTCCCCCAAATGTTTTTTTGGGATGAATTTTGTTAGGCCACTTGCCGTTGTTGTTATCAACATGATAGCAACACGTGCCGTTGTTGCTATCACCTACACTATAGCTGTCATTATTGATGTAGTGATGCATGCCCCGTGTTAGGCGAATTATATATATATATATATATATATATATATATATATATATATATATATATATATATATATATATATATATAAATTTTACATTTTATCTATGTGTGTGTATATATATATATATATATATATATATATATATATATATACACATACACACACATAGATAAAATGTAAAATTTTTTTTTACAATTCTCGATGACAGCGCATGCGCAATAACATTCCTGGTGGTTTGTCTCTGAACATATACTCAGTCGCAAGTGCGGCTCTTTCCTGTCCACGTCTCCCTTTTCTACAACGCTTCTGTGCTCCCTTGCAAAAATTGTCTCTAATGGGCTTGACGCTGCAGTATATGATGTGACCGGCACTGAACGTAGCTTTGCCTTCATTTATACACCTTTGCATCTCTTTAACGACAGAGAAAATATAGTTTGCAGTGAAACTAGAGCGCCCGAAATGCTTTGCTGCTCGAGATGCACACGCTTGCGAGATCGCCTTATCACCGTCTCGGCAGCCATTTTGACCTACCGTCGCGCCACCTATAGTCGCTGGAATGACCGAATACCGTCACGCATGGTGTCTACCAACCGCGAAAAGCAGGAATTCTCAGGGATTTTGAATAGTCTCAAAAAACTCAAGGAAAACTTGGGGAAATTGTGCTTCTATCATCGAAAATGATCAAATTTTATTGAAAGGGAATGAAAGTCGCGTTAATGGTAGCTCGAGTAACCGAGAGAAATCGTAACAAATCGTCTTTGACGCAGTACGGTTGGCTGGAGTTGCCAGTGTACAGTCAACGACCGACTTTCCAGACGCCCGATAATTCGGACTGCTTCACGGCACCACCATGTACCTCATAGAGTCAAATGTTTAAGAACGTCTGAAATTTCAGGCACAAGAACCCTTCGCACACCGATTTTCTGGGCTTATTGCCGTGACCGCAGGTCCGAAACGGCCATCAAAGCCACCACCGCTGCCATTTTGATTACCTCGCGGCTTCGAATTGGCACTCTCACAGGCATTCCCGCTGGCAGTAGCAGCCAACACGCCGGCAACGCCAGGCCTAGCTGCTTTGACGTTCGCTAGTAAGCCTTTTGCCATTCGGTGCCGGGTTTGCTGCTGTCAGCAATGGCACCGACTCCACCTTTGTGGTCCCTGCGATTGACTTTGAAGCTCGGGTTGGTTTCCAAAAGTCAGCTTTGCCTCAATTGAGTAATGTTATGCGATGAAGCTTAACAAACGTGGGAAGGAGCAATTGTCACGGGACACAGTATGTATTCCTTAATTATACGTGCGTACACTCGCCATCTCCTGTCACAGTATGAGCACTGATATGCCTAATAAGCATGCTGGCAGGCCTTCAGAGCTTTTTCAGATGTGCCTGTGGCGATTTGAGCCCTTAAAGGGCCCCTGAAACGTTTTGGACAAATTTTGTAGACGCGTAGGGTACAGCTTAAGTAGAATATTGGCACCACAATTTGGGTGAAGCGTTACGTAATAATGGAGTTACAAGCAATTAGAAGTTACCCTCCTCCCTAGCCATGCTTTTCCTCCTCAACTCGTTCGCCGAGCGAGCGGGGCTAAGCTCCGCCTTCACTGTTACTGCGTCACGATGCGACGTCACATCGTCCACTTCCGGTTGTTTTGGAGCCCGCCCGCACGAGACCTCTCCGCTAGCCGCTTAGCTGTCGACCGAGAGCTATCAAAGCAGCGTGCGTTGCTAGCATTCTGTCGTAGCGCCGAACGTGTCTGGTATTCCGGTAACCACAGGCAAGCTGCCCATTTCGGCAAATGACTGGAGGCATAAACTCAAGCTGATAAAGGAACTTTAGCGTAGACATACATGAGCGGCCTGATCGATCTGCACGGTCCAGACACTTATTGGCGCAGTGCTTAACCAGCCAAACAAAGCGCTAATTTGCTCTAACCAAGTGTAAAACATTTTAAACATTTATAAAAACAATGTGTTCATGATTACATTCCTGTGAAAAATACACAATAGCAGCAAAGAAGAATACACTTTGTTGCTGCTACTGTGTATGGTTGAGCTGTGTGCCACCAGGTGGCTGCACCGTGCAGACCATTCACATTTGCCCTTCTGCTCATCTCATGACTCATCCCGTTACGGCACAGTCAAGCGGCCAGACCCTGTTTCCTTGTGCTTGCGGTTGCCCTAATACCGGACTCGCGAAACGCTATTGCGTTAGTGATTTTCCTATATAAAGTGACGGCCACAAACGCACAAATGGTGCCAATGGGATAGCGGCAGTCCGATGCGCAGCAGCCAGTTCGCTCGTATGCTGCCTTGCAGAAGGACACGATGTCGCAGCTTGATATATTGGCAGTCGCTATGTTTGCAGTCCACAAGGCAACAAAGTCGAATCATAGTGCTCGCGAAAATACTGAGACCGACTCTGACCGCGGAGTTCTTGTTAAAGTGGAGTACGTTGTGACACAAGCAGACGACACTTGCTGTGTGCCAGAAGTGCTTAAGTGTACTGAAAAATTGTTCTTGTGCATTCTCTTTATGTTACTCTCTTTTTATAAAAACAAATGAACTAACATTCCAAGTATTACGAAGATAATTTGTTTACCATAAAGTTGGAAAAATTATCGATCACGCACCCTGGTCAGCCAATCGGATAGCTCGCCCCACTGACGTCATATGGGTGATTTCCGTAACATGGGTAGGGGCGGCTTAAAATTCCACCGAGCAGTGTGCTGCGATCGGCAGCGATGTGCATTTTTAAAACCTTATAATAAATTACATGCTTTACGCGGAGCACTTAGATGTGTCAATTAATGATCAGAAGGACCTACTCTAACGACTCAGTACGTTCGTAGAAAATCGTCAAGATCGTTTCAGGGTCCCTTTAAGGGCAGTAAAAGACGTGCATTCATTTTTCCGAACTCACTGACTTTTCGGCTGTTGTCGCGGCCCCTATGAAGTCCGAAAAAAATCAGACATTGGCTGTACAACTAAAAGGACGCTTCAAATTGTCCGCGGGGCGAACGTGTGGCGGAAGGAGGACAATGACAGAAAGGATCGACGCATAGAAAAATACAGAAAAGCAAGCGTGCTGCCGCTTCTTTGAAGGAGCTTGAGCTCAAAAAACAAACTGTTGTCTGATGTCGAGATACAGGTGTAAGTAGTAAGTAAGTGCTCTTATTTCCCCTAAACAACATACATTTGAATATGGACAGGTCTTGAGGAAAAAAGCTGCATTAGCAGCTTGACTAAGTCCTAAAACCCATTTTATGGCAGCAGCAGGGGGAACAACAGTGCATAAGGGAATGATAACAAATAAAGCAGAATAAGACGAATAAAATAACGCAAAAAAAACAAAGATTGATAAACCAAAGCAAGTTACTTAGCTTACATATTAAGAAATCAGAAGTATGGAGAGAAAGAAAAAAACGACACTCAGATCAGTCACGCATACTAATAACAGATGATGTAGCAAAAGTAATATTGTGATCTACAAGTACAAAGTATTAAGCATAAAACCAGCGCTAGCAGTGACAATAATTATACAGACTAGTTAACGAAGACTGTAAAACATTGATATCATCTGCAATCAGTGTGTTGAGCAGGACAGGCAGCCCTCATCCAAACCAAGATAAACTCTTCAAAGCAGTGAAACGGAACACTGAGGCATTGTGCAGGGGCTGAGAGTATGTCAGGACAGTTGAGGTTCGCAATTACCAGCTGTTGAGAGAGAATCTCACTTGTGACAAAAGTTCGGGCCTCATACTTATGAGTTTGCTATCAGTTGATAGAAATAGCTCATATCCTAAAAGATTTGCTTCTGTATGCATCTCCTTTTTATTCGTATTTCAGGATGTTCAGCTCGATTTGCAATGGGTTTTACCATCTTTTTTTAAGATGTTTTATTCGTTGTGCATTTTACTAACCCCTCGCTTCTTTTAGTTTTTTTAATGAATAAAACACTACTCCTTACTATTCAAACATGAGTAAGTCATTTTTTTTAAACATGCTTGCTAGGGAGTGACAGCATCGGGCGACATGGTGTCAGCCTGTCTTGACATAAAACAAATTTCTGTGTCATTCAGAAGATTTTCCAAAGGCACTCAGAGAAAACCTGGAAAACTCGGGGAATTGAGAAATCTCAACTTGGTAGACACCCTGAGAATGTGACATAATGCCAGCATTTCATTGATTCAATATGTTGACAGGCTGTTCGGTGTAAAAAAGAATTGCACACCCGGTAAGCTACCACCCCATTATGTGGCACTTGTGCATGTTTGCCAGAGGCTTATTCTAATCCCCTATTCCTAAATCACCATTTATTTAGCAATGTGCATAAAATGTATACTTACAGTATTTAGGAATGAACAGATAAATCGCATCTATTCATTAATACTTCAGTTGCATCGACTCAGTAGGCAACGAGCCTGGCGGGGGAAAAAAAAAAAACTTGACTAGGAATTTCCGAGGAATGCACTTTCCTCAGAAATGCTGCTCTCTGCTTCAGATCTTCATCGACCGGGACCCCAAGCTGTTCTCCGTCATCCTGAACTTTATGCGAACCAAGGACATCGACCTGAGGTGCGTCTGCTTGATACACCAGTGGAATGAGGCCTCAGTTGTGTCATTAGCTGCAGGACATGCTGGTAGAAAAGGTTTCACCCCTTAACTGTTTGCTTTGTGGTGCATTTACTGTGGGGGCTTAGTCATTTTTGAAAATTAAGATAGCGGATTTCATTCTCACTGTTGTTTGGCTGTACTATCGTGGGCAAATGAAATTCAAACTGAAAAGTATAAAGTGGGAAACCTCTTAGGAGGGAGATTTACTTCGAGAGTGCCCATCTGTATGCATGGGAATGGAAAAATTCATTTTGCTTGGCTTCAACTATTATGTTTGTTGCATTTAAAATAGAATTTAAATCATGTCTGCCTGTTGTGAGCATATTTTCTATTGATGTCACCAACTCTTCTGCAAAATATTGGAAAATTTTAGCCGTATGAAGGCATCAGCTTTACTACTCCCAATTCATCAATAAAAAATATATATCCCAGTTTTGTGAACAATATTATACAAGATGTACTGTAATGTGGCCAAAATTGATATATGCATAATTCTGAATTTTTT
This sequence comes from Dermacentor albipictus, assembly GCF_038994185.2. Taxonomy (NCBI): domain Eukaryota; kingdom Metazoa; phylum Arthropoda; class Arachnida; order Ixodida; family Ixodidae; genus Dermacentor; species Dermacentor albipictus. Next base: position 122,232,418 of record NC_091827.1, on the reverse strand, counting down.
CAAAAGAAGTATTGAAGCACTCGTGTAAGCAGTATAATGATTTTACGTAAGTTGTAAACTAATATAAAATGCATTTGTCTGCTTCAGAGAGTCCAACAGACACAGCTTACAGAATTATGGTATCTGTTTATGGTGCACAGTTGTGGACTTCTTAACTTCATGGTTAAACTTTTTTTTTTAAGTTGCCTTTTTCCAACATTTTATACAAAGGTTTCATGCTGTAAAGCAGACCTTTGCTTTTGCTGTGATCATAGCGCTTGTTGGTTTCATGTGTGTTTCACTAGGGTAATTAAGAGTTGGTCCAAAGCTTAAGCTTCCGCTTAGGTTATAACTTTAGTGACATTTTGCACTGCTATATTCCCAATCGCCAAATCTGGTGTTGGCTCCAAACAAAGTTCACAAGCAATGCCATCGTTGCATCGGTTGGTGAACGTGGGATGAAAGAGTGTATCTTTAATTAGCCCTAACTGGTTCCTGATATAGCACTTGCAGAACAGGAGAAGACAAGTTCTGCAAGGTTGTTCACTCCCACATGCTTGCTGTTAAAATATCTGAAATACTGTGGGACTCACTTTGTAACAGTATTTGTAACGTGTGATCTTGCATAAAGATCACACTTTTGCTGGGATCATTCTTTAATGTGCCCCTCTATTTAGGAAGCGAATCACGCCAGCATTGTGTGTCAATCAGGTGAATGTCTCATGTAACGATTGTACATATTTGTGCAGTGTGGTACACTAAACTATGCCGAACATTTTTTTGCGAGTACATACCTTCTATCTATCTTTACACACCAAATTCGTTCAGAAGCTCACCTGGTGATCTTATCAAGCTACCCTTAAATATGTCATTGCCGCACCTTCTGTTGGAATGCTTACGGTCAGAGTACAGTAGAAAACGCCTATTAGTTCGATATAGGGCATAATTTGATATAAGCCTGCTAAAGAATTGGATGTCATAAAAGCACATACCATTTATGAAATCACTTTATTGATGAAACTAGCTTAGTTTCACATGAAATAGTCGTCTATTTTTTTTTGCTCAGGCAAGTTCACTGCCTGCGACGCATGCACTTCTCCGCATTGTCTAAAAAGTCAAAGCAGCTGAGGCTGCAACTTTCCACATTCGCGCAGAAGCATCGGACTAGTGCGAATGCACCAATCACCTCGGAGGATGTGGGCAAAGGACCGTCGTTGCTTTCCTCATTGTACCCACTTTCACTTGTGCTCGGTACGATGTCGGCAATGTAGTCTTCGTTTTCGGGCTCTCCCGTGGTTGCGACACCATCATCTGCACTCACAGACTCGTCAACCGTTGATGCGTTAATGGCTTCTGGAAATTCTGACAGCTCGCTCCAAACTTCAGCAGCACTGGCAACGGCTTCGTTGCACTCATCAGAATTTACAGTCATCGTCGGGCCCGCGAAAACCAGTACATCTGAAGCAATTTCGGGTGAACCACTTGTACACGCCTGTGTGTACGTGTCGGGTGCCACGGGCACCGGGTCGCGAGTTTGTCTGCTTTAGCCCTAATCTTCTCCTTATTCTTCAAGATCGTGCTGAGAGGTTTCTCGGAATCTTGCAAGTTGCAGGCAAGGTAAATATACCTGGTAGCAAAGCTTTCATAGAAGGCCATACATTCAAATCACGGCGGTTCATCGGCGGCTCATGCGTCTTAGCACCATCTGTATGAGGAGGGAACACTTTGGGCAGAAGAAAGAACAATCTGATGCCATAGCCGTTAAAAACAGAAGCGACGTCATTTTGTTTTCAAAGGCGCGAAATTTGTTTTGGTGGTCTGCCATTAGAGCTGTATATTTAAGTGCCCCGCCATTCGACTTGATGGGCGTTTCGAGTTTTCAGTGCGAAAAGTGATGCAAGGTCAGCTGTCCGGGTTTTGAAATCGGACCCCTGAACGGAACATTCTTTCTTTGGAGGCTGACGAAAGCTTTAAGTGTAGAGTGCTGGTTCTATCGTTGGACGCCAAGGCCTGTGCCGTCGCACGATAACAACTAAATTAAGCAATTACCCGGCGGTCACAACTCACTACTTTTGACTGCACAGGTAAAGAAACGAGGAAGCTACCCACGTCACCAAATTCAGACAAATGTCGACACGCAAAGAGCACACTGTGTTAAGGGGTCATATGGTAACCGGTGAACTTTACGATTGTGTCTTTCTGCACACTTGAAGAGCTACATCGCTTTAAAGTGATAGCGGCGTCAACGCCCGCCCCCTCTTAAGAGGTGCACTAAAAAAAGGTATTTATTGATAATGATAAAATAAAATAGAGTTGCCTTTTCTCTATTGGTCAGGTACATATAAAATTGGTACGGAATTTTATTTTTGTTGAATGAATCTAACTGTGTACTGCTTTAATTAAAAAACACTTTTTTCTTTCCCAATGTTTGTTCCCTCCAAACATAGTTGCGCTTCAATCGCTGTTCCCATAACCACCCTTTCTGTTTGTTCTGAACCGCTTTTTGCCCGAAGATTCATGACCTATTTGGATCGACCTTCTCGCCGCGTTCGACCTGATTTATGATTTCGAGCTTCACAGCTAAAGGCAGCACTGTGGGAGAAGGCCCGCAAGGCGCAATCACAATGAACCAGAGAAGCAGTGAGACTACTCGCACTTGAGCCAAGTTGCATGTTGAGGGCACAAGAGCCTCTGGTTGGCTGTCTGAGCAAATGCTGTGGGCGGGCCAGGATAAATTTCTGCAAGGGGGTGTCGACGGCTTGCCCGACACAGTGCAGTCACGGTAGAGTGTACTAGACAATGGTTTAGTGGGACAAACGGCGCTTTACTGCTGAGGCGCCGTGTGTGCAAAAATTTTGCGAGGGCGCTGCGAGCGAACTGGATTGGGGTGGAGACTCGCTTCGCGGCATATTCAGCGTAATTTTCCTGCGTGCACTGAGACCGATTGCGTGCGTAAGCTCTTATAAGGGTGCTTTGTTTCAACTGCAAATTTATATTGACATCTTTTTGCTACGTACACATATTTGAGGAATGGGTTATACAACATGGCGCTTCTAATTTTGCTGCCGTTGTCAAGTGCGTCGTCTGCTAGCGAGCGCACATTCTTTGCGAGGGCGCACGCAGATGCCCAATTTTTGCACAGAAAGTCTGTGCTGTAAAAACATGGCAGTTTGGGCGAGTTGGTGTGTCATAACTTTTTTAGGCTTGTAGCACAGCTCAGAAAAAGCAAAAAGGAAGGTGGAAGGGGTAATCAAGGAAGGAAGGAAGGAAGGAAGGGGTAGACACATACATGAATGGAATGTTGCACTGCAGGTTTATTATTTTTTTTCCATAAGAATACTTCTCGTAAATCTGAGTACAGGGTGCCGCATGGGGCATATATGTTTTATTTGTTTGAAGCAGCTAGCAGGAAGTTTACGTATGTTTTTTTCCGTCTGCATTTCGAAAGACCTACTGGTAGAAGATTACATTTGCAAAAATACACACGAGGTACATTCTACTTCAACAAGAAAAGTATTTCTTCTCCGAAGGGTACCCTACAAATAATCAATAACATAGCAGAATGAAAGCCGACACTGCGGCCACAATGTACGCGCAATCACCGAGTGACATTAAATAAAATAAAATGTTATAAAGAAGAGAAAGAAAGGCACCTATTCTTAAGGCATAAGTACAAACACCTTTTCAGCGGTCTGAACGCATGTACCAGCACACGAAGTAGTATGAATGACCGTTCCGAGAAGTATCTACAGCAGTTTCCAACGGCGCGACCTTGATGCGGCCCAATTCACTTTGATCGCAGTGCCGCCACAATATTTTTCGTCGTCGCTTGTCTCACTGCAGAGCATGCGCCGCCCCAGCTGGTCGTCCCACTCAACCTCTTTCCAGTACACTCTAGTCACGGTAGGGAGAGCAGTTGGATCATGGAGGGTTGGATGGAGCCGCGCCGCCGAGTTTCCCTGGCACCGCGAGGGAAAGCCAACTTCTAGGGGCACTTTTGCACCGCTTGTCGTTCGATATATCGGGAGCCGCTGCTATTTTCTTTTTTAAGTGAACGTCATTTTTGCTATACATACTCATTGTAACTATACCGTGTTCAGAAATTGTTCTATATACATAATAATTAGATGTAAACGGGTTCGATGTAGTCGGGTTCGACTGTAATAGAAATATGGTGTACATTTTATATGTTACATAGCTTTCATGAGAGACCTCATATGTCCCCTTGGAAGCTAGTTGTGGTGAAGTTACACTTTAATTCAATGCCTACAACCTCTATCTTGCAGAGACCTGGACATGAGTGTATTGCGCCACGAGGCCGAATTTTATGGCATCACACCCCTGGGTGAGTGATTCAGAATGCGGTTCAGGATGCTTACGTTAATAGCCGAATGTTGGTGATTAAATCCCCATTTGAAACTGGTAGAGCCCTGCTCACAGTGTGACTGGCTCTGTCACACCTGTGATAAGGGTGGCATTGGCCCCACAAGGCATTGCGGCACTGGCCCCTCACATTTGACCCATGTGTGCATGGATCGCAGGAGTAGGCGAGCGGGCCCCATTTAATTAAATGCAGCGTTTTGTCATAGTGGGTGCAGGCAATGAGGAACCATTTGATTTTTTCCTAGTAAAGAGGAGCAAGTTTGTTTCACCACTACTTTTTGTAAGCCGAGTCTCTTGAATGGTAAGTTTGGGCACACTCATGCCAATTGCTGTTCGCAACCAACAATAATATGCAACCTTACTTATGCTCAAAACACCAGAACACTTGTGCCGGCAGCAAAAAACCACATCCTTCACAGTACCATTCAAGCTCAGTTCAGGCCCTGCAGACTGTTCGGTGGGTCTGGACTATCTAAACAAAACTTTTTATATTAAGCCCAAATTTCTCTTGCAGATCATACACAGGATGGAGACTGTAGTCTGAAAAATATGACACATTCTTTTCAAGCACCCAACCTCGACTTAACGTTCAAATTGTTAAAAGCATACAGCTGAATAATGGATAAGGAATTTTCGATGTTTCTGTGAGTTTTGCTGAGCTTTCAAACTCTGCACTCCATCCAACAACTCTGCACAGGAATGTCAGATATGAGAACATCCAGCTATTTCATATGCTTGCGCAGTATACTTGGAAAGGACCTGTACAGTGACTAGAAAAATATGCCTGATGCAAGACTGTGTGGAAAACAGTCAAAGAAGTAAATCGGAATGTCTTAGGCATCAAGCAGGACACAAAAGGAAAAGAACGGACAGGTGCTGAAATGGTGGTCTTCTTTTTTCTGTTCTGCTTGACAGGATGAATCTGTGCCAAACTTCAGTTATTCTTCAAAAGAAGTAAACTCGCTACTGACTCTGAGACCAAACTCTGTGCCACATACCTTCAAATTTGTTTTGTTAATGCAATTTATGCATATTATTCAAACTTGCATTTCAAGGTGTTTGCAGCAGGTTTTAAGTCTAAGATTTTCATCCGTGCTTTTGCTTCTGAAGCACAATGTTGGCGGGCACAAGTTTACACGCAGTGCACCACAAGTGCACCTTGCAAGTCAAACTTCGCAAGCAGTCTATATTGTAGATCTTTTTGTTTCACCATTCTTTGACCTCATTTTTACTTTTGCATTCTTCGCATGGTGAGCATGCTTTAGGAATGCTTCTTTTTTTTTCGGTTCTCCCAGTGTTTTCTTTACCCGCCGTAGTTGCTCTGTGGCTATGGTGTTAGGCTGCTGAGCACGAGGTCGCGGTATCGAATCCCGGCCACGGCGGCCGCATTTCGATGGGGGCGAAATGCGAAAACACCCATGTACTTAGATTTAGGTGCACGTTAAAGAACCCTAGGTGGTCGAAATTTCCAGAGTACCCCATTACGGCGTGCCTCATTTTCAGAAAGTGGTTTTGGCACGTAAAACCCCATAATTTAATTTAGTGTTTTCTTTTTTATGTGTGAGGTTTCTGTCTGTGTTTTGCCATGCTTTTTCTTTTTTTGCATTCAGGTTGCTCCGCCCCTTTTTTGCATGCCAGTAATGAGAGCAAGGTTTTACTAGAAATAAAAACCATCTAAATGTTCTTTTATTCATATGTGTGTAATGTATTTACTTGGTTTTATGTTGTCTCTTCTACCGCTTGATCTTTCTCTTGTGTCTGCACTGCTCAATGGTCCTCCTCCACTTGCAGGGCTTTGTCTGGAGACGAATCTTGCATTGCTTGCTCTTGATTTGATGACAGATGACGTCGTTCGCATTTAACAATCACAGCTTTGCACTTCAAAATTAAATCTGTCTGTCACTCTCGCACATGCTTTGGCAATGTACTGCGTTACCAGAGGGCCCTCTATCCAGTGAGCTCGAATGGGAAGAAGCCCTCAAAAGCCCGGACCTCAAACTGCAATTCAAGGCCGTCCAGAGGGCCCAAGAACTGACGGAGCGTCACCACGTTCCCGTCCCAACTTGGGCATCGCCTACGGTTTCGGCCCAAGGAGGTCGCCGCGTGCGATCTCCAATGGCTTAGACCCCTCAGGACCTCAATAAAGTTCTTGACTGACTGTCATGTAAGACGTAAGGCTCATATCCCCTTAAGCAATGGCTCATACCCCCGTAAACGCAGCCTCCGCATTAGACCGACAGCAAAGAAGTGAAATTCTATGCTGGAATGACAAGTGCCAATAGATGAGCCAGCTGTGGAAGAAGACAATGATGACTATGATGAATGTGGTAGCAGTGGCATGAGCACATTCGCAGGGTAGTGCCAAGGGGCACCAGCGAGCCAGCTGTGGAAGAAGACGACGCTCGAGCCATTACTGATAATGGTAGCTTTAGCGAAGTCTGACAATGATGGCACAGGGCCTGCATAAACAGCTTCGCTGTGAAAGCTTGCATTTCCTACAAAGTTATGGTGCAACTGTCGCAGGGCTCAGGATTCATTTTGGCCACATGCAACATGCACCGTAATCCACCTACGCAAATAATTCCATCCCCATCAGAATGCAGCTGCAGTGGCTGGGAATCGTACCTGCAACCTTGTCCTCAGCAGCATAACAATATATATATACAGCATGGACCGCTTATAACGTAGGTCGCGGGAGTCAGGAAAATCCGCATTATAAGCAGTACTGCACTATATCAAATGCACCATTTTTAGACTCTTATTCACATGCAAATATGGTCAACCCACCTTTTATTATGTATTTTACAACTTAACGCGCAGTAAAGCACCAGAATTGGACACTAAACAAAACGTTTTATTTTTCTTCATCAATGAAAAAATGCTGTTATGTTCGTCTGGCGCTGAGCCTTCACTGCATTATGCACCACCTCATCTTCAACAGCTATCAGACGCTGGGAAGCTTTCTCGCTCAAGCCCTTCTGCACACAGTACACCCTGACCTTGCTTATGTAATCCTCTCCTCTAATTCTCTCTAATTAGTCTCTCCTCTAATTGTCTCCCCTCTTGCGATGGGTTTCGTGGCTTTCTTCTCCCTTTTTGTAGAGGGTGTGGTCATTGTAGTGCCGGGAGGTGCACTCCCTTCTCTTCGGAGAAACCGCACTATACCCGGTCTTCCGTCGTGCGCGACCGCGCACTAAGCGGTACGCGGACACATTAAACTCTATGGGAGGCGTACTGGTGGTCACATAAAGCCGCATTATATGCGGTCCCGCACTATAGGCGGTTACGTTATAAATGGTCTATGCTATATATATATATATATACACATATAATTTTTACGGCGCAACCAAGAGTGGCGAGAAGATGATTTGACGGGTAGAAGTGGAATCGCTATCAACAGACATCTTGTTTATGCATCGTTGTCTGTCGTGTCAATATTACAAATACGTCTTTATATGTGGCTTCTGCAACGTAACAACACACACACAATTAAACTTCCATATAACGAAGTATGTAAAATCAGCAATTTGCTCCGTTATATTCAAATTTTGTTTATTTAAATTTGACTATTTGTGCAAATAAGTACAGTCGCCGATCGATTTTTCTTGCACGGAAAGGGGCCACAGAATCTTTCGCATTATCAGGCAATCAAAAAAAGCGCATTTGAATGAGAAAGCAATTCATTTTGATTAATACAAGTGTCGGCAGCAAATGATACGGTTTCATGCAACGTCGACAATATCTTCACCTAGGCGGTCAGAACTAAGCGAAGCCAGCCACGCTTTCACCTGCACAGGGAGGATGCTATCATGAAAAGCGCCGGCATTGGGGAGCGAATGCTTTGTCTGCCTCTCGCTCCAATGGGTTCCCGAAACCCAAGATTATGCAACCTCCAATACTAAAAATGTGGTAGAGACAGCTTGCGTGGTGCCATGTCGGCTCGGCACGCCCACTCTTAGCATATGCGGCAGATTATATCTCTAAAGCAGCCACGGCCCAGGCGCATGCCAACTTGCCCCCGCACCCTCTCTCGCATGCTTGGTCGCATTACCGCGAGCTCACTCCCCTACACCTCTTTCCCTTTGCTCGCACCGGAAGGTGGCACATGTGAGGCCACCATCTTTTGTCTCTCACCCTCGCACACTTTCACTCGTACCTAAAGCACACTGCCTTAGGATCTGATCGCACTGGGACTTTATACGGAACAGGATGCTGGCCCCACTTCGGCGGTCGCTCTTACAGCAACCACGATGCACAATTTGAGAGGTGTGTTTGCAAGCAGCCACTTGTAATTCAATTATTTGACCATCTGTGCCCACGGAAGTTTCCATTTATTGTCTCGGCATTCCATTGCGGTAGCAGTGAAATTTATTTATATTGAAATGACATACAAATACACTTCGTTATATTAAGTTTCTAAATACATGGTTTTCTATGGACGAGAGGTTATGAAAAGTTAAATGCTTTGTTACATGGAGTATTTTGTTTTATAAAAGTTCGTTATGCCAAGGTTTAACTGCATATACATAAATGTTCTACAACGTCCCTTGGTGTTGTCATTGCCCAGCATGATGTAATGATTCTGTTCTGATGCTATTCTTCGCGTTTTGCCAGTAGTCCAAGTGGTATGCACTTTGTCAACATTATCACTGGGAATTGGCAAGCCATGAACAGTGGCTGATAAGCATGGAATCGAAATGAGGAAAAGGAATTCGTACACTGTGTCAGCCCCTTTCTTTATGTGAATGCATTTTCACAGTGTGGCACAATCTTGCTGGTGCCTTTAAGAGGAACTGTACAGTTCCAATCATGCCTGGCTACTCCAAATGGGGTAAACAGTCATGAAGTAAACCTTTTCTCTCCAACTGCTGCATTGTCTCCAGCTCTTGAAATGCCACTGCCTTGCAGTGAAGCGGCTGATCCTGTGCGAAGACCTGCACCAGTCCTCCTGTGGCGATGTCCTCTTTCATGGCTACCTGCCCATGGCTGGTGAGCTGTTGCCTGTCCCTGCATTGAGAACTACTGGTTGGCAGAAGCTCCTACATTCAGTAAACATAGAGACATGAAGGTGTAGCAAATGACCTCAGCCTTTTCCATCTGTGAATATGACTTTTTTGTCGCGGCAACCTGAAACAGTGGCCAGCCAGAAGTGCATCTAAACTATAGCGAATAGAAATATTTCAAATAAGCCACCAGATTGCTCTCAAGATCAGTCCTCAAGTCCAACTGCAATTTTCCTATTGAAATACATGCCAGCTCTGAAATTCTCTCTTTAAACAACACCAAACTGATAGCAATAAAATTGATTGCATTTATGAGAGAAAATTCAACTCAGCTGACTGCTGGGAGGAGAATTTTGATTAGGGTGTCAGATTTTAAACAGAAATTGTTGGAAGGAGTGATAAGCTCAAAACATCACTGGAACAAATGTTTTCAACTCCATTATTTTTTACCAACACAGACCCAGTCAGCCCTCGTTATAATGAAAAGGGTTGTGATGAACTAATAGATATGAACGTGTAATTTACATTGATTGTAATAAACATTTCTTTTTAAATTCCCATAGAAACCCAAGCATTTAAAATCTTTTAAGAAAACAATGTTTTTTAATAAATAGAGACAGTCAAACCTTGTTATATTCAATATTCATTATAAGCATACACACGATTAGAGGCAAAAAAGAAAAAGTTACATTCTGGTCTAAACAAAAGGAATGAAAGCACGGTACCTCCAATGGGCCAACAAAAGGTCTCCTGTAGAGTTCTGTGGCCTGTCAGCAGCTTGCTGTGCCGATACAAAACATGAGAACAACGAAAATTGGCAGTTTCGCCTGGGATTGGAACATTGAAAAGTGATAGCATAGTTTATAGTAAAGCGTAAAGTGACCAGTTTATTCTTTGCACACAGCCACATCAGCTGGTTACATTGTGGCTGTTTTGACACTCATACCTTTTTGCTGGTTGACGACAAGCAGTGTCCTGGAGTCACGAAATTTATGCGTGCAGCAGTACCGCCGTACGAGGTTGCCACTGGCGGCCGCAACGGGGCACCCTCGGGTCTCCTGCCGACACCCGCCGGTGGAGCCGACCGTCGTCCCGAACATGGGGCTCCACGGCCGCCCTTTGTTGTTGATCCGTCGTGCCTGACGGGGCTGCCCGGCATCGTCGGTGAGCCTCGCAACTGCGGTTTTTTTGCAGCACGTCTTGTGTCACCTGACCGTTTCAAGTGCAGTCACCTGCGTTGTGTAGGCACAATTTTGGAGCACAGTTGCATGCTTTGGTCCACACCCATTCCATTCCTGCACATGGTGGCTGAAGTGTGCAAGGAGCTGACGAAAGTGGTTAAAGATGAATGGCCAGGAGGAAAAGAGTGCAGTCAAGAGTAAAACCACACCAAGTAAGAGGGCTACAATTCCCTGTGGGTGTGCATTCTCGCAACACATCCACATGCTATGGATGTACACATTACACTAATGTGTACATCCATAGCATCATCGAACTGCGTATGTGCCGCACTCAAGAAAACTGTGGTTGTTTACTCATCAAAAAAGCAAAACATGTGACAAACTGCTTCTAATCTTCATCTCATCGCCAACCAGAGGTAACCCTTTCAGGGTAGATATTTTCACCATATGTGACTGCTCAGGGCTGATTTTTTTTTTTAGTGCAGATTCCGATTCTGCAGAGGGACCTATTTCGAAAAAAATTTACCGAAATTTTACTAGGGTGACCGTAAAGTGAGAAAAAAAATGTTTTGCGTTGGTACATATGTACTCTTTATTCATAAATAAAAAAGAAGGAAATAAACTTATAAGAATTAAAATTTGATGCATTTTAATAGTTCAAGGCATAGAATATGCACACATGAGAGTATTTCGCAAGTCTCAAATGTCCTGATATTACACTAATGTGTACATCCATAGCATCATCGAACTGCGTATGTGCCGCACTCAAGAAAACTGTGGTTGTTTACTCATCAAAAAAGCAAAACATGTGACAAACTGCTTCTAATCTTCATCTCATCGCCAACCAGAGGTAATTTGATATCACAAATCTCAAAAAAAAAAGAAAAGAAAAGGAAATGCATGCAAGGCGGCATCCTTCCTATGCTCGCCCCTGTGAGCACTAAACAAGCGAGAAACAGGCAGCCGCCCTTTGAGTGATTAGTAACGAGATAGCCATCAGTTTTGCGAGCGCAAGAAGCCAAATGGCCAGCTGTACAAAACGCAAACCACCACCCAGCCACACGCGCACCAATGCACGAACAGTAGTATATAGATGCGCTGGAGCAAACTAGCTATAAAACAAATCATGCAATAAAAACCAAGAGAGGGAGGTGCAAGAAAAAAATTCACTGTATTCCTACATAGTGGCAGCACATGCCACTATGCTGGACCAGTGATATAAGGGCACCATATTAAAGTGTATGATTTAATTACAGGACACAGTTGATTATTGCAACTGCTTAAAAGAAACAGCTTTGCTGAAAATTGGGTTGCGATTGTGTAGGGTCACACAAGTCTGCAGGAAACGCCGGCAACGTTTCCTTTGAGCTTTGGACATTGTGTGGTTGTAGTAGAGACACGTGCGGAAGGAATAGTGCTACTTATGGCACTCGGTATGAGAAAAAATTAAGAATTTTCTCTTCGCTCGTTTCGAAGCTGCTGGCGACTGGCATATGTCGTCGTATGCAAGATTCCCATAAACGACTGATATTGGCCGATAGCTGACATCAATGAAGAAGGGTGTTTGGATAAGTGCGCTTCTTAAAACAAATCCAAGCGCTTACCGTGCTCATAGCAAAAGTTGCGCCACGCGTACTACAGTTGTGTGTGGCTGCATCTGCTGCATAGCGTAGACACTGCAGCCGCCACAGGGTGCCAAGGCAAATCCTTTCACCGTTGAGATGCTCAGACAACCCTGTGCTCTGATTGGTCTCTGTGGGTGAAGTGGCTTTGGGCACGCGGCAACGTGAGCGAGGTCGAGCACCCACCAGATCGCTTCCTAGTCTTCCCAAGCTGCACACCTTCAAAGTGCATCGCCATCATGATTCGTGACGTTGGGAATCCTTTCAGTGCGAGTCTGCAGTGCAGCATCCATCGCTGATCCAATGGACCTGCTGCTTATGTACTTGCATAGGCGAACACGCCGGCAACGTTTCCTTTGAGCTTTGGACATTGTGTGGTTGTAGTAGAGACACGTGCGGAAGGAATAGTGCTACTTATGGCACTCGGTATGAGAAAAAAACTGCAGACTTGTGTGACCCTACACAATCGCAACCCAATTTTCAGCAAAGCTGTTTCTTTTAAGCAGTTGCAATAAATATTTCAGTGTCCTGTAATTAAATCATACACTTTAATATGGTGCCCTTATATCACTGGTCCAGCATATACCCCATTTGGGCTCTTAGTACACAAACTTCACAGATGCGATAAATCATCTACATGCATGTTGTTTAGTGAAAATATTGGCCATAATATTCCCCCCCCCCCCCCGTTTTCACTGGATGTGCTCTTGTACCAGCTTACAGTTCCCCCAGGGCTAAATGTTAAGTTCTGCATTCTTCTTAAAAACACAATTAGTATAACACTCTGGATAGCCTGCATACGTAATTTACTACTAAGGCCTGCAATTTCTTCACACACTATAGGCTTTGTTTACACGTTATCCCTAATTTGCCTCTACTTTTAAAGAAATTAAAAACAGTATAATTTTTGTAGTTCATCAAAGATACCATAGAAACCTACTAGAAACCTCCTTTAATGGAAAAATAAGCAAAACAAAAAGGAGAGTTCAGTAATCATTTGCAATGCTTCTAATCTGGCTGGGGTATTTAAAGTTGTGCCACACATTGCATTGACCATGAGCCCCATTTCTAATAAAAATAAACTTGATGTAAAATAGACTTATCTCAGTTTATTGCAAAGCACAGCTGATAGTGACAATATGACACTTTCGAGCACTTGCTCAAATTTTTAGCAAAGGCGGTATTTATATTTTGCACGCAATTAACTTCACACATATATTTGCCATGGCCTTTCCTCCATTTTCACTAAATCTTATCGTAATGGCGTGTGTTGTTCCGCCAGGAAAATAGGTTAAAATCTTTCCACTCGTAAAACACTCGTAATGCTCCAGAGCATTTGCATAAGTAATTTTCACCAAATTTGAAGTTGCTTTCTTCTGTAGTTTCTTTAGGACATTGGGAAATGTAGAAAATAGCAGCAGTATCACACTCTGTAACACCTGAATAAGTAACTTTCTACAAAGGCTGTAATTAAGCTACAGAGATTAAACATTTCTTGTTAGTCGCACCTGACAAGCTTCCTATTTCAACGAAATAGAAGGCCCATGCTTATCATAGAGTTCACCAAGGAGACTGGCAAACAGCAACTACATGCTGTGTATAATGTATACAAATTGCGAGAAGATGTGTATTTAGCAACTATCTTTAAAGCACATTATTGCACCAGGCACTTCAAACTTTTGCCACATGTCACCCATAGAACTGTCCCCTATTCTTCAGTATATGAAATGTCTGCTATTTTTGGTCTGCCCACAGAAGAGAGAGAAAAAATAAAGCATTTCCTGTAATGCTTCTATAGGGGCCATTGACAAGGGTTGAACAATTTTCTTTTAAACCCTAATCAATGGGCATTTCAAACTTCACCTGCTTATTGTACTTAACGATCCCCACACTTCCTGAACATATAGATTCCGTGAGTGATTTAGTTTTTTGTTCAAAACTATAAAAACTTGAATATAATGTTTTTGAGCGGTTCTAGTTGCAATAACAGGTTCACTGTAAAAGCAGCCATGCACACCTATCTGGTGCACCATAGCACAGCAAAATTATGAGACCAACGTTTAACGTAGTAGCAGCGGCTGTATGTGTTGCCAAGGGCGCCTGTTGATTTCTACTGAAAGAAGGAATACATATTGAACCCAGGTGAGCCAGCACCATAAGCGACTCCTTCCGAACATTGAGGGGGAATGAGAAAGGTCACTTCTAATATCTATGCTCGTACTTGGTCTCTCTCAAAAATTATTCCTGTAATATATTCCTAGGAGGCACCACACTCGTTCTAAAGCATTTTTGGGGCCTCAAAAGAAAGATGGTTCAGGGCCCTTTTAAAAAGGTTGTAGGACACTTCGGTGTAAAGGTAGTCTTTTTGGTTTGGGGTCAGCTACGAAAAATATTCAGGCTCGTTGACGAATGCATGAGAGCTACATCCAATGAAGGTAGCGTGTCTGCGTGGTCAAGCATAAAAAACAATTTGTACCTTGTGCTTTGGGTGGTCTATACAGAATACCTTTGTCATGTAGCCATGCTAGGCAATGTTTGCCTTAATGAGCACAAGAATGCGATAAAAAGATCCTGTGTTTTACCCGAAAGGCAAAACATGGGTTGCGATAGCAAATTAGTATACAGTGTCGGGTTTCTCACACGTGCTTTTGGAACAAAGGTACGACAACACAGTAGTAGAAACAATCACAAGGCATTTATTGCACGTTTCATAGATCAATGCCTGCTAGCCAAGTTGCTATCCCCAAAACATGCCTATGGGCGCACGACAAATCTAGAAAGTCCAACTCACCGCGACCGGATAGCGAGCGAATATGTTCGCCCCCATGCTGGATCCCAACACCTGGTCGTTCGCGCGTATGGTTACGCGAACGGTGGCACGTTCGAAGGAGGCCACGAGAGACGGGTCTCGCAGAAGCATGGATCGGCGCATGCGCGGCACGTCTGCGCTGCTTGCCATTCCCGAACCAAAGAGGCAGCGCCTTGTCCTTTACACACCCAAGTAACCTGCCATTAGGCAGCGTTAGCAGAGCCACACTCGTGCCATCTCTCGCACTGCGCTTCAACCACACCGACCACCGCGGGCCCCAGGCCACGTGACAAAGCCGGATTATAGGAGACGGGAGCTATGTGGGAAAACCACGTATCAGGGGACGCACGAGAGTTGTGCATCCCCACAACAGCTATATGAAATAAGGATAATATATTTATCGGCCATATAAAGTCGTAAACATTCACTTACTAACTAAATGAACAAGCATGGTGTCACGTACGTGCAGGCAAACATAAACACACCTCGCTAGATGAGCGTCGACACTCCCTGTCAAAACGCTGGCATAAGAAAGAGTGGCTGCAGCAGTGAGTGAATTTACCTTTGTGCTGCCTCTTGCTTCAATGGGAACTAAGCCGTGAGAACACAGTGCACATGAAGCTACGAGCTCTTGGCACATCTAGACTCTCTACTCGTCACAGATCACTTTAAAACATAGGGCTCGTGCGGCCGCGCTCAACTGCACCGTGTGCAGCTGCCGCAGGAGTATAACCTTGTACGTGGTGCAAGGTGGAGTGCTTCCTCCCCACCTTCCTCCCTTGCACGTGCGAGATCAAGCCACCACCCTCAGCTTGCCCTCTCACGCTTTCACTCACACCTACAGCATATGGTATGGAATGTAATACCTTATGTCTTATAACTTATAATACCTTATGTCTTATACCTTATACTACCTTATAGCCTTATAGCCTTATAATAGCCTTATAATAGCCTTATGTAATACACTTGTGTAATACCCTTATGTAATACTCCTCCAATGGGGTTTTAGGGTAATAGAGTGAAGTGATATGGTGCATGGCCTCGGCGTCATTGCACTTGGACTTCATACAGAACATCATGGTGACTGCAATGACGATGGCAAAGATACACCTGGAGTGTCCATATAATTGCTATTGCAATGAAATAATGCAATGTCACGCTTTGCTGTGCATAACCGAGAGAGTGGATCTGGTCGCTCTGGTACTTTATTTCATAGCACCATGATATTGTACACGCATTGTAATCAAAAGACAAGGGAAATCATTCAGGCTTATTATACCAACAAAACAGCTGCATCCTGTGTAAGCCAGCCAAGTTTCACCCAGTCAGAAAACGGGGGGGGGGGGGGAATGATGTTCCTAGAAAGATCATAGCATTGAAGCTGCTGTGCTGTGCCTGTCTGCGTTTTGGTTCATGCTTTGCACATGTGTTTATCGCCACCAATGTTGTGCATCACACTATATATAGTCTCCTCTCTTCAATAAAAATTCACTTGATAGTAGCTGTTGTCTTGCCTTTTCCTCCTTTAGTCCCATCTTTTGACGCCTTACTCAAAATAAACCAATGCCAACTCATCAAACTTTCAGTATACCATAGTTTGTGTGACTTTCTTGCCCTCCTCGCTTCTCACTCGTGCAATATCACAAGACGGCATGACAGACGTGTTCCGCCTTCAGATGCACGGCCAGGCTCGGTGTTCCGCGTGATGCCCGAGGCGGGCGGCTCCCGACCTCCCCCAACCTCGTCATGTGGCCACTCCCGCAACCCGTCATTGGACGCCCGGCAGGCCGGACCGTCGGCGTCCATGGCGCCTCCACCACCACCGCCGCAACTGTCACGCAGCTCGTCCGACCTGCGGCCAGGCGGCGTCCGGGGCCACTCGCGTGCATCTTCCCTCGACCTGCGGCACTCGCGCAACTCTTCAGCCGACTTCAGCCGCCGCATCCGCGACGACAGCGGATGGGCCAGTGTCGCACTGCCCCAGGGTGAGTGAGTTGCAGGTCTGCACTGGCCACTTGTTTGATTACTAGAACATGAGTGGCATTAGTGGAAAGGGTGGTATCATAACAACAACCTAGGAAAGAGAATGGGTAAGAAGTTGTGCAGGTTGAGCGCACATGTTGGAATCCTGTATGTAGAGAAACGCTTTTAGGATGCTGAAAATTAAGTTCTATGGAAATAAATGGAATGCCTACAGTTTTGTTTATTTTCATGCTGCACCACATTTAATCTCGCGCTATGCTTGTTTTTGCACGAGACTGTTAACAAGTGATGCCGAAATGGCAAGCACCAAATTGGGTTGACGTGCAGTTTGGGACATCCACACAGTGATGTCACGAGAGCAAAAGCAGTGCATGATGCTTGCCGAGGGAAGAATGTCGATGGTAGATGTATGCACGGAGAAGTATGATGCATATCTAGCTGCATTGAAGTATTCTATACCCCTTGTGCCATAGTGGCTGTAAAGAAGTTACGGGACTTTCATCACACTTGGTTGTCGTGCCGCTTGATGAGAAAAGGACGCAAGAAAATTAGTCGAACACATAATGGAAACACAACCCACATTTATGAAAACTAAAAAAGAAAGCTACATTTATGAAACCCACAATTGCCAAACTACAATCACAAAGGACGTTAAGGCACACGACACGACATGACTAGGCCAGAAGTTCTAAGGCTGCCGTGTGTCTGAGAAACAGAACAGTTAAAAAGAGCTCACGGTACAGTAGACAGGAAACGAGAGGTGCCGGAGTGACGGTGCCGTAATGAGGGACGGCGGCGTGATGACGTAGAAGACGCCTCGATGATGGACAGGAAGAAGAAGATGGCTCGCCACAAACCAGGGACGACCGCTCGGCAGTCAGCCTGCATCGGAGCCACAGTGCACGTTGCAGGTATGGTCAGCCTGCCCTGCGGACGATTTGTGCGTGAGCCGCAGTGCTCGATGCATATGCAGTGCTCGATGCATATGCAGGCATTAGCCAGGCCACCAACGGTGCTCCGCTGAACAGCCAACCCAGGAGACGCGTTGTTGTCAGCGCCGTTTTCTTTCACTCATCACTGTGGCACATAGTCATTCTGGAGGATTGGCCAAGAATGGGCACACACCTAATAATCCAAGAATTGTACTAGTAGTAGCAGTAGAAAACTTTACTTGTTTTGTAATGAAGTCCCAGATAGTGGAGCCTTCAGCCCAGGGCCCATTCACTGCTGCTATCTGGCTGGCATGGTCAATCGAGTATCACTCGTTGTCCAAGGCTGTGATGGAAAGAGCGAATTGGTAGCCCCAATTTAATAAAACCAAAGTTTTTGAATAACATGTGCTATTCCAATAACTCATCTTTGTGCTTTAAAAGTAACCTATGAGCTGGCATTATCGGCACAGGTCTTCATGTCGTGATTTATTGTTTTATTAGGCAGAACAGAGGTGTGCTCACTGGCACTACATTGTTGGTCAAAAGTACTCGGCCTACTTGGGACACCACACTAACAAGCGACAGGCGAAACCCCCAGGGGGTTTTGCCACCAACATACCTTGTATTGTTCAGAGTAAGAGATAGAAATTAAATACTGTATTTACTCGCACAATGATCGCACTTTTTTATGAAAGAGAATTGCTGCAAATTCAGGGGTGCGATCATTATGCGGGTTAAATTTTACACGAAAAGAAAAAAAAAATTTTCATCCCGCAGCAAATGCGGGATGACAGCAGGTCAACAAACAGGCGGCTGACGCTGTGACACTGCGGGACACCAAAGCAAAAGTGGCGACCGGCGGAGTAAGCCGAATGCACCGAACGCGATTTTTTTTTCTTTTTGTGAATACATTACGCGCACTGAAACAGTTTCTTCCGTATGAGTGATGAATAATATTCTTAATATCGGCAAGTGTACAGCAATAACATAGCCATGTCCACTCTGATAGGACAGAAACAGAGATGGGCATGCTTAGCTGCCAGTGACATAGAAACACATGGTGGGCATGCTGCGAAAACTGCGGCATTTGTCTTCACTACTATCCTAATACGGCACGTTTCCGCTAAGGGTGGGCAACCATCTTAGCAGTGTCACAAGCGTCGGCGTGTGAATAGTGTACACTTCTAACGTATCAGTGTGAAGGTGGCTACTATTGTTGCCGCTCGCAATTTGTTGCGTGCCCATGAGTGCAGACGAGAGTAATCGAAAAGCGCCTTTGTAGTTGTTGACCACAACCATTATCAAGCCTATAAATAATGAAGCCAAGGCAAGTTTGGTTATAGCTTTCTTTTTTTCACGGCCCATGATCTATAGCCCACTAAACACGCACAGCGTCTCACAGTCACCACGACTACACTTGGCAAAGCTGTGGATGACATTCAGGGTCTCAATAACCGTCACTGAAGTGGGTGCACGAGGGGGCTCATTATTGTCCCTGCCATTGCCCACTGGGACGCTGTCGGTTACTTCGTACAGTCAACGACTGATTTTTCGGACCCTCTAGAGAACGTAAAAACGTCCAAAAATTCAGGCAGTCAGAAAAAATGAATGCATGCAAAAAAAACGCACCCTTTTTCTTTTTTTCTCAGATCTAGAGGTAAAAAGCGAAGTAACAGGCTTTCGAAACCCTGCCACAGCATCAGTGAAGTGGCTATAAAAGGAGGCGTTGAAAAACTCTGTATGCAGCCGACTGCCGGTTTATTATGTACATGTGCACCGTCGGGCAGCCGGTGTTATTGCTGCAGTGGCTTGAAGAACTTGTTGATTGTTGTTTGACAGCGTTCTGGTTGCATGCGATCATATTCGCCTCGATCTGAGCAAGGGTCATGTCAGCACTGTACACCGATAAAAGAGTCAACAGTGCTCGTGTCAACTCGGCGCTTGTAGGCGGCGCCGGCATTGGCTCCTCATTTTCAACATCGGAGTCTTCTGAATCCCCCACAACCTGACGGACTATTTCCTCGTCAGTCAGTTCTGCGCAGAAGTCGAGCTCGTTGTCAGTGTCAACAAACTGTTCAAAAGTTATTTCCGTGGGTATGGAAACCCCAGCAGAGCGGAGGTGGTTGATCACGTCGTCCGACAGTACTACTGCTTTCCGCGCTTCAATGCCATCGGCGAGGACGACGAAGACAAAGTGGGCGCCACTGAAGGCAAGTGAAATCCTCAAGTTGCAAGCAGTGGAGTTCGTTGACGAGCATCGAAGCACCTAGGCCTAGCGTCGCAGAGCACACTTGACACAACAGCACAACCACACACCACACTAGCCAAAACGTGGCCTGCGCAAACAAACAAAATG